>NW_027186352.1:11208984-11223122 GCF_028583685.1 Petaurus breviceps papuanus
AACCCAGGATCTGGCAGCTTCTACACTGAGGGATTGAAGGGCTTGGAATATGATATTCTGGAGGGCAAAGGAGCTGGGATTAAAACCAAGAGTCACCTACCCAGCAAAACTGGGTATCATGTTTCAGGGGAAAATATGGTCATTCAGTGGAATAGAGGATTGTCAATCATTCTTGCTGAAAAAACCAGGGTTGAATAGAAAATTTCACATTCAGATACAAGAAGCAAGAGAAGCATGAGAAGGTAAACAGGGAAAAGAAATCATAAGGAACTTATCAAAGTGGAACTATTAACATTCCTACATGGAAAAACAATAATTATTACTTATGAAACTTTTCTCAGTAGTTGAAGGGATTAGAAATATATATATATATATATATATATGTCTATATATGAGGGTATATGAGCATATGAATACATATATGGATGTGTGTATATATGTTTACAGGTATACATAGATAGAGGGCACAGGGCCAATTTAACAGGAAGGGATGATACTTAAAAGGTGAAATTAAGAGGTGAGAGAGGAATATAATGAGAGAAGATGGGGAGAGACACAATGGGGTAAACTATCTCATATAGAAGAGACTTGGGAAAATGGTTACAATGGAGGGGAAGAATAGGAAGGCAAAAGGGAATGGGTCAACCTTATTCCCATTGAATTTGGCTTGAGGAGGGAATGAAATACACACTAAATAGGGTATCTCATCCTCCAGGAGAGTAGGGGGAGAAGGGGATAAGAGAGGGGATGATGAAAGGGAGGGCAGGCTGCGGGGGAGGGAAGTTGGAAGCACCCACTTTTGAAAAGGGACAGGATCCAAGTAGAGAATAGAACAAGTGGGAGGTGGGATAGGAGGGAGGGAAATATAGTCAGTCTTTTACAATATATCTACTATGTTATTGTTTTGCATTAGCCACACATGTACAACCTATACTGAACTGCTTATCTTCCCAGTAAGAGTGGGTGACAAGGGAGAAAGGGAATGAATCTGGAATTCAAAGTTTTAAAATCAAATACTCAAATTATATATGTATATATATACATATATATACTATTATTAATACTATTTTACATGTAATTGGGAAATAAGATATACAGGCAGTGGGGCATGGAGATCCACTGGAAAAGTTGAAAGGGGTATGGGAGAAAATATGGGAGAGAGCAGATTGGAGGAGGGGATATCCTGTGGGACTGCTATTTTGGGGTGGTGGGTAGGGGAAAAATGGGAAGAAAATTTGTAATGCAAAATCTGGCAGAAATGAATGATGTAAATCAGAAGTTAATAAAGCATTTGAAAAAAAATTCAAGATAATTTTTAAAAATTGCATTTTACATTCAACTGGGAAAAAAATATACAGGCACTGGGGTATAGAAATCGATCTTGCCCTACTAGAAAGTTGGGGAGGGCGGGATGAGGGAGGATATAAGAGGGAACAGATTGGGGGAAGGGGTATTCAGTAGGCATGGTATTTTGGGGTGGGAGGTAGGGGAAAGATGGGGAAAAATTTGTAACTCAAAATCTTGTGGAAATGAATGCTGAAAACTAAAAATAAATAAAGAAATTAGAAAAATAAAATAAAAGATATGTAATTGGTGAAAAATAAAATATATATTTTTTAAATAAATGTTTGCTGACTGGCTGAATGACTTGCTCAGGGTTACACATCCGAGGCAGGATTGGGGCTCAGGTAAGTGTACCTTGAATGTTTACTTGAATAGAATGAACCTAGCCCCAGCCTCCCCTGCCTCCCAATAACCACCCTGCAGGTGCCATTCCCAGGGTCTCTGGTGCTCTGCACATCACCAGGGCCTTTCATGACCTTTGAGGTTCCTCCCCAAGCCCACATCCAGCTCTGCCTCCTTCTCTGTATTTCTTCTGCAAAGAACCACCTAGGATCCAAAAACAGTCCCACATCATGCGGTTCTGGCCCCAAGGTGGCCCCAACCAGTGGCAGCCAGAGCAGGCTTCAGGAGAGTGAATCACCAGCAGTGGTGGTGGTTTCCAGACTTCTTAACCCATAAATGCCAAAGATGAAGTAAAAGGTCAGTGTGGAACTCTGTTGAAACAGGGGGACAGAAGAGTGCAGTCCAGCCCCTGCCCCCATGGTTAGAGGTGGTGGAGGCACAGCAGCTGCAGCTGCTGCCCCATGGCTGCCTCCAGAGCTCCTGGCCTGCAGATTGCAAGAGTACCAAGCGACCATTCAGAGGGTAATCACTCTTGCTTTAATCTGCTTGGATCTGGATCATGGTCTTGGGTGGTAGTCCTGGGGTGTGTGGCCAGTGTGCCAGAGCTTGTGTGGGTGGCAAAGAGGGCTCCCCCCCATAGCTCTGGCAGCTAAAAAAAAAAAAAACAGTGATTTGGGACAAAGCTCTGTCCATTCTGGAAGCAGAGTTCTACTGTGGCAAAGAGCTCAAAAGTCAAGTAATTGGCTGGCAATATGAGCAAGCAAAGGAAGCACAAACAGACCATAGATTCCTTTTTTGGGGACAAAAAGGATCAAAGCATGGAATGGGAGGAAGACAACGAATTCAGACCTCCTGCATCAAAAGCTTTCAAGAAAAATATGAAAGAACCACCATTTTCCCCCCTTAGGGGAATCAATAACCATTCCAAAGTTTATTGTTTAAAAAATGGGAGATTCAAACTTAACTCTGCAAGCTTGTTCATACAATTTGGTCCTCCAGCACTGTAAACCCTGCTGCTGGTGGCATGGGGGGCAGTGCAGGGACCCCTTATCCTGGCTTCTCTGCTCAGGGGCCCTACCAGAAGGGTCTCCTGGTTTCTGGGGCTCCAGGTGGGGGGAGAAAATGGGAACAGTCAACCAGATTCAAACCCTGACTCTTCCCTTTGCCTCCCTCCACTGTTAATTAGCTCCCAAGTCTATGGCAGTTCTCTCCCCATTCCCTTCTCTCTCCTTCCACCAGGCCCCACCCCTAGCACAGTGGGTTCTCATCATTATCTCCACCTGGACTTTTTCAGACAGCCTCCTAATTGGATTCCCTCCCTTCAGTGTCTCCCCTCTCTGATCCATCCTTCAGTTAGCTGCTAAACTGATATTCCCAGAGCACAAGTCTGACCATGCTGCTACTCCCCTGCTCAAACATCTTCAATAACTTCCTATTGCCTCTAGGACAAAGGACAAATTCCTCAGCCTGGTATTGAAAGCCTCCCACAATACAGACTCCACTTTTCTGGGCTTCTTTCATATTATTCCCCTTTCCTCATTCTCTGTCCTTGGAACCACGAGAGAGGTCCTAGGGGCCCATAGTTTCCGAGGGAAGAGAGATCATGGAGTTCGGTCCCCACATCTTCCCAGTGACGACCATACAGAGGAACAACTGATGAGTCCCCTAAGCAGTGAGCATCCCAGTGAAGAGAAGAGCCCAGGGCCCTTCCCTAAGGCTCATCCAGCTGGAAATGCTGGGATCCTGCTCCTGAGGGAGGGCTGCTTTGGGGGCACCTTCCCAGTACATCTAGTGAGCCAAGGGGCAGACTGGCTTAACACTCTGAGGCATGACCAAGGGTCTTGCCAAGGCCAATGCAGGCCTGTCTCCAGGCCTGTGGCAGGGGAAGGGGCCTGCTCTCTGTTAACTCCCTGGGTTTGAGGGCCCAAGGGGTGATAGGAAATAGCAGCTTCCTCCCCTTGGCTGATCATTCCAGATGTCTTTCAGTGCCTGATGCCTAAGTGCCTTAAGGAGTCCCTGATGGTAGAATTTCAGGTGAGCTGAAGGTGAGACTGGGAGGGGGCCCGGGAGGGGGCCCGGGATGGGGCAGTCTGCTCCGTAGTCTATAGGACCAGGACTTAAGGGATGTGAGAGATCATGTTTCCAACTCATTTACTTTACATATGGGAGAGCAGAGGCTCAGGAAGGGGAAGAGATTGGCTGGGGGCCTCCGAAAGGAGGCAGGTCTTCCCTCTTTGTTTAAGGAGTCTTCATCATCATGGGCAGATCCAGCCCTGCCTGGGCCTCTTCGGATTATAAAATCACAGATTTAGAACAGAAAGGAGTGAAATGCCAGGCATCATCTCTCTGCTTGGGTCCAGAATTCCTCTGCCCATCCCTGGGGCAGCTGATGAGGCTCTCCTCAGAATCATGCTTCTGAAGGCATAAAACATGAAGGGTATAAAGGAAATGAATTATCTTGAAATACAGTTATTGAAAAATTTTAAACAAGTCATAGTCCGACCCTGCATCTGATAGTTGTGGAAACTGAGGCCCATAGAGGATGAGTGCCTTACCCAGGGTCAAAGGGTCTTCAGAAGCAGAGATGGGATTTGAAAGCAGGCCTTCCAACTTTAAGGCTGGCACTGGTTCTGCTGCACACCACCCTCCCTCTGAATTCGGAGGCCTCATCGCCGACATCCCCTCCCAGACTGGCTATTTAAGTTCTGCTTTTAAGTTAAAGAAAATATAATAATAGCTCCATTTACATACTGTTTGAAGGTGGGGAGAGAACTTTACATACATTCTCTCTTTTGATCCTATGTGGAAGGAGCTATTATTATCCCCATGTTATATATGAAGAAACCAAGGCTCAGAAAAATAAATGACCACTAAGGTCCCTTCCAGCTTCATGTCTCTGATGCTGCATGGTGTCCGGACTCACACAACTAGGAAGTGTCTGAGGTAGGATTCGATCCCAGACTTTTCTGACTCCAAGGGGAGTGTGCTGGCCACTCAATCATGGCATGAATCAGGGTTAAATGACTTCCTAACTCTGGCTCACAAAATCTGTCACTCTTTGGAAATTCCCAAGAAAGACGAACTTTTCCTCAGAATTATTCAGAGCAGCCACAGGATCCCAAGACCTCAGAAAATTCACCCCTGCTTTTCCATTTACAGGCCACAAGAAGCAGACCAGAGAGGCCCCAGATGTCACCTGGTCCAACTTCCTTCTTTTAGAAAGGAAGAAACTGAGGCCCAGAGCAGCACACAGGAGGAAGGAAGAGTGCCTGAGATCTCGGCCAGGGCCCCAAGCCTTGCTCCACCCCTCACAGTCAGTGTGACCTGAACATCTTAGGGCTTTCCCCAGCTCTCACAGGGGCACTGCACCTTGTCATTTCATTCATCCTTCGAATCGTTGAAGTCCAGTGGCAGGACCAAAGTCCGGACAACTCAGTTTCCTCAACTATAAAATGGAAACCATACTGGCACCTACCTCACAGGGCAGTGAGAACAACTGAGAAAATATCATTAGAGCGCTTAGCACTGTTCCTGGCTCACAGTAGGTGCTTAATAAATGCTTATTTCCCTCCCCCTTCTTTTCCATAATGCCATCAATCGCCCCCTTCTTGGCACCCTCTTCTCTCAAAGTTTTCACGTCACCATCTCTTCAGGTTCTCCTCCAATCTGCCCGATGACTCCTTCTCTGCCTTGCTTGCTCTTCATTCGGGCCCCATCTTCTGAGGGCGTCCCATACATGGTCTGTCATGGGCCACTTTGCCTTCTTTCAATACACTATATCTCATCAACTTCCATGGATTAATTACCAGCTCCAGGTAGACAGTCCTCAGCTTTAGGAATCCAGCCCTAACCTCTCTTGTAGCCTCCATTCTCCCATCTCCAACTGTCTAGGGGGCAGCTCAACCTGGATGACATTCTAAACTCAACTCAACATGGACAAAAAAATTGCACTTCAAGCTCTAAGCCTAGGAAGCTAATGTAATCCAGTCCCCAAATCCATCCGCTAAGGCTTCATCCACTCTTCTTTTTATGTGTTCCTATAACCTGCTGGGTCTCATTTTTCTCCTCTGTAAAATAAGTGACTTTTGGGGTGGCTAGGTGGTACAGTGAATAAAGCCCTGGAGTCAGGAGGACCTGAGTTCAAATCAGGCTTCAGACACTTGACACACTTACTAACCATGTGACATTGGACAAGTCACTTAACCCCAACTGCTCTCCAAAAAGCAAAAAATAAAAAAATAAAATAAAATAAATGACTTCTGAGGTCCCCTCCAGCACTAAATCCTTGTCTTTTTGGATCCAATGAGAAAGGAGCCATTACTATTCCCATTTTGCTGATGAAGAAACTGAGGCCCAGAAATGTATGTGACTTGTAAGTGTAAGAGAATCACTCACTCTTCCGGGTAATCTCTGATGCTAACAAGGTGGCCAGATTCACATGACTAGAAAGTGTCTGAGGCAGGATGCAGCACAGATCTTTCTGACTTCAAGTTGAGCATTCTGGCCACTCAATCCTGAGTCTAGAAAGGAAGGGGAGAGAATGAGCGTTTAGTAAGCACCTACTGTGAGCCACACCCATACAGAGTTCTTCACAGTGATCTTGTTTGAGAAACACCGGGACAGGCTGGTGGTGATGTCTGTCTCCTTGGTCACCTGACCTAACATGCTCTGAGCTTTCCCAGCCTTGTGGAATCTCCTCCCCTTCATCCAGACCAGAACAAATTATCTCTGAGGTGCCCACTTAATGTTCATCCAAGCCACTCGGGGCAGCCAGTGCCTCAAAGCACTCACAGCAATATGCAAGACTGTGAAGAACTCCGTCTCTGGGGTCAAGAGGTCCTGGTTTCAAATCCTACCATGGACACCATCTGTGTTACCTTGGGTACATACTTCACTTCACCTTTCTAAACCTCAGGTTCCTCATCTGTAAAATGGGGAGCTGGGTTAGATGGCTTCGGAGGTGCCTCCCACACATGGGTGCATGGTCCTGTCTCATCTGTGATCTCATGAGGGCTGCTCTGTGTTTCGCATTTCTGTCTAAAAGCCATCTGACCAACCAGGGATGCTCTGGGAATGAGCACGACCTTGCTGTGCCAGGACTAAGCAGATGGGGGATGGGCTGCCTTGGCACCACCATTAGAACAGACCCACAGGCATTGACTAGCACTGAGCTTAACAAATATTAAGTGTCCCTCACCTGGCCATGTACCATGTCTGGTGCCAAGGGAGACATAACACACACTCCCTGCCCTCAAGGAGCTCACCATCCAGATATATGGACTTTAGCCTTGCTTTTGCTCAGACGCCCCCCATCTCTGCAATGTGCTCCTTCCCCCTTTTTTCCCATTGAATCCCTACTCATCCTTCAAAAGTTCACTCATGTGACATCCTGTACAAAAACCCCCCTTCCTTCCCCTTCTCAGATCATAAGGTCATAGGGTCATCGATACAAATCTGGTTCAACCCACCCATTTTATAGATGAGGAAACTGAGGCTTAGAGAGATGACTTGCCCAAAATCATACAAGTAGTAACAGATGTGGGATCTGAACACATCCTCTGACTCCAAAGCTGGTGCTCTTCATATTATAGCCTACTCAAGTCAACAAGCATTTACGAAGCACCTAAGTGCCAAGACCCATGCTAAGCACTTGGGAAACAATGATCTGGACGGATAACTTGGAGAGAATCAGACCATGGGAAGGCACTTGACTATTGAATTGACTTGACTGGAAAGGCTGCTGATTATTTTGCTTCCGGGCCCCTGTTTCAGTAGCTCTTCGCAAGGTTAACTGGGGCTTTGGCTATACTTTGTGCCTCATTCATGTCCCTTGAGAAGGGGAGAGTTGCCTTCCGACCACCCTCTTCGTGACATCCAAGCTTGCTTCCCTGAGTTTTCATTAAAAGTGATGTGGATTGGCTCTGCTATCTGGAGGCTTATGTTTGACACCTTAGTCTGGAGGAAGGCAAAACTCTTCCCTTGGGCCTGAGCAGGGTCGTTTCTAGAAACTGTCTGCTGGCGTGTTTTCAGCAGAGCCTTCAGAGAACTTGGGAATGCCCATTAAGCTGATCTCTCCCATGTGCTCATGGCACTTCTAACATAAGCACAGAAAGTGGCACCTCCATGGGATTATCTTAGCAGAAATTTAACTTTTGCAGCTTCGTGACCAGCAGGCTGGAAAGGCCTCATTTGGAGTTGGGAATGCTTGAAGCTTCTCCATTGTCCAGCGGACTCGTAACTGCCCATTCCAGAACATCTGCTGCACTCATTCAGAAGGACAATACTTGTCATGTGGTGTTGGGCTTCTGCTTTGGGGAAGGGGGTCTGCTCGTGGGTGTGCACATGCATGTGTGTGTCACTATATGTGGGTCTGTACCCATGGATGCACCACTCCCCTGGAGAAGGGCTGATCTGACAGTTCTTTCCTCTGCATGCTGTTTCTTCCTGTAAGGTTTGTTTGTTTCAGCCGTAAAATGGAAATGCTAACAGCCTCTCCCTCACAGGGCTGTCATGAGGATAAAATAAAATAATGATTATTAAGTGCACACAGTAGGTGCTTAAGAAATGCTTCTTGCCTCTCCCCCCCTTCCCCCCCCCCCACCTTGCCCTGCCCAAGGTACTTACCTCCATAATCAGGGCTGGGAGCCCTATGACTTGGGAGAGAATAAACCTGAACAGTACAAACACTGATAATCCCAAAGACTGGAGACAATGAGTTCCTTTGAAATGTTCCTGAGCTGTCCTGAGGTGTGGGGGCGAGGAAATCTGGGGGCAGGCGAGCTGAGCACATGCCCCAGTATTTATTGGTTTGGCTTCCACATGGTTCCCATGGCCATCTAGGGGTTATAGCTGAAGGTCCTGGTCCTCCCAGCTCTGGTCCAGACTAATTGATAGCCTTGGCCAAGGTCATCCAGTCTTGTGGGTTTCTCTTTTGCACAAGATGGAAATTATTTGGGACCCTATCCAAGGTCAAAAGATGAGTAAAGACCATCTGGTATCCATCATGGCAAGCTCACTTAAAGGTCATCTGGTCTAACCACCTTGTTTTACAGATGAGGAAACTGAGATCCAGAGACAGGAAATGATCCCTCCCCCCCTCCAAAGTTACAGGATGTGGACTCAGATCCTCTCTCCTCCTACTACATCACAGTGATACTCAACATCAAATATAGAGTGGGAAGGAATTGTTAAGTCCAACCTTTTCCTCTTGTGGATGAGGAGATGGGCACCAGAAACAATGGCTCACTGCTTCTGCATCAAACTGGTAACAAGTTGCAGGGCTAGGCCTCTTCCCTGAGGCTGCCTGGTTTACCTGTGTCTGGCTTACCCCATGTCGGAGGGTGGGGAGGAGGAAAATTCTTGTCAAGGACACCTGGCCATTCTGAATCCTTTTCTTACACAAATGCCCAGTGGATGCATTTCATGGGACCACAGAATTCTAGAGATAAAAAGAACCTCAGAGACCATTGAGTCCAAGGCTCTCATTTTACAATTGGGAAACTGAGGCTAAGGGGAGCGAAGTAATCTGCCCAAGTGATGCCACAGAGCAAGTGTCCCAGACCAGGAGCTTCCAAATGCATGTCCTCTGACTTTCCACAGCCTTCATATTTCCAGGTTTAAAAAGAAACAAAAACCTTTTTAAAGGAAGGCAGACTTCATGGAGTTTAATGTTACTGAATTACATCTTTATCATACTAGAGATCTTACTGTGCCCCCATGGGTAACACAAAAGGACATTTATTAAGCACCTACTGTTCCAGGCACTGTGCCCAGCACTGGGGAAACAAAAAGGTATGAGATGGTCCCTGCCCTCAGGGCACTTCCAGTCTAATGGAGGACGGAGCAAGGAAACAAACACATGCAAACAGGCTCCAGACAGAACAGGAAATGATTAAGAGGAAAGGCTCTGTAATGAAGAGGGGCTGGGCAAGGCTTCCTGGGGAAGGTGGAATTTGTGTTGGGATTTAAAAGAAGGCAAATAAGCCAGGAAGTGGAGATGAGGAGGGAGAGCATTCCAGGCATGAGGGACAGCCAGACGGAATGCCTGGAACTGTGAGGTGGAGGGTCTTGTTTGTGGGACAGCCAGGAGGCTGGAGTTACTAGATCAAAGAACGTGATATGTAGCAGGGAGTAAGGTGTAAGATCACAGAAAGGTAGGATGGGGCTAGTGATGAAGGACTTTGAATGCCAAGCAGAGGATTTTGTATTTAATCCTGGAGGCCATAGTGAACCACTGTTTAAGGAGGGAGGTGAGGACATTCCTTCATTTGGTCAGGAATTTAAGGAGGGAGGTGAGACATGGTCAGACCTGTGTTTAGGAAAATCACTTTAGTGGCTGAATGGAGTTGGGAGAGACTTGAGGCAGGCAAACCCATCTGCAGCTAATTACAACAGTCCAGGTATGAGATGGTGAGGGCCTACACCAGGGTAGGGATAGTGTCAGAGGAGAGAAGGAGGGCATATTGGAGAGATGTTGTGAAGGTAAAATTCACAGGCCTTGGCAACAGCCTGGATATGGGTAGTGGGAGTGGGGGTGGGGGTAGGGGAATGAGAGAGAGAGTAAGGTGTCCAGGATGGCTCCTGGGGTGTAAGCCCAAGGAACTGGGAGGATAGTGGTGCCCTTTAAAGTAACAGAGATGGGGGCGGGGGGAAGCAGTGAGGAGGGGCAGCTTAAAGGGAAAGAAAATAAGCTCCATTCTGGATATGTTGAGTTTTGGATGTCTGCTAGATATGAGACTAGAGATGTCTAAAAGGCAGGTAGAGACTAGAGACCAGAGGTCAGCAGAGAGTCTGGGGCAGGAGAGGGAGGTGTGAGAATCATTAGTATAGAGAAGGTCATTAAATCCATGGAGCTGATGATCCCCAGGTGAAGCCATGTAGAAGAAGAGAAGAGGGCCCCGGACAGAGTCCTGAGACACCTATGCCAGGCTATATATACCCTGCATCTTTTAAAACCCAAGGATTATCACAAACATCCATTTTTCAGATGACCCTCTCCAACAGCTCCATGTTTTCAGAAGAGGCGTGAACTGCTCAGGAAACATATTGCTATCAAATAACAATAATCTTTGCCTTTATTTTTCTTTAAATCGCAGACATTTGTTGATGAATATTTAAGCGTCTGGGGGAATGGCGGTAGGCGGAAAAATATTGGCCAATGTTGGGCTGCCTCACTTAGGCTTGGAGCATTGTTTCCACTGAGGAGACAGATGGTGTTTCCAGTGTTACAGGAAGCAAGGAGCTGCAGAACGACAAAATGCCCAGAGCACTGTGGGATTTTGCCTGTCCCTTCTAGGCCCACAGAGGACCTAGAGTTATAGACTGGAGCCCAAAGAGACTTGAGAGATCATGTCTCAAAGGATGGAGGACCTGTGGCCTTGAGGCCACATGTGGCCTTCTAGGTCCTTGAGTGCGGCCCTTTGACGCAATCCAAAGTTCACAGAATGAATTCCTTTAATAAGAGGATTTGTTCTGTAAAACTTGGACTCAGTAAAAAGGCCATACCCAAGGACCTTGGTCACATGTGGCCTTGAGGCCGCAGGTTTCCCATCCCTGGAGAGGAACTCTAAGGTCCTTTTCAGCTCTAAATTGATGACATAGGAAGGATGAGCTTCACACAAATTATTCTCCTGGCTCTGCTTACTTCTCGCTATCTCAGGTCATGGAAGGCTCCCATGATTCTCTGGATTCCTCCTAATCCTCAGTTCTTATAGCACCATAATATTTGAATGAAGTCCTATACTATCATTTACATGGCAATTTCCCAATGAGTGGGCAGCCATTCTGTTTCCAGTTTTTTTCCAGTTCATGGTCCCATTTCATAGGATCATGTGATTTGGAGCTGAAGGTGAAATGAGAGACCAGCTAGTCCAACTGCTCCATTTTATGGATGAGCAGACTGAGACAAAGATGGCAAGAGATTTTGCCCAAGTCCTGATCCAGGGTTCTTTCCACTCCTCCCACTGCCTATGTTTTACCTGGCTTCCCTTGTTTTCCTCCAGGTGCACTTGGAATGTTTATTCCTCCATCTTAGCAATTGTTCAACAAATATTTTTGATTAGTATTCTCTCAGCAAAATCCTATTCTGATGCCTTTTCATGGCATAGAGATGAGTTAGGGGCTTCAAAGGCTGCTTGGGAATTAATTGTTTGGACAGAGCAGCCTATGGAAGAAAGAAAGATGCAAAACATGTGGCTTCTTTCTGCTACTGTGATGACGGTGGCAGAATAGTGGAAAGGGGGGCAGAGGGTGCTGAGAATCTCCTTTTCTCTCTCTCTTTTTTTAAAAGCAATCGGGGTTAAGTAACTTGCTCAAGGTTACACGGCCAGTTATTTCTGGGTGTGGTGCTAAGTATCAGAGCCTGGATTAGATCCCAGGGTCATCCCAACACTGGAGCTGGTGCTCTTACTCACTGAACCACCTGGCTGCCCGGAATCTCCCTTTCTTTAGGCCCTCTATGAACACTGGCTCCACTCTCAGTATTCTCAAGGCGAGTTCCTCATCCAATGACTAGCAATGGGCAGATAACTGGGGAAGCTGTCAGTTCCTCCTAGGATTATTCCTCAATGTCAGAAGCTGATATTCCTCCCAGAAAAAAGACCAGGAGATGGAAGGGAGTTGGAGCTCAATGCAAGGCTGACTCAGGTTCTCCTCAGAGAGACAAATAAAGGGGTTGGGGAGGTTGGATTGAATTTGTATCCAAAGACAACAAGAAACATAATTTCAGGATGTTAGGTAATCGTGGATTGAAATGATACAAAGTTACAAAGTAAAGTGATACAAAGTTATAAAAAGGCACCATAAAATAATTACAATTTATTTACCAGCATTTGTTGCAAAGGATGAAGAGGGAAATCAATTCTACCATGAGCTCAACAAAATGCTAGAAACAAAATCAGCATCTCAGTGACTTCAGTGCCAATGGAGCTTTTGGGGAGGATAAAGAAAGCCTTTAGAAAATAGGGCTCAAGTGTAAGGCCTGAGAGGGTTAAAGGATGCATTGGATAAACTGAAGTCTTACCTCAAAGCACACATCATGAATCCTTTCTTTGAGAAATCATCAGGAAATCCTGATTACAGTGGTGACTGAATTGCATTTTTTAAAAAAAGAAACGTATTAAACAGATACTGAATGATTCATTACTGACGTATATGTCAATCCTGAACCAGCTGTGTTCAGACTCTGATTTAAGGGAGATAAAGGCACAGGCAGACCCTTAGGACATCCCCATGTTAATGGTCTCATGGTCCAGCAGAGGAGATTGAGGAGCAGGCAGACAAGTGAGAGGAGAACCAGGAGAGAGCAATGTCATGGAAACCTACAGAGGGAGGATCCAGGAGAAGACCGTGGTCAACACTGTCAAAGGCTAATGAGAGATCAAGAAGGATGAAGATTGGTAAAAGGCATTCGATGGGCAATTACGAGCTCCTGGAAGCTTCAGTTGAATAAAAGGTCAAAAGCCAGACTGCAAAGAGTGAAGAAGATAGTGAGAAGGAAGGGGAGGCAAGGAGTAAGGATAGCCTTCTTCAGCAGAGAAGAGGCATACAGGATGGTAGCTAATGAAGAGCATAGGATCAAGGGAGGGTTCTTTAAGAATGGGTGAGACATGGGAATGTTTATAGTGAGCAGGAAAAGAGCAAATTGAATGGGGAGGAGTAAAAGGATTCCCTTGGTAGAGTGTGGGCCCAGTTGAGATTATGCAAACATGCAATGGACCCAGTTAGTAGCAGAGTTCTGCCATGGTTCTATAGTTCCATTCAGTAGCTTATTAAGAAGAGAAAAGAAGGTAGATAGTGGAAGTAATCCAAGGCTGGGCTTTGGCAAGGTGTGAGTGAGATGGGACAAGGGAGCAGGGAATTCAAGCAGAGATGATAGCGTAGATGGAGCTGATTTCCCAAGGGGTCAGGATAGGAAAGGGAGGCTAGTGTAGCCAGTAGAGGGATGATTGTCTGGGAAAGAACTGAGTGGTGGAGGGACTGGAGACTCATGGTGAGGATGAAGAGAAGGGTTGGGGATTATAGGGCAGAATGAACAGTAGAATGATAAGAGGTTATGATCATATATAAAGGAATTTCAGGGTTCATGGACATGAAAGTACAACACTTAGGGGAGACAGGGAGATCAAAGTTATAACTATCTCTGTGTATAATTGAGGTGAAGGAGTAAGCCATGGGTTGAATGAGGATATGGGAGGTTAGAGTATTTGAGAGAACATTGTATGTTGAAGTCCACTAGTGTTAGAGCAGAAATTGTCTTTGAGAAAAAGATGTAGGGGCAGCCAGGTGGCTCAGCGACTAAGAGCACCGGCTCTTAGACCTGGATCGAATCCCTGGCTCAGATACTTAGCACTACACCCAGAAACACATGGCTGTGTAACCTTGAGCAACTTACTTAACCCTGATTGCTTAGAGAGAGAGAGAGACAGAGAGAGAGAGAGAGAGAGAGAGAGAGA
>NW_027186352.1:11223222-11297469 GCF_028583685.1 Petaurus breviceps papuanus
GATGGTGGGAGGGAGAATTTGAAAGTAGCAATGGAAGCAAGCACCCCAAGTCTTCCATTCTGTCCAGTGAAGTGGTGGGCGGGATATGAATGAAAGTCTAGTCAGTACTAGAAAGGGTGACCAGCAATATGGGGTCATCTGGATGGAGCCAGGTTTCACTGAGAGCCAAAAGTTGGAAATAGTGAGAGAAAAAAGGTTAATGAGGAAAACAAGTTTGCTAATTGTGGGTTGGTCATTCCAGAAAGTCCAGTGGAAGGGGAGTGGGACAGTGTGGGTGGGCAGGTGGGTACAAGGGTTGAGACCGTAAGGGAGCAGCAGCTGGAGATCAGAGTGGATTTGTATATCAGCAGCCAGAGGGCCAGAATCACTAGGATGGGAAGGGTGTGAGGGAGCTGAGTCTGCCAAGCACTGAGGAACGAAGCAAGAGGAACATGTTGCTGGAGAAAGGTCCAGTGAGGGTGCTGATTGATTAGACCATTCAGGGGCCTGGAGTCAACAGACTTGGATTCCAATCCCAGCCCAGACACTTACTAGCTGTGTGATGAAGGACAAATAACCTAACGTCTCTGAGCCTCTGTTTCTTTATCTGTAAAAGGAGGATGCTTGTACTACCAAAGTACAGGGTCATTGTGAGGAAGGCGTTTTTAGAGCCTTAAAGTGCCATAGAAATAGGAGTTGGATTATTATGAAATTGTAAATCCACAAATGCCTCCCTGTGTAAACATCCATGGAAAGTTTCATCAGGAAGTCATACCAAAAGCTAAGGAGTACGGTCCTAGCTCGGCTATGGGCTCTCTGTGTGACCTCAGATAGTAACTTACCTTCCATTATTTCCAAGCTCCCTTTTCCACCCTAAACTAGATTCTGAGGTTAATGTCTTTTGGCATTGCATGTCGTGTGCATTTAATAAATGTTTTTGAATGAGTGAGATGGTAATTAACCTCAAAAACCAAAAGCTTAGTGACATGCAGACACAAACTCTACTCCTTGCCTTCTATAGAGTCTTGAGTAGAGATCAGAATTGGGAACTAGGTAAAAGCTATAGAGAAAAAAAATTCTAATAATTGGAGCTCTCCAGAAATAGAACAGGAGGTCTTGGCAGGTGATGATTTCCCCCTCCCTGGAGACTTCAAGCAAATGTTTGTAATGATGCAGGGCCAGGACAATCATCCCCACACACAGAGAAGGGGGAGAGAGAGAGAGAAATGACTAGAAGGACTTCCAGGTTCCCCCAAGCCCACTCAGCACCCAAGGAACTCTACCATCCCCTGAAACCACGCTCATTCAGCTTGCCCATGGCTGGCATGCTCAGAAGGAGCCTGGCATCTGTCAGCACTTTTACAAAAGTCTCCAGTTGCCTTAGCCCACCAGTGTTTCAAACAGGGCTCCTCTCAACTGGTGGGGCCACTCACACTGCCCTGGTCTATGTGAGGACTGATTACCTGATCCCATTGTAAGTGCTGATTTGTCTCTCAGGGATGAGGACAGACAGCTGAGAACCAGATAGAAAGCAGGGAGCACTGACATAGAGATTGCTTGCATCCTTTGGTTTGTACTAGTGATACTTTATCTATTTATCAATACACTCTGAAATAGAATGGGAGGTCTTGGCAGGTGATGATTTCCCCTCACTGGAGACGCTGAAAAGCCAGTTTGGAATTAGCGTGTGACTGTATTCCTAACTCTTGAGCTGGAGACAAGGGCATGTTGCTGAGGGGATTCCCACTCAGCTCTGGGCTGAACTCAGTGGCTTCTGAGGTCCCTTCCAACTCTGAGATTTAGGGCTTCTGGGATTCTCTGCTCAGACAGCAGTGAACATGTATCCTGGTCCTTTTGCAAGGGGACATTCAGAAAAGACAGCACCCCTATAGCTGGCCCCTGCCAAAAGGAGATTCTAAAATTGATATCCAAGATCTAGGCATAGTTTTTAGTCAGCTTCTACCCCAAACCTCAGCCCAGGAGCCCTTATCCCCTGATTTTTATTCTTTTTATCCAGATCAAGTTAGTACGCATTAACTCAAAGCAAAGGCATTTAATTAAATAGAACAGCAAGGCAAATAACAAGGAATGTCCACCCGCACCACCAACCCCTCAAGGACAAACTTCCCCACAGAGTGCTAATGCTCGAGTGAGTGGGGTCCCAGCAAAAACACCTTCATGCCTCCAAAGCTACCATTTATTGCTTTACCTACCAGGGACTTTGCTTGAGTGGTTTTCCCCAGAGTGTGCCTTGTTCTCCACTGAGCTGCTGCTGCCATCTTCTGGCTTTCTACTTAAGTGCAGGGCTTTGCAGCCTCTTCATCGTTGGGAATGCTGGCAATATTTTGGGGGGCCTAGTTCATAGTGTGGGGCTATTTCAGTTCTTTTATGAGTCAGACCCACAGCCACACCTATCCAGCACAATGAGAGTTTCTTAAGTCAAATCTGTCTTTTGAACTGCTCCATTTCTCAGAACCAATTCCCCCAAGCCTGCCTGACACTTGAGCTTAGGCTAGTCAGCTCTTTTCATCCCCTATCACGATCCTGATCACTGACACTAAAACCATGCAGATTACCCTGGAGTTTCTCTTAGCAGGATTGAGTGGAAGAGGATGGAGCCGGAGAGTCTTCGTGCAGAACTTGTACAGCTACACCCACATCTCTGCACTCCCTTCACCACAAAGATCTTGATGATTAGTAGATGAATTCTAAGATCACTTCCAGCTCTAAGAATGTCCTGTCCTCTTTATTCTCTTCTAAATCTTGCTATTAGTCACTCCAAGTTTACCCTCTTTGTGCTAAGTTAGAAGCAAAGGGACTGTTCACATGTACTAGCTCTGTGACCCAGACACATCACTTAACCTCTTTCTGCCTGTTTCCTCATCTATATAATGGGGATAGTAACACTTACCTCCCAGGGTTGTTGTGAGGATCAAATGGGATAATATTCAGAAAGTACTATACAAACCCTAAATTTTTATGTAAATGCTTGCTATTGCTGTCATTTCTTCCATCATTTGGCACAGCCTTTCCTGAGACAGCAATGGGCTTAAATTAAAATGGCTTAAATTTTGTCCCTATAGATTCTCACCACTAATCAATTTAGTTACTCTGTGGGATGTAGTAACTAGCCATGGGACATGGCTGGTTCATCTTTCTCCCAGAACCAGCTTCCCTAAAGTCTGCTATCCATAGCCTATTTATTTACCTGGGCCCTGGAAAAGGAGGCCATTCCCAGAAGGAAGGCAGTGATCCTGACTCAGCCTCAGTCTCTGCAAAGAGGTACCAATGCCAGACTAACCAGTTACTTGGAGCAATGTCCAAGGTTTCTGTAGCCTGGGAAGTGCCTCGTTCTCTTTCCTGGACTGTGATGGTACCAGGATGCCTGGCTGGAACTCTAATGGCCAAGTCAACATGTTGCTCAAGTTGGAAATTATAGCTTCTTTGCATTTACATCTCTCGACCACACTTCACTGTGAACAAAACCCAGTTTAATGAGTTCCTCAAAAGAAAGGGAATAACATACCTCCAGCAAAGGACAAGTAGATAATACCACCAGGTAATTGCTCCCACCTGTTCTAAAATCAGGTTGGAAGATGATTTCCCAGGATATGCTGGAGTAGAACATACTCATATTTCATTTAGTTCAGAAAAGATGGGTAGAAAAATGTGTCCATTGTCCTTTAACCTATGACTCCTGAGATACTGGGAACATTTGAGTATATTTGCCTTAGAAATCATATCTTGCCCACTCTCAAAGAGTGAACAATGATTCATATGCCACCCTTATGGTAGATAATGAGCATTTACTGTGATTTCCCAGCCTGAATACTGTTAGAGCTGGCGTAGGGGAGAGAGAGAGTCATGGAAAGGTCTGGCAGGGAATTCTGATGGGCCAAATTATTTCAGTGGTCATTCATAGCACCTTGGTCCTGATTTTCATAGCATTGGCAAAAGTTGGGCAGTGGGAAAGGGAGATCCAATCAAGTAATGCCTTGGAGTAGTGGACACAGACTTGGTTTTAGAGCCCAAAGACCTGGGTTCAAACTTGGCCCTCACCACTACTACCTTCGTGATTTTGAGTGATTGGATTCAACAAACACCTATAGACAAATGCCCACTAGCATTAGGCACTGTACTAGTTGCCAGGATAAAAAGACAAAAGTTAAATAGTTCTTACCCTCAATAAATTTATCTTCTACTAGGGGATGGGAGAAAACAACATGCACACAAATCTGCAAATACATATTATTGCTCTGGGGAGTGGAAAACGTCAATGACTGGGGCAATCAGCGAGCTGAACTTTGGAAGGCTAGAGTTTCCAGAGGCCACAGTGAAAGAGGAAGAATTCCTGGGCCAAGACAAAGAGATCAAGGCCGCAAGGTCATGGCATGGACAAGGAAGAGCAAGGCCATTCTGGCTAGCCAGGAGGGTATGTAACAGGCTATTGTCAGCCCGGAGAGAGAGGATGGAGTCAGGTTGGGAAGGGCTTGAAATACCCAAGGAATCGGGGCGGCCAGGTAGCACAGCGAGTAAGAGCACCGGCTCCAGTGTTGAGAAGACCTGGAGATCGAATCTCCGGCTCAGACACTTAACACCCACCCAGAAACACCTGGCCGTGTAACCTTGAGCAAGTTACTTAACCCCAATTGCTCTCAAAGCATCTGGGAGCCAGTGAAAGTTCTGAGCAGGTGGGTGCCTATAGTCCAGGAACAGCCACTGGAAGGCTGTCTCCTTTTCCTAGCTTCTCTGGTACTGTTGAGGGCACCACCGTCCTCTGCCCCCAGGCTAGAAACCCAGACTTAGGCCTCAACTCCTCCTCTCTGATCCCTGCCCCACCCCCCCATCCAATCTGTTGACAAGTCCTGCTGCTTTTACCTTCATGATGTCTCTCTGATAGGCTGCCCCCTCTCTCCCTGGACACTGCCCTCCCCTAGATCAGGCCACATCACCTCAGGCTTGAGCTATTGCAATGGCTGCTGGTGAGTCTGCTACCTCAGGGAATTTCCTAAAATGCAGGTCTGACTCTCTCTGTCTCACACACACACACACACACATACACACACACTCACATGCACACATACACTCACACACAAATACACATACATACCTCCCTCTCACACACACACACTCATACACTTACATGCATGCATACACCATACCCTCTCTCTCTCTCACACACACTCTCTCTCACACACACACACACATGCACACACACTCATACACTCACATGCACACATACACACTCACACAAATACACATACACACCTCCCTCTCACACACACACACACTCATACACTTACATGTATGCATACACCACACCCTCTCTCTCTCACACACACACACACACACACACACACTCTCTCTCTCACACACACACACACACACACACACACTCAATGAACTCCAGTGGTTCCCTGTATTTTCCAGGATCAAGTAGAAAACCTTTGGTTTGTCATTCCAAGCCTTCCCTCCTACCTCACCTTCCTCTCCCTGACATTTTCCATAATCCCATGACACCACCTCCTTCCTGTTGTTGGACAAGATCCCCTGTGTCTTGACCTCATGCCTGTTCACTGAGTGTCCCACATGCTTGAAAGGCCCTGCCTCTCTGTCTCTGCCCCGGGCTCCCTTTAAGCTCAGCTACAATCCCAGAGTCTACAAAGCCTTTCCCAGCCCTCCACTGAACACCGCCAGTCTCTGTCATGCGTAGCTTGCTGTTTGCATATCACCTCCCCCATTAGACAGGGAGCTCCTTGAGAACCATGTCTGTTGTTTTAATTTTCTTCACATCCCAGCACTTAGCATAGTATCTGGCACATAGTAGGTGCTTAATATATGCTTTTTAACTTGACTTGAATGTTCAGGGGCTGTGCGGTGGTCGGGAATCCCCTCCCCTGTTCAGCTGAAGCGACCTCAGAAAGTACATACGTGATGATGTTTTACTGCGTAAGTAGATTCATTAAAAGTCTTTTTGGTTAGAACAAGAGAAGAAGACAGACTGAGCAAACAATGTGGCCGCACCTCCTGGGGCTTCTCCTCCTCCCTGCCATTGGCTGGGACATCAGAGCCACCAACTCAGAAAGAGTCTGTACCTGCAGCAGGCACAGACCAGTGCAGGGAGAGGACAGGCCCAGAGACAGACAGCTACCTGAGGGGAGGAGCAGCTTTCAGGAACGTGACCCTTCAGAGCAGAGATGAGGGCAAGGGATGGACTCAAGAAAGGCTCCTGGCCAAGCCCCAGGAGAGCTGAGTGCGGAGATGCTGAGGCGCCAAGGTCAGCTGGAGCGATGGCGCAGATGGGAGGAGAGACAGGGAGCAGCTAAGTGACACCGGGCGTCCACTCTGCTCCAGGCTTGGCACAAATAGCCGCTCTTCTGATCTTCACAACAACCCTGCAAGGCAGGCGCTTTTATTAGCTCCATTACACAGCTGAGAAAGCTGAGGTAAACAGCCTTGCTTAGGGTCACACAGCTAGTGTCTGAGGTTGGATTGGAACCTCCTGACTCCAGGCCAAGCTCTCTGCCCACGATGCCAACTTGCTGCCTCCTAGGCTGAGCAAAGTCCTTCCAGAAAGCCGGCTCTTTCTCAAACTCCCTCTCTTGGTGCCTGTCTTCTCACAGGCACTATAACTTGCTGTTATCCAAATGTTTCCAAGAAACTGAATTTTGTTTCAAGTGCAAAGAAGCCAGGGGCATACGTGGAGGGGGCTATAAAAGTCAAGCAGAGAGCCCAGCTCTGTCTAAATGCGAGCTTTCCTGACTGCTGACTCAGAGCAGCTGGCCTCAGGACTTTTCATTTGAAATACACTCCATGTCCAGGCAATTTTCAGATGAAGAAATCAAAGCTATTATGTATCGTCATTAAAAAATGCTCTGAGTCATTAATAATTAGAGAAATTCATATTAAAACTGCTTTGAAATACCACCTCGTAACGATCTGATTGACAAATATGACAGAAAATGAAAATGATAAATGTTGGTGGGGATGTGGAAAAGTTGAGATACTAATGTGCTCTTGGTGGAGTTGTGAACTGATCCAACCATTCTGTGGAACAATTTGGAACTATGCCCAAAGGGCTATCCAACCATACGTACCCTTTGATCCAGCAATACCATTACTACTAGGTCTTTATTGCATAGAGATTTATTTTTTTAAAAAGAGGGGGAGACCTATTTGTACAAAAATATAGCCGCAAAGAATTAGAAATTCAGGAGATGTGCATCAATTAGAAAATGACTGAAAAAATAATGGCATATAATTGTAATGGAATACTATTGTGCTATAAAAAAATGATGAACAGGATGGTTTCAGAAAAACCCAGGAAGACTTAAACAAACAGATGCAAACTGAAGTGAGCAGAACTAGAACTGTACACAGTAACAGCAACATCGCACAATGATTGACTGTGGATGACATCTCTCTTCTCAGAAATACAACAATCTAAGATAATTCTAAAAGACTCCAGAGAAAGAACTGATGGAGTCTGGAAGCAAATCAAAGCAGACTATTTTTCACTTTCTTTATTTTGCTGTGTTGTTACTGGTTTTTGATCTGTGTTTTCTTTCAAAACATGACGAATATGGAAATATATTTTGCATGATTGCACATGTATAGCCTATATCAAATTGCTCACTGTCCCAGGGAGGGCAGAGAAGAAGAAGAGATTTTGGAACTCAAAATTGTAAAAGAATTGTTTTCACATGTAATTGGGAAAAAATAAAATATTATTCAAAATAAAATAAATTCCTTAAAGTTGAAGAGAACCCTGTGGACATTAGGAGTCATTATATATCAGCACTTAGACTTTTTTTTCCCCATGCAAAACATATTTCCTTATTAGTCATACTGCAAAAATGGAACAAAACAGTCAGAAAATTATACTTCAATTTGCACGAAGCATCCAAATTCCTAGAGGAGAAGGTAAAGGAATTAGAGGAAGAAATAGATAGCAAAACTATACTACTGGGAGACCTTAATTTCCCCCTCTCTGAACTTGATAAATCCAACCTCAAAGTAAACAAAAAAGAAGTTAAGGAGGTGAACAGAATTTTAGAGAGGATAGGTATGATAGATCTCTGGAGAAAACTGAATGGGGATAAAAAGGAATATACTTTCTTCTCAGTGGTTCATGGAACATACTCAAAAAGTGACCACATTCTAGGGCATAAAAACCTCACAATTCTATGCAGTAAGGCAGAAATATTAAATGCATCCTTCTTAGATCATGATGCAATAAAAAATTACTTGCAATAAAGGGCCATGGAAAGACAGACTAAAAACTAATTGGAAATTAAACAATTTAATCCTAAAGAATGAGTGGGTCAAACAAGAAATTATAGAAACAATCAGTAATTTCAATCAAGAGAATGATAATAATGAGACAACATACCAAAATTTGTGGGATGCAATAAAGGCAGTTCTTAGGGGAAGTTTTATATCTCTGAGAGCATACATGATTAAATTAGAGAAAAGGGAGGTCAATGAATTGGGCATGCAATTTAAAAACCTAGAAAAAGAACAAGTTCAAAATCCCCAATTAAATACTAAATTAGAAATACCGAAAACCAAAGGAGAGATTAATAAAATTGAAATTAAGAAAACTATTGAATTAATAAATAAAACTAAGAGCTGGTTTTATGAAAAAACCAACAAAACTGATAGACCCTTAGTCAATATGATACAAAAAAAAAGAAAGAAGAAAAATCATGTTGGTGGCTAGTGGAGGATAGATCAGAGCAGAGAGACACCCGAGATGGTTATTGACAGATGCTAGACAAGAGGGGATGAAAACTGGCATGAGGGAGTGACTGTGAAAATGGAGGAGAGAAATCTATATGAGATCTTGTGAAATTAGAAATAAGATTTGGCAACAGATATACTGGAAGAAAAAAAGGAGTCAAGGACAATGCTGAGACTGGGAGTCAAGGTGACTGGGAGGAGGGCACCCATACAGTAATAGGGTGGTTCTTAAGAAGGGTCAGTCCGAGAAGAAATTCATTTTGTTTCTGATGTAGTGAGTCTGAGTTGCTGGTGGGACAGCTAGTATGGATGAGTAATGTCACTCGGGAGCGAGCCTAAGGCCAGACAGAGAGATCTGGGAGCTGGTCATGTTCACAGAGATGCTTGCCACGAAGACTATGGACCACAGCAGAGACTGTCAGGGAGAGCAGGGGGTGGTTTATTACATTACTGCAGGCACAAAAAACATCAGCTTCTATCCCCTGCATTTCCATCTTCTGTTCCTTTCCTACCAGTTCCTAGCTCTATCTTCTACAGTCAATGTTCATCCAAACTGGTGAATTCTTTGCTTTAAAGGGCATTGAATCTGATGAAGAACTAAACCAGTAGTGCTGAACTCAAATAGAAATGGTGGGGCAGCTTACTGACTTAGAAAACCACAAATTCACATTATCTATGTGATACTGTATTTTTACAGGGAAATCCATTATCACCACTATTATTTAATCTAGTGCTAGACGTGCCAGCTTGGGATATAACACAAGAAAAGGAAGCTGAGAGAATAAACAGAGATACAGAGAAGCTAAATTATCACTTTTGTAGATGATATGATAGCCTTTATAGGGAATTCTAGAAACAACTAAAAAAACTTAATTGAAACAATGAATAACTTCAGCAAAGCTGCTGAATATAAAACAAATCCACACAAATCATTAGCCTTCTACTTATTACCAACAAAATTCAATGGGACAAGACAGAAAAAAAAATTCCATTCAGTTACCACAGGATGTAAAATATATTTAAAACACTTATTAATAAAAAGATCTAAAATTATCCTGCAAATCACATCAGATCATAAATTATACTACAAAGTAGTAAGTATCAAAACACTTTGGCATTGGTTAAGTATATGCACATTGAGACAAAAATGGAGGCTTAGCACTCAATAAACACAAAGGCCCAGCTACTACAGTAAGGATTCATTGTCTGACAAACCTACTGGGAAAACGAGATAACAGTCTAGTGGAAATTAAATTTAAATCAACAGCTTATGCCGTGAAAAGTTCCTAAGGAATGAGTGATTTGGACCTAAAAGGTCACTTCCAAAAAAAAAAATGAGAGGGTCAAGGAATAAAGTACTTTGTGAAGCTATAGATACGGTTAGAGTAATAAAGATGGTCGTTCAGTTGTTTCAATCATGTCTGACTCTGTCCCATCTGGGGTTTCCTTGGCAAAGATTAGTTGTCACTTCCATCTCCATCTCCTTCTCCTTTTACAGAGAAGCAAAAGAACTGAGGTAAACAAGGGTAAGTGACTTGCCCAGGGTCACACAGCTAGGAAGCAGCTGAGGCCATGCTAGAACTCAGGTCTTTCTGATTCCAGGCCCAGCATTCTATCCACTGCACCCCCTACCTACTTCCATAGAGAAGATCACAGAAGATTACAGGGCAATTTTGATTACATAAAAATGAAAGGATTTTGCACATACAAAACCAAGGTAGCTAAAATCAGAAAGAGAAATAGAGGGGGGAAAATCTGTGCAGCAAGTTTCACTGATAAGGTTCTGATTTCCAAGAGAACTGGTGAAATCTATTAAGAATGAGAGCTATTATCAAATACAAGTGATCAATTGTCAAAGGCAGTTTTCTAAGGAAGAACCCCAAGCTATCTACCAATAGCTATAGGAAAAGAAAATCCAAATCCCCAATAATTAGACAAATGCAAATTAAAGCAACTCCAAGGCTCCATTTCACACCCACTGGATTGGAAAAATTGACAAAAAAGGAAAATGACAAATGTTGGAGGGGTGGAAGGAAACTAGGACATTAATGTGCACTGCTGGTAAAACAGTACGTTGGTAAGGCAGTTCTGAAAGCATTCCGGAACTATGTGCCAAAGACACTTACTGTTACCCAGGGACACCATGACCAGGCATATACCCCAAAGAGATAAAAGAGGAAAAGACATATACAAAGAAAAAACTTTATGGCAGTTTTTTGTTGTAGCAAATAACTGGAATCAAAGAGAGGTGTACCTACCAACTGGAGAATTTCTGAAACAAATTCTAAGAAATGGATGTAATGGTATATTATTGCACAGTGAAAAGTGACAAAAAGGAATGTTTCAGAGAAATTTAGGAAGATTTACACCAACTGATGCAGAGTGAAGTCAGCAAATCCAAGTGAACGATTTACGGCATAAAAATGACATGTCATTTGCATAACAAAAACATCTTTTAAAGATTTAAGATCCTTATCAATCCAAGAGCCAACCACTGCTCCAGAGGACCAAAGAGGAAGCACTATCTCCTGACAGACGGACTTAAATTTCATCATTAGTCACACATTTTTTGATGTGGTAAATATTGGTGCATTTTATTTTTGCTTTGCTATTCTTGTTTCAGGCTTTGTGTCTTTTTTCTTTTTTTTTAATTTGGGGAGTGGAAGGGGGATAAGGTGGGAAGAGGGATGTTAGAGTTGGGGTTTTCAAAAATGTAAGAAAAAAATTTCATTGGGCAATTTTTAAAAAATACATAGAAGAAAACACAGAAAAGCTCCACAGGAAACAAAGCAGGGCAGCTTTAAAACATGTTGAATTTCGCAGGCTTTTTAAAGGTAAGCTTCCTATCACATACAATTCACATGGAATCCCATTTTTCATTTCTCCCTTGTATGGGAAAATGGGGTTTTTTAATGTTCATGCTATTCAGAATAAAATAAAAACAGCACATGACATGGATGGGCTTCAAGACCTTGTCTAGGAAGGGGGATTCCACTAAGATGAATATGTGGTCACTGGACCCAGATGGCTCTGGAAGAGAAAGTGAGGCTGGTGACCTTGCACAGACCTTCCTCACTCAAATCAAAGTCAACTGCAAGTCCCCTCATCATTTCTCTGATGACATGGTCCTCTTCCAAAACCAAGGACAAACACAACAAGGGAGGGAAGGGCCCCTGATCTACCGCTCAGGATGCTGAGTTTCCAGCCTTGTACCTGTGAGGTCGTTAAGCTCCATGAGCTCCCTTTACACCCAGAAAAGGGGAGCACTGGCTTGCCTGGTGGTCTTTACTGCTGTAGATTCCTATGCCTGTCCCTGGCCATGGCTGGCATGTTCTTTTTCTGTCTTGCTCTCCAAATCAAATACTAATGCCCTCCCCATCTAATAGAATAGCCAATTTTCAGAAGTTAATTTATTTTGATTGGTTTTTCTTTTGAAAAATGCTTATTTTGAGTTCATGGTTTTTGATAACATCCTAGTCAAGCATAAGTTTTCAGACTGAACAAAAGGCAAGCAGGGCCACTGTTCTTTGTGCAACCAGATTCTTTGCAGCTAATTTCCAGTCCTCACTAGAAATGCTCCACTGTCATTAGCAGAACTATAATCTTTGAGAAAAACATCACCAAGATAGTCAAACGAGACTGCACTACTAACTCATGTTTAGGCTTCCTGATGTAGACTCTGTGTGTCTAAACTCAAGTCCCGGCATCTTTCAACCCTTTCTTAGGAAAAAGCTTTCTCTGTTTCTGGATGCAGCCTCAGTTCTCCTCACTTGACTCAGAATCCCTCCCTCCCTGCACTGATGGTGCGTATGCCTGCAGGACAGCATGGCCCAAGGTAGTGGGGGATGTGTTTTACTGATGTTTTTCTTACCTATGATATTGAACTGGGTCCTTTGGCTCAGAACATTAGTGAGAGGCTTGGGAGCCACGGTTTTGAGGGGATGTGAACCCACAGTGTTATTATGAACCTGAGGCAGCCCTGTCTGGCAGAGCTCAGTCTGGGAGTTGGGTGGGAAGTGGGATGCCCTAAGTGCTACACATATTTTATTCAACTATGTACATGTTGCAATTCCTAGAATGGCAGGTCCTTGAGGGGGTAGGGACCACTCCATTTTATTCTGGCATATCGCCAGGGCCCAGTATCTGGCATCAGGCAGGATGCTTAGTGAACAGAATGAAGTCGGGGTAGGCAGCAGTGAAGGAAGAGTTCGGTATACTCAATAATACTCCACTGAGACACAGTAAGTTTGTTCATCAGTTTTATTAAGATGTATTACATTACAATACTTTGAAAAAGTGTCATCAAACATTGCATGTCTCCCTGCCACCATGCTCGGTAACAGAATCTTTGGCTTCCTGTCTAGTTTTCCACAGTGTCACTAGCCTCCCCAGAGCCAGAAAGCACCTCTGAGGCTGCCCTCCCCCACTCCACATATAAGGAAACTGAGGCACCCCAAGCCAGCGGTCCTTCTGACCACCGCTGAACCCCATCCCCAAGCCACTTTTCATTCGCTCTGCTTCATTCCCATAGGGACTTCATGTGGGTCTCCTCCATTAGAATGCCAGCTCCTCAAGGGCAGGGGCTGTTTCACTCCAGGGCTCCCAGAAAGGGTTTAGTACGTGCTTTTCACCTGACTAACTCAGGGTCCAGAGGCACCTCTTCCTGATGCCTTCTTGCATCTCTTGATGACCACACCAAGACAAGAGGACTCCGTGTCTTGCACTGGACACCAGGGGATCTCCAAGTGACTCAAGAATGCCCGTCCTCAGTGATCCCAACCACAGGAAGAGCAGGAGCATTGGACCTACAACAAGTTTGACAAACACATGTGCACTCTGGCACCAGACATGCTCTACACACCTGCTGCCCAGCACACAGCCTGTGTGGCCAGATGTGCCTATTCACATATGTCCCTCTCAGCCTTTCCACCCGAGTGTGGCCCTGATGCCACACCACCCAGCAGCAGGGAAAGGGAATAAGCTTTCTACAGCACCTACTAGGTACCAGGCCCTGTGTTAAACACTTTACAACTGCCCTCTCCTTGGAGTCTGACAACCCTGGAAGGCACTGTTATTATCTCCATTTTACAGAAGAAGAAGCTGAGTCAAGCAGTGTGAGTGACTGGCTGGGCTGGTCCTCCAGACTCCAGGCCTAGCGCTCTGCAGTACCCCTAGCGGATCACTGCACCAAACACTCTCAGTACTTAATGGAAGCGACCAGGGGATCTCAAAGTCCGCACCAACAGAGGGCAAAGTTTGGCAGAATCTACTGTGCTGAAAAGGTTTCAAAGAAGATTCTAGTAACAGACCATCTGTGGGTCCCCAAGAGGCTCATCAGCAGGAGGTTAACCACTCGGTGAGACGTGGCAACCCAAGAAACAGCAGACAAAATGGCCTCAGTCCGGCTTGCATGGCCAGTGACAATGGGAGAGCGGGTGATGGGGAAAGAGGTGGAGGGTGGGGGAAGAAAGACAACCAGTAAGCCTGAACTGAACTGTTGGTATTCTTTGTCTAGGCACCGCGGAATCGATGAGTCCTGATGGAAGTGAAATTGGCAGAGACTGTTTAGCCCCAAAGCCATAAGAAATATTTCATGAGATGCTTGATCTGCTGATCTTTCAACACTCACTGGGACCATCAACAAAAACCCCACCAAGAAAAGACTTGTGGTTTATGTACCAAAATCTCTTGCAGAACCAGAAAGAGCTCTACACGATACCCTAGGCCAAGTGAACATGTATTTTGATACTCAGCAAACTTTAATGCAAAGGGGGCTACAGGGTCATACAGCCCAGAACCAATGTGCATGAGATGTTACTCAGAAACATCATGAAGGAGAAAGTCAGAAGGTGCTAGACATGGCAGGAACCAAGCAAAACTGACTACAGCTTGCCAGAAAATAATTTCTGCCACAGAGGACAAGATGATACACAACAGGGAGAAGTAAGGAGAAGCTTAACAAGAATTCAAGCTCTCTGTAGGATACACTACCCCCGTGAAGCAGAGCGGGGGAAGGTCTTTCAGCTGAAGCTGGATCACCAGTGATCAAGCCCAGGTCAGCCGAGGCGGGCTTGATCCCACAACGTGGCGGTCACCATTGCAAACGTCTCGCACAGGGTCCAAATGGAAGAGGGATTCCTTCTATCGGGTGAAGTCCTTCCGCTGTTCCTTTCTGCTAAGAAAATCGCATGGATTGCTTTAAGCCCATAACACTACAGAGATTCACAATTACTTTAAAGGTTGGTCCAGCAATCCACTCAAGAAAACCCAAGGGGACAAAAAGTACACACTTCCCAAATTCTACCTTGTAGTTGGAAGGGCAGCTCGATGACCCGGGAACCAGATGGCATGCAGAACATGACAACACTCTTGCCACCGGTGCTCCCCACCACTCCCTGACAATGGAAACACGTCTTTTGTTAAGCTGCTCTTTGCAGGCATGGGGGGCTTGGCGTGGCATGATGCATAGAAGGTTAGACTGGGTGTCCAGAGGACATAGGGGCTTGAATCTTGATCCAGACACCTAGGGGGCAAGGCCCTTCACTTCCTAGCCAACTGGGTTGATGGAGGGAATTCCCCAAACTGACAAAAACCAGACCTCCTTTATATTTGTGTATCTTTGGCTTCAAAGAACTAAAATTGTGGTTGATGCAAAGGGACACCAGAGATACGTGAGGGTTTTGAGCAGAGTCTGAATTCAGGAAGCAAAGAGAGATCATCATGGAAATGCATGATTGGAAAAGGAGGCGGGACATCAGAGGGACTACCTGGGTGCCGAGAGGGGCTCCAGAACACTAGGGCAGGAAGGCAAAACTGGGCTGCCATGTGTGTTGGTAAGGAGAGCACCCAAACCCAGAGCACAGCACAAAAGCAAAGAAATACTGAGGTAGTGAGCAAAAAGCCTTGATACAATGCTCATCCTTCCACATTCAGGAAGAGCCTGATATTTGGAAACAGAGGGCCAAGGAAAAGGTTGAATTTGGAAAAAAGCATAAACAAAAATGAGTCAGCCTTCTCTCCTTAGACTCAAGAACCATGGGGCTGAACACATCTCATGGTAACCTGAAAAGGCTCCCCACTCTTAGCTTGGACAAATACTATCAATGATTGTTTTAAATTTTAGACATCCTTACTTCTCTGAAAGCAGGTTTGAAGCGACTACTAGAAACTTACAGTTGGATTTTTTCAGATTTACCAAAAACATCCAGGAAACTTTAAACAAAACGGTTTTTTACCTGGAAAGCTAAAGAACGACAAAGTAGTAAGATGAAAACTCCCCACTGCTGCCACCAATAAAAGATCTTTTCATGGGCCCAAAGATTAGATGAATTAAAGAAAGGTGGAATACAGAAGCAAACTCAGAAATGTTTTCAGGATTTTTCCCTCAGTGAAGCTTCCTGCGGCTGGCCAGCCAGCCTCAGCTTGTCTTTGTCTCTGTATCCCCAATGCCTAGCTTAATGCCTAGCAGGCATCATGAACCGCCCACTGAATGGGGATTACTTTCTCAGTCAGAAGGTGGCATGTCAAGGTTCAAGTGTATTTCTAAAAGATGGCCTATTCAATGAACCTGAATGACCTTGACTGGTCCAGATGGAACATCTGTCACACAAAGGCAGAAACTGAACCAGCCGATATCCATGGGGCCCAGAGCGCCTAGGACTGGGCGTGAGGCTGGCCAGTGGGGAGCGAGAGGGAGTCTCAGGGCATATTCTCCCTCACTTTGGCATCTCCAAAGTGTTCAGTACACCCACAGTTCTGTTTGGTTGCCAGACTCTCTCCAATTTGTTTGTTACAACTACAAAGTTAAACAACAGAATACATCTTTCCACTTCTTGCCAGAACATCTGCCTAGCAAAGGTGGGCTAATTTGGCCAAATCCTGATATACATTTGCCCAAAAGAGTTTGCTTTGGTGGTAGAACAATGTCCAGGGTGCAATCCCAATGGAAGAGAAATTCTCTGTCGACAGCAAGGTCTTCCAGATATTCTAGGGGGTAGATGACATTGAGCTGATCGCAATAAACCCCACAACCCTACACGGTTCCCACCCAACTCCTCCTTTTACAGATAAAGAAATGGAAGTCCAGAGAGAAGCGACTCCCTTTCGGGTCACACCGAGAGTGAGTGGGCAGCAGGGCTGGGCTGCCAAGCCAGGCCCTCCCTCATGCGTTCTGTTCCTGACGTGTGAAGGAGAGCCCCCATTTAGGACAAAAGCCTCCAAGGCCTGACACTGTTGCAGCTGCAGCCACTTTAAACAAGAAGGGCTCTTTTGTGCTCTCCTTTTCCAAGCTAAGTCCTACATTTCTGTCACACCAGGTTCTCTCTACATCCCACTGACCAGCACATTCCTTTCCAGAGCAGCAGAAGGGTCCTAGAGCTCACTTTGGTGGCTGGAACAAGGGGCCAGCGAAGTGAGGGAGGGCTGGCTGGATGCTGATGAGAGAGAGCGAGACGAGAGGTACAGGATTAAATAGGCTTTTATTGTCACATTCACGGCTTTGTCAGGCGTACATTGCAGACTGTTGTGCGGCATCAAAATAAAAATATTTTCCTATGGTGAAGAAAACTGACCTGAGGGGAGGGTGGCAGCATGTCTCCTCCCATCCACCAGCCCAGAGCTGTCTGTAGACAACAGACAGCAAAACCAAACAAGTCTGTCTGAAAATGGCCTACAATATTCCAAGCCAAACTGCAGTCATGTTAAGGCGAACAAAGAATGCAACCTCGACAAAATGGAGACCATTCAACAGAAAAGGGGACATCCAGGCCATGAGCTTGAGCACACTGCTCTCCAGGCCACGAGACCAGCTCACTGGTGGGGAACCTCCTCTTTTAACAGTCTGTCTAGTGACGTCTCTGTTCCTGTAGGTCTTGTGGAGGTCAAAGGAAAGGCAGTTACATTTCAAAGCATCCGACAGAGGCACTCACCTCATGGTTAATGGCAGGTTTCGTCATCTGCAAGCTCAGAACCAAAAAGCCCCTGGGATTTCAGGGGCCCCATTTCACATCTTTTGGGCAAAATGAGAAGATAAGCGGTAATTAAATAATAGCCTAAGTGCATCCCAATATAAAAATCTACACACATGTGCACACACACACACACACATACACACACACGCGCACGCACGCACACCACTTTGTCTCCAAAATGGCAACTTTTTTCCCTTATAAGTACTATTCTTCAAATGTAAAACAAATCTTTAATCACCAAGAGAACCAAACAGATTTGTTTCCATTATAGGCCTTTCCCCTATAGGCCTTACATAAAATTACATGAATAATTTCGTCTGAAGGCATAAATCAATTACCTCCTTTACACATAAATCTCTGGAAAAAAATCACATTTGGAATCTTTTTGTTATAAAACCTGGGTAAGATGCCCAGGGCATCCTTGTACTCTGTGTGCCCTCCAACTGCAGGCAGTGGCATCATCACTGGGGCCCACCAACCTCACACAAGAACTCTAGGACCTACTTCTGTGGGTGATTGTTTACTGGAATTAGTATTCCTACGTAAAAAGGCAACCATTTTAAGTGATACACACATCTGGCTAGTAAAAAAGTTGAAACAAAACCTTTCCCTTTTGATCTCAAAAGGGCATGCAGCTTGGAGAAGGTACATCTGATGTGTTCCAATCAGGCTTCTCAGAATTATCAAAATTTCTTTTCTGGCAAAGAATAATTTGGCTCATCGTAGAAAGTTTCTTTGAAGGCTACTGCTGAACCTGCTTCCCTTTCAAAAACTAAATTTCAAGGCATGATAGTGCAAGAGGTAAGTTTTTGATTTTTTTATAGGACATGTATAGACTAATTGTGCTTAGTCTCCAATTCCCAATTTATTTTCATGAAAATACGGCAACCAAAACTAAAAGGTTTCTATAAATTTCGCTTTGCCTAATTGCCCAAGACACCATGGATCTCATCAGTATTAGTACAACTTGATTATCCTAACGATTCCATTATGAAACTTGCAAACTGCATCATCACAAGGCAGGTAAAGCCATCTGGGGCACGTCTGCACACCTGTGCACAACAAGCCTCCGCAGGGAGTCTCCATTCCTCTGAAATTAAATCCCCCCAAAGACTTTCAACGACAGTTAAAAGCAGTGATCCACTGAGAGTCCGTTGCATCCCATCATATCTGAGAGGTCTGAGTGTTCCTGGAGTCTCCGTCGGGATGTGTCGTTGGCCGGGACCCCCGAGTATGTGAGCACTCACTAGGAGAGGGCCCTGCAGGGCCGTAATCACTGTCTTCTGAGTCATCTACATTGTCTCCCAGGGCTCTTTGGGACGGAGGCAGGGCTGCTCCGTTGCCAGAATACTTCAATCCTGCGTTTGTGGAAACAAAGCTGGAAGAGCCTACCGCCTGAGGCCGAGGCAGGAAGACACTGCTCTCCAGGAGAGAGTGGCCCAAAGTACTCTCTTGACAGGCTGGGTTAAAGTCTGAATAAGGAGGGGGCGGGTCAGAGGGCTCTGAGTCTCCAAGGGCACTGCCTTCCACCTCAAACCCAGAATACGGTAGCCTCGCACTGAACCCTGGTTCCGAACTTTCCGAAGACAACTGCCTGTTTAACAGGACCTGCTGCAATCCTAGGTGGAAACAGAAAGAGGGTTAACATCTTATTGTTTATACTGTTTCTCACCCCCATGCGTTAAGAGGCCCAGCTGATCACTTGTGGCAAGCATTGTTACCTAACTAGCCGTGCTCTGCTAAGTAGTAACACATGCTGGATGTCATATAATTTAAGACTCAAGTAGAAAAGTCACGTTTACCATTTCAACCATTAATCAGATACCTCACATGTCTTCCAGACCCTCTCTCCTATTTTACTTGGTCATCTCATCCACTCCCATGGATTCAACTCTCTCTGTGCAGAAGACTCTCAGATCTCTCTGTCTAGTCCCAACCTTTCTGCCAACATCTCGCCCTCAACATGTTCAAAACAGAATTATTCCTCCTGCCCCGGCCCTCTCCTCTCCCTAAATGTCAAGGCACCAGCACCCTACTAGGCCCAAAGTGCCGTCTTCAGCACCTCTCCCTCCCTCCCAGCATGTCCTCTATGTGCCCTCTTCCCTGACCCATCAATCACCCTGGGGCAGGCTCTCACCACCTCAGTCTGGACTCTAATCATCCTCTACTCAGCTGCCAAATTTCATTCAGGCCTTTCCCAGCTCCCTTAAGGCTAGTGCTTCCTCTCAGCCGATGCCTCCAACTAATCCTAGCTACGTGCTGCTTGCACTGGTCTTTGCCCTTCTCTGTTTCCTCTATGCCAAACTCAGGGCAGGGCACGTGGCAGGTCCCTATAAACATTTGTGGACTTGGTTTGTTAATGACATGTGAGAGATGCAGAACTGAGTAAGAAACAGTTGCTGCCTGACATAAGTGTGTACTCCAGCCAGGGGGAGGGACAGAGCACATTAAAGAGAGAACTAGATGGCTAACTCTCCAAGTAGGAGAAGACCCCCAGGCCCATGAATTGGCCAGAATCTGAACAGCCAACAAAACTACAGCCTCCCACTCTAACCCAACAGCCCCCAGGCAGCTCTCAACCACAGCACACTCCCTCCCACACTCCTGCCCAAAGCGGCCATGTAGTCTTCCAAAGTCCTCCAAGTTGAGGTGGGCCAGAACAGTGGAGGGAGGACAGGAACGGGGCAGCTTCCACACCCATAAAGTCATCGAATCCTAACAGTGAAGCATGTTTGAGATGTGGGGGATTTGGAGAGGGAAGCAGTTAATCTACTGTCTTACTAAAGTCCCTGCTAAAGCCAGAAATCCCCAAAGATTTCCTAGATATTCGACTCTCGTCCATAAATGGCAATCTGGGAATCTCCTCATCATCACTGCTTTATTTATTCCTTCCTCACACCTTAATGAGCACATCCAGCATCTCTGAAACCACACTGACTACAAATGACCAAAGACCGTGTGGAGCAATGCACCCAGGGCCAGAGAGGCCCAGCTTCAAAGCCCTTCTCAGACTTGCCTCCCAGACGGAGGTCGCCTGAGCTCCTCTCTCTAGGGCAGGAAGGACCCTCAACAGGACAGGAAGAGAAATGGGTCCGCTCACCAGGCTTCAGCAGGAATGTTTAAATGCTTCCCTACCACACATGATGGTGGGTGTCCTGGTTCCAAACAGACACTTTTTATCTTTTAGGAAAAATACCTTTGCTTTTTAGTGGTTTTCAGTACACGGCGATGCTAAGCTTTTATCCCAGGTCCTGTCTGCAACTATCTTTGTCATGATTTCTATGATCTGTCTTGTCAATATAATTTGTCCCATCAACTATCTTCCTAATATTGACCTATCCTTGTGTTCTATTCTAAAACCCATTTGGCCGTGTGTGTGGGGTTTGTCAAGAGTTCAATATTCTGGGGCCTCTTCGTGTTTTCCATCATAAATCGATGTCATATTTTGCTAAAGGCCTTTTCTACATCTATTGAGATCATAACTTTTATATTACTCAACGAGAATGGGCCAGAATTTTCCCCATATTTTGATATTGAAAATTACTTTTTTTTCCATAAAAATAATTGGCTAGCATACCATATTTTCTCTGTTTATGACTAACTATTGTAATATAGGGATTTCTTAAGTTAGATAAAAAAATCCTTTGTGACTTTTTACAGGGTAGATCCTCAGTGGCCTGCCCACCCCTTCCCTCTGAGACTGGCCTACTCAGGTTAACCATGTCTTCCTGAGACAGTCATGAATGTGACATTCAGTGATATAATGGAGAGAGCACTGAGGCAGGAAGACCCGAGTTCAAATCTGGCCTCAGACACTGAATAGCTGTGTCACCCTGGGCAAGTCACTTAACCTGTTTGCCTCAGCATCCTCCTACAAAAGCCCCCCACCCCCACCCCTGCCCTCGAAGGTTTATTGCCAGGAACAAATGAGACGATGTTTGTAAAGCACCTGGCGCAGCGCCCAGCATACAGTAGATGCTATGCTGATGGGACGACAATGGGGTGAGGTCCTCTGTGTTCTAGAGAAGAGTGGCCGAAGCAGTCATCATCTCTGATCCTTTCTCTAATTTCTTCTGAATCCTATGATTTCTTTTGCTCATTTCTAATTTGGAAAATCTAAGTTTCCCTTCTTTTCCTGACTAATTATTGACTAATTTGCTAATTATTTATCAATATCATGAAGATCCAGACAATCCCAGCGGGTTTTAATTCTAACACTTCACTTGTCTTTTTGCTTCCAAGTGTGTTCAGATTGTCCTTCTCCTTCCACTTCTGCTGGCTGGTTTGCTCCTTTCCCAACATCTTTTAATGGAGATCTTTTTTTTTTTTTAAGGGGGGAGGGCAATGCAATTGGGATTAAGTGACTTGCCCAAGGTCACACAGCTAAGCTAGTAAGTGTGTTAGGTGTCTGAGGCAAGATTTATGTAGATTTAACTAAATTCAGTTTTGCACCTCCTTCCTAACAGAGGGGGTTGGAAGGATAAATGTGTTCCTGAGGAACACAGACTGCACCCCAATGACACTGAGATGTGGTGCATCATGATTAAAAGATCATAGTCTTTGTCATCTGAAATGTTATGTTCCCATTTATTTCTGGTAATAATCAGTAATTGAGACTCAACTCCAGAGAGCTTGAACTAACCACACCGTATGTGTCATGTCACTTAAAAAACATGAACACCCGTCAGAGCTCTGATCTAATTCTTCCTCATTAAGACTCCAAAAGGCCCACGACAAATTCAGAGCATTATTCATCATTATTCCATCTTCCTTTCGTTTTTCCAAATTTTTACCAACTTGCTTATTCATAATGACAGAAACAATAAAGCTGCCAACATCAATCGAATGAAAATGAAAAATTTTCAATTTATTCAAAGCTTTACATCATTTATACCTGATAGCACTTATGGTTTGAATCCCCATATTGCTTGACAGAATGTAAGTTCTTTCAGGGAAGGGGCTGTGTCACTTTTCACCTTTGTATACCCAGAATCCAGCACAATGCCTCCCATCTATCCTGCCATCCACTCACCCACCCATTGGTCTATCTCCCAATATCTGTTTCCACCTAATCCAAACAAATTATCTGAACTGAGCTTCTTGTAAATGTCAGGCCCCATTTATTCCACACTTATTGTGTGACCAGCACTATCTTGGCACTGGGATGAATATGAAGTTTTGATGAGATACGGTTCCTGCATTCGGGGAACTTCAAGTCTAATAGGAGACAGTATCAACATAAAAAATGTCAACACACAATGAGTGCAGAAGTGTCAAGTACTCTGTGAAATACAAAATGGGGCCCAAGCTGATCTCATTATGAGCTCCAGAGGTGAGAAAATTCCACAGCAAACTCTTACAGCATCTGAGATTTAAGTCTATACTTGGGTAGTATCATTCTGAACAGGGACCTGGGAACAGAGAGGAGAGGAAGTTCCCAGACAGACCTGGTAAGCTACCGTGTTTCCCCAATAATAAGACACTGTCTTATTATTTTTTTTTGGACAGAAAAACACCAGAGGGCTTATTTTCAGGGGAGGGCTTATTTTAATGAACATTGACAGCAATTTTAATAAACAGGTAAATGTGAACAAAAAAATGTACCAGCAAGCAAATCACTGGGGAAGAACAGGATGACGTGCCCACTGCTGCAGCTCTGACTGGATGCAGCTTGGAGCGCGGCGTGTGTTTCATGGTGGGGGGGGGAACGGCGCATACAGAGGGTACCGTAATGTAGCGTGTAGCGCAGGGGATCACCTTCACTACAGTAGCAATCTCAATAGGGTTTATTTTCGGGGGAGGGCTTATTTTAGAGGAATCTTACACAGTAAGGGGAGGGCTTATTTTCGGGATAGGTCTTATTATCGGGGAAACACGGTATTAGCTGTGGGGTGTAAGAGAAAGGGAAAGGTCAAAGAAGAGGACCCTAAGTGAAGGTCTCTACCTTAGCTCTCTTGCCAGAAACAAGGAAGTCTTGGAGAAAGGGGAGGCTTTGTTCTAGACAAGCATTTTAAATGGTGACTGGATAGTCATCTGCATAGAAATGATACTTGACCTCACAAAAACAAAGATCACCTGGGAAAAGCACTTCAAGAGTAAAGAGGGCCTAGGACATGAAGCAAGAGGTGGCAGTGAGGGGCATCCACACTTAACAGGCTGGAAGAAGGATGATGACCAAAGGAAACAGAGGAGGAGCAGTCAGACAGGTAGGGGTAGAACCAGGACAGAGTACTGTCACACAAGTCAAAGAAAGGGAGAGCATTTGTCAAAATCTGCTTATTCTTGGGGCGGCTAGGTGGCCCTCCCCCCCCCCCTAGTCAGGAGGACCCAAGTTCAGTTCCAGCCTCAGACACTTAACACCCACACCCACACACAAATTAGCCATGTAACCTTGGGCAAGTTACTTAACCCCAATTGTCCTCCAAAAGGAAAAAAAAATCTGCTTATTCTCAAAGGCTGTCAGATCTAGCAGTTAAGAGACAACTGGTTGGTCAAAGGATATGAACAGGCAGTTTTCAGACAAAGAAATTAAAAATATCTATAAGCACATGAAGAAATGCTCTAAATCACTATTGATTAGAAAAATTCAAATCAAAACAACTCTGAGGTACCACATCTCACTGGTCACATTGGCTAAGATGACAAATGCTGGAGAGGATGTGGGCAAATTGGAACACTAATGCATTGCTGGTGGAGTTGTGAACGGATCCAGCCTTTCTGGGGAGGAATCTGGAATTATGCCCAAAGGGCTATAAATACTTTCATACCCTCTGACCCAGCAATACCACTCCTAGGGTTGTATCCCAAAGAGATCAGAGAAGTGGGGAAAAGACCCATATGTACAAAAATGTTTATAGCCGCTCTTTTTGTGGTAGCAAAGAATCGGAAATTAAGGGGGTGCCCATCAATTGGGGAATGGCTGAACAAGTTGTGGCCTATGCATGTTATGGAATAGTATTGTGCTATAAGAAACGAGGAGCAGATGGTCTTCATATTTACCTGGAGAGGCTTATACGAACTGATGCTGAGTGAGAAGAGCAGAACCAGGAGAAATTTGTACACAATGACAGACACAACGTATGTGTGACGACCATCTTTGATAGACTGGACTCTTCTCAGCAACGCAGGGCTATGAGTCAACCCCAAAAGACTCGTAATGGAGAGAAATGTCTACATCCAGAGAAAGAACTAGAAAGAACGGAATTTATATCCAGATTGAAGCAAACTACCTGATCTTTTTCCTTTTCTTGTTTGGTTTTATGTCCTCTTTGCCATTTTTCATTCCAGCTGATACAATCCGTCTTTATAACCTGACTAATGTCTAATGTGCAAATATTTACAGATCCTATACTTGACTGTATGCCACCATGGGGGAGGAGGGGAAGGAGGGGGACAAAATGTGAAACTCAAGAAATTGTGGAATTGAATCTTGTAAACTAAAAATAAACAAACAAATTAATAAAAATTATCTAAAGACAAAAAAAAAAGGAAAAAAAAAAGACAACCGGTCACGTTGGGAAAAATAGTTTTATTAGAGGGGCAGAGCTGGAAGTCAGATTGCAAGGGGTAAAGTGACTGAGTGTGGGGTGGGTGTGCTGAAGAAGGAAAGACAGCCCGTGAGGATTCTTTCTAGAAATCTGGCAGTGAAAGGGAAGAGAAATACAGGACAAAAATACAGGAGGCTTAAGAGTGTGAAGCAAAGTTTTTTTTTTAAGGATGAGACACATCTGAATACATGTGTAGGCACTAGGAAAGTAGCCAACAGTTAGGGAGAAATGAAAGTGGGGGTGGGGGAGAGGGTTGGAGATACTAGAAGACACAAGCTCCCAGAGGAGAGAGGAGAGGATGGGAGAGAAGGTCCAAGCAGATTTTTTTCTTTGCCTTCCAGGGCTGGAGGAGAAGAGATGAGATGAAGAGAGTTTAATCAAAGGTAACGAGGGCTTGTAAAACAAAGAAGTTCAATATTTTCAGAAAAATAAGAGATGAAGCTATACCAGGGAGTATGAGAAGGTTTGCAAAAAGCCTGGGAAGACTGATGTGAGTGGATGCAGACTAGGGCCAGCAGAACCAAGAAAACAACCCATACAATGACCCCAAGAACATCAGAAGTGAATGCAATGAGATTATAAAGAGCAGGGAGGCCCTGAATGAAAGCAGAGCCCCCCCCCCCTTCAAGGTCATGGGAGACCCCTCCCCTGTGCTGAGGGCTCAGACATGGTTTTGGCCCTTCTTTTTCTTTTCTATTATATGGAGTGATTCTCTGGAAGTAGAGGGCAGAGGGAGACTAGGGAAATCTAGGATAATATAAAAAAGAGAGAAGACATAAATAAAAACTGATTTTTAAAAAAAGAAGGCTTAAAGTAGATACTGGGGGAGTGAGTTGTGATTAAATGAACCTGTATGAGACCCAGCCCATTTGGTCCAATGACTCCTGCCAGCAGTGTTTGAGAGCCGAGAAGGAGATGTAGAGAGAAGGTAGATGGCAGGGGTGAGCCCGGGTGTGAAGGGCAGCAAGGGAGAAAGGGGCAAGGGAATCAAGGAAGGAGGACAAGGCAGAGTGAACTGTGCAGGAAGGGAGGGTGACAGACTGGGAGAGTAGGGAAGCTACTAGAGGTTGCAGTAAAGATGAAGGAGTGGCTTCAGTTCTATCAAGGGAGGGAGGAGGAGAGAAAGGGCAGGTGATTGTGACCAAAGAGGACACGTGGACACTCCCACGATGGTGGGCATGAGCAGTCATGAGATCACAAATTTGGCCTTTTCTGGGATGTGGCTGAAGTGCACACACAGGCCTTGGGTGTCGAGGTCACTGAGGAACTGGGAGGCCAGGGACAGTCAAGACCCCACCTCACCACGCCTTTCCACAGATCCTCCCTCCTGCTCCACAGCCAAACACTTCAGTCAGAGTGAGACTGAGGGCAGGGGGCCTGGCCGCATAAGAAATGGCTTGGCCCAGCTGCAGGAGCTCCCGTCCTTGCTCACCCCACTTTTCCACCCAAATTCCTCTCACACTTATGTCCTGGATGACGGCATCCCCATAGCCTCCCACCACCGGGCCTTGAACAACAGATACTCCTTGAAGACTGAATGAAATCCACAACCCATCGTGGGTGAACCACGTTCCGTGTCCGACGCATCTCAGACCTACGCCAACCACTCGGTGTGTTACCATTTCACTTTCCTTTGTTTTTTTCCCCTCCTCAAGAAGATTCAAAATGAACACTGAGGAAGGAAGGTGACCTGCCTTACGCCTCCTTAGATGACGACGTGGGCTTGTCCCCACACTCCTCCCACACCATGTGGCTTTAAAGCAGAAGGGCCACAAAGCGCTTTCCCGATCGGCTCGTTAATCGGGGGAAAAACTTACTTATTTCTTGCTCCTTTTCGTTTTTCCTCTGTGTGATCTGTCTTTTTAATTTGTTCACCTCTGCCTGGAAAGATTCAACCATTCGCTCGCTCTTCTCTACGTCTATACATACTGCCTGGGGAAAAGCAAAACAAGAACAATTAGGCCTCGGGCCTCCGCAGCCCCCCATGAACAGCCTCAGTGACAACCTTTTACGCCAGGCCCTCGCGCAGCCGTGCCAAGCGGGCCAAGTGTCACGCCACACAAGTGGCAAAGCTTCCTCGATTCAGTTAGGTAACGAGCAGGCGGACTCTCGTTCATCTATTCACCATTTGTACATTTTTTTCCCTTACACAATGAATAAGAAATAACAACTATTAAGGGGAAATTCTTAGGGTTAGCCTCCAAAGTGTTACACAGTAAAACCTCTAAAATTAATAACAAAATGGTTTCAAATTTCATTTAACATTCCAAAATGACCAAAACAAATGAGTCAATATCTATGGAACTATACTGCATTGAAAAATGTAAAGTTCTGGAGTTGACATAAAACTAGATGAAGACTAATTTGAGATCAGGCTCTATGCAACTCCACCCATTCATGAAAGGATTTACATGAAAGGATCACAGCCCCAGAGTGACCAGAGCCCTCACCCAGCAGCCTACCCTGCAGCCTTTTGTGTCTGCTTTGTGAGAAGGGCAAAGGGTGATTCCAAATTCAGGGCAGAAAGGGATGCACATTTCACTGTGGACTTGGGACAACTAGCTGTTGGCTTCAGGATGCCTTCCTCCTACACAACGAAAAAGATCCTAAGATACAATTGCTATGACCTCAGTTTGTCCCCAGGGGACAATGGGGAGAACACCCGGAGGTGGGTCACTCGTCCCTGTGGATTCCTCTGTGTCCTTCTGTCCATCCTCTCTCTGGGATCTATCTGCTATTCTAGAACTTCCTTGGGTTCTTCTTTTCATAGTGACCCATAACTTGAGCTATTCATCGTATGAGAGAACGTCACCACCAGCTGAAATCCCTGACGACCAACTTACAAACAAACTTTCTGAATGCAGCCCACTGCTAAGCTGGAAGTCTACCCTTTACACCATACTCTTTGCATGAGGAGCTCATTTTCTGGTGTCTGCTGAGGGGCTGAGAGAAAGCAGCTATTTCCCAGCCTCCATCTTAAAGGTGGCTACTGAGCAGACATCAGCTCAGCCCCAGTCTCCAGCACTGTCCTGAGGACACAATGGGCTGGACCTCAATGCCCCACCCACATGACAGTCCAGCTGAAGGAGAGGATTCCAGGGTCACAGACTGAGAACTGGAAGGGACACAGGGCCAGTCTCTTGAGTTTATAGATTAGGAAACTGAGACCAGAAATATACTCCTCAGGTAAATAAAGTTCACTTGCGAATGAAGAAGGAAGATTTTCAACCTTGAAATGACAATTCATACTGTAAGCACATCAAACTGGCATGTTATGAATTCACCTCCACCTAGGATTTGGGGGGAGCTGGCATTTGCTTGCTTACTCTATCATAAGAGGCATGCAGTAAGAGGCTAACATTCATTATTGGTATTTTAAAAAATCATTGTTGATCCTACTTTCTCTCTGTACCCTGGAGTTCAAAATAAAAGTGAATTCTTTGACTGCAATGTGTTATTTAAAATTCAAGCTGAACTGAAACCAGACACAAAAGTGAGCTCATTTTAAAACAGTTATGAGTTACCTGGACTTTTTCTTGAAGCGCATTATACACCTGATAAATCGCCCTGATGTCCTTCATTACTCCATCCTTATCGAAAAAGTCAGTACTAGACAGACGCAAAGACAAAAACCAGTTAGTTAAAAGCTCATGGGTTAACAGTCGCTTTAACCTTTCCAATAGGCCAGTGTTGGCAGGAAACTGAAGGTTCCAGGCAAAACAGCAAAGCTACTGAATCCACTAGTAAATTGAAGAGAAGATAAAAGGACCATTTTCAGGGTAAGAAAACGAAAGAAACAATCTTCCAATTGTTTTAAAGAACATTCTCTTCTATGGTCCTTAAAAAACTTCATTCTATCCATATGCTTTGTAGAATTTTCAATAAGCTTGTAAATGACATGAACTTCAATATGAGATTGTTAAACTCATATGAATCATGCTGGGCCAGAAGACTGCCTTAGCTGCTGGTGAATAAGTGTTCCTGCACTATATCGAAGGCAGTTTTATGTCGTTTCTCAATGAGAGTCCCTGGTTCCATGAGATACAGCTGTCCCTCCGGCGTGGACTTACCCGTGCTCCTTTATCACTTTGGCGTAGCTCTGAGAAGTGTTTGGCACTGAGGAAACTTTGTACTCTTGCTGGCTGGTGTTGCCCAGGTTGGGGATAGCAAGTGACACCCTCTGATTATACCTGCAGGGAAATCCAGAAAGGTGACTTATGAAAGGCTTGAGTTTTTGCAACCTGAGTTTTATTCTTAGGCTACAAGAGAAACCTCGAAGGGAGACCTAAGAGAAGGGCTCCCTCATCCGCCTCTTCAGACAACCCAATTAGCTTCATCCTGCTAAGTCAGTTTTTTCTTCTCTTAGACTCTAAGACTTAGAACAATCTTCTAAAAAGTCCTCCTTCAATGCCTCCTCGTGACCTGACCCTGGGTTCTCAAAGGCCACGCCAGTGGAAAGTAATTCTAGGAAGTTCCACCATGCTGCAAAGTCTTATCTCCACAATCTACAACACCTGCCTACCAATGACTGGCCTCTCTGGGAACCAAGAGAGCATCCTCAGCAAGAAGCTGAGGTCCTGTGTCCTTCGGTAAAGGGACTCTGTCCTGAGTAACATTTCATGAAACAAAGAAAAATGCAAAGCAGTTTTAATTCTGAGTATTTCTGAATTTCTGGCAGTAACAGTGGCAAAGTACGGGAAAAGAAGGCAAATGGTACCCAAATGATACTGTTTTGAGACCACCTAAAACACAGGTGAACTTTGTGTCACAGAGCCCTTCTCACAGGCATGTTCTTAAATGCATAAAACAGAACACCTAGGATGAGAAAGGAAACCAATTCTACTGGAAGACAGCTATCAAAGTATTCAAAATACAAGTTTAGGGATTCCAGGGCAAGGATATCTGCTCTAAAACCTTAGTTTTTTGTCTTGGTCCTTTAAACACAAGCTCGTTGTCCACTGACCAGTGAGTAAACGCACTTCTTGAAGAAACTGAATTTCATCTGTTCTGTCATTTTTAACTATAAATGAAACTAGAAAAAAAAAATTCAAATGAAGTGATATGAATTGATTTGACCTTTTGATCTCATAAGTGAGTTTATACTCACAGAGGTCAATTACAGAAAGGTCCCATCTACATCAGAATACTCACAGCAATATTTCTGGCAGCAACAAAATAAGCTGGAAAAAATGTATGCACCCACTAAGGAATGACTGAACACACTGCAGTCCACACATATATTATCACGTCTTAAGAAATGATGAATTGTGAAGAACGCAGAAGAACACAGACAGATGTGCACAAACTGAGGCAGAATGAAGAAAGCAGTACAAGCAGAACTGTACTAATAATGACCATGATAACATAAGGAAGATGGCAGGACTAGACACACAAATGACCCTTCCAGATGACTGGTGACAGCTGACACACTTCCTGTCCTCTAAGGAACTCTGAATTCAGTAGCTGTGATTCCAGATGGCTGACGGGGATATATGTCGCCCATTCACCCACTTCTTGACAGACACAGGATGGACTCAGAGCCAACATGGGAATCTCTGGTTTGACTGCACATATTTGGCAGGGAGGCCTAAGTAAGAGAGTAAAGGCAGAGAGGAAAAGGGCAGCAAAAAGAGGGAGGGAAGGAAGGAAAGAAAGAGGAAGAAAGGAGGGAAGGAAGGAGGGAAAGCAGGAAGGAGAGAGGAAGAAAGGAGGGAAGGAAGGAGAGAGGGAAGGAAGAAAGGAAGAAGGGAAGGAAGGAGAGAGGGAAGGAGGGAGGGAAGGAAGGAGGGAAAGCAGGAAGGAAAGAGGAAGAAAGGAGGGAAGGAAGGAGTGAGTGAAGGAAGAAGGAAAGGAAGGAGAGAGGGAAGAACCACCAAGGCATCTTTTTAAAAAACACTGAAAAGAGAAGAAAAGGCAGGCCAGAAAGAAACACAAACAAGCAGGAAGCTTTGAAAGCTATAGGTTGAATTTATTATATACTTAAAAAGAAAAGCAATGTTATACATAAGAGAGATTTGCAGTTTCATGTACAATCCTCTTTTTCTGTTCTACTTTATATAAGGAAATGCTCATTTTATTTGGTATTCAAGTAAGTTCACTAAAAAAAATGGTAGTTCCAAATATTCCATGTTCAGTCAGTTGCAATCACTATAAGATGGTTTTTTTTTTTAAACTGTGTTTAAGGGAAGGTAGTTAGAATTGGAAAGTGACTGTCATTTTTAAAAGTTAGTAAAATAAATATATATTTCTAAGATTAGTGAAAGTTGCAGCTAAGTGGTAGGATGGATCATAGGTTCTCCCTGGATGAAGAAAGAAAGGAGGGAGGAGGGAGGAGGGAGGAGGACAAATCTGGTTTATTGTCTCTCACATAGAAACTAGATTCACATTTCACTGGATACTCAGTATTCAAAATCAGTATGAGCAAAAAAGAGCTCCACAAAAAACGGCAACTTGTGAACCAGCATCTGTCGCAAAGGATTAGGAGGCAAAGAAACTTTATGTAGAACTCAGAAAGATCCTTCAAATTAGATCAACATTTACTTTAATCCTTGGTAAATTCAAAACAAAGGTGTGCAGAGAAAGATGGCAAAAATTATTAAGGAAAACATGGTTCAGAAGTAAGAAATGAGAGACCCAAAGCTTATAGATAACATAGGAGTCTTAGACCTAAAGATCAAGACGACTTTCTTCAAGAAAAGAACTGGATGATACTGGCCTCGTAAACATCAAGTAACAGCACAAAAAAGAAAACGCCTACAAAGGAACAAACAGGAAGTAACTGAATACCACGGAGTCACTTCCAAACTAGTCTTCTGTATACAGCTGGACAGCTGATTGTTAAAGACTAAAACCAATATGAAACCAGAAAAATTCAAATGAGATGAAAGAATACAAATAAAGCAACTCTAACCTGATACATTTTAAAGAGCTACTGATACTCCCACATGGGAAATGGATAAAAGAAAAAAGACACTGACAGAGAGTATCATTATTTCTAAGGTGATGTAAATAAATCACAAAATAAAGAGATCAAGCATAAATCATGTCAGCTAAGAAACACTGAGCTAAAGACAACAGCTCAGACCACAGGTCATTTATTTACTATTACTATGGGATATTTTGAACAGTATGGTTTCCTAAGAGTGAAAAGGAGAAGAAAAATAAAGTCTGCAGAAATCTTGGCAAAAGATAGGACAAAGTTGGATCACATCAAGGGCTTAAAATTTAAAGGTGAACATGGAAAGACAACAAATGGACCCCCCAAAATGGAAAAGATTAGTCCCTATTTCTATAATAAATTAATTTCCCTACTGATGACAGTGGACATCACTTTGGGATTCTAATATCATAGGCCTATGTGCTTCAGGGGGAACAACAAATGGTCCTAAAGCCAAAAAAGATGGGGAGATCTATGGTGGAAACAGAAACTCTCAGGTCACTGATGAGGGGCTGATTCCCAATAACCAAAGGCTTGGAAAAAATCATGGACAAAAAAGGGGAATCAAGAAACTATCCCTAACTGCCAACATATGAGCCTAAAATTCTCATCTCTGCCAAATTCTTGGGAGAATAATGCATACATGTGTCAGATGTCCTTTGTGGAGCTATGAATGGAGGAAGACAGGGTGACTTCTGAAATCCACAGCAGACCACATCTTTCCAATCCCACAATGATCTGATATGTAAAAAGAATACAAGATTCCACTTGGGTTCCTATTTGTTCATTGTAAAAAGAGTAGATGATATGGGAGAGCAAAGTATTACCATGACACAACCACAGAATCTTAAGGGCAGAACTATCAAGTCCAACTTCTTCCTAAAGAGAATCTTCTCCACAAGTTATCTGTTACATGGTGACCCCAACAAATCTCTCTCTCAAGGCAACCCATTCTTATTTCAAAGTGTTTTCTAGTCCTAAATGGAGCCAGGCCTGATTATCCCTCTTTGCCTTTAAGGGTTCTCTACCAACAAGGTACCTACTGTGCTTGGGTTAACATCCCAGGATCAATGGGTCCCAAAATTAGATCAGAAAGGTACCTTAATGGACCCCCAGTCAATCCTATTTTACAGAAGAAGAAACTGAGAACCAAAGAGATTAAGTATTCTGACCAAGATCACACAAGCAGGAAGTGGCAGTCAAGATTCAAATCTAACACAAAAGATTCTCTGAAAGATTTAGCAACAGAGATTTTCAATGACCCTCTAATAATTAATATCAAGGCAACACATACTTGCTAAAGATGTTTACCACTGTTATGGGGGGCCAGCCAGGGCAAAATCCAAATGAAAGAGTGATATTCCCAATAGATATGTGCTGGAGATGTTCCTATTTGCTAATAACATTGATATGAATGCATAAAGCCCCAGCACACTGTAAGACTCCCCAAACCTAACCCCCACAATGAGACCTATAATTATTCAAGAGAGTGTGGCCTAACTATTGACATAGGAAAAGCCAAGTGGATGAAGAATGTCGATTGTCCAACTATGTTAGACGGTTGGACAGATAACCCACAAAGTGGGTTATAAATCTATATCACTATCTATTATCTCATAAACAATGAAATGGGCCCAGAATTGGAGGGCCTGAGAAGGCTGGACTGCCTGTGGGAAATTGTGCATGGTTTTAAATGACCCTGAAATAAAGGCCTAACTTTTAAACACGAGTATTTTTTCCAGTGATTCTATATAGCTGGGAGTAAAGGAACACTAGTCACCCAAAAATCAGAGCTGTGGGTCACCCAAAGGGTGGTGGAGAGAGAGACACTGTAGGCACAACTGTCCTACATCCTGAGCCAAAGCAGATCATCAGAGAGAGGTATGACCAGAAAAGGAGAAGGGCCAGTCACAGTTATGGAAACAAGGGCTTATCAACAGACAGTCCACATTTTCCAATGGTAACCACATTATGTCAGCAGATACAAAGATCTTCCCAGCCTACTTGGGTACCTCACATGGAAGATATGGACAAGGACAAAAGAGATGCACAGGACGAAGTTAGAAAGGGATGCAATTTGCATCACTGGAAAAAGCACCTAGACTAATGAGATCACAAATGAATTAAAATAAGTCAAGGTCAATTAAGCAGACATCAGTTGTAATCTCCTTGTGGGCAAGATCAATATATATCCTCTGTAACCCCACAGCAACTAGAACAATGCTTAATACACAATGTTCAGTGAAGGCTTCATCTAACTGAGATACTCTCACAAATACTTATTTGATAATAGCAACTGTTATTTGTAGACTACATTAAAATGTACCAAGTACTTTACATATATCATCTCATTTCAACATAATCATTTCACTGGACAACGCAGATTTATTTTATTATGTGTAGATTTCCTGAGGACAGGGAAATTTTATGACTGTTTTGCTTATTTGCAAAACTGCCTTACCATATTTATTGAGGGTAAAAACAAGATTTGAGTCTTCCTCCCTTTAGACTGTGCGGAGGTGATCCTGGATTCTCTAAGGCTACACCAGCAAAGCCCAATCTCTGCAATCTGGAAGGGCTCAGCATATGGCCCCAGTGTGGACTGTGTGTCATCTGAAAATCTGTCTAGTTAAATTTGGACAGGCTCATTACCAGGGTCGCTGCAGGAATTCTTAAAAGGACCTGTTAAATTGTCAAGGAGGTGGAGGAAATATTAAGACAAATGGTATTTCTATCCAGGAGGAAGTATCAATACCAGTGAGATCAAAGATCCTTAAAAGGCTAAAGAAGTTTTGCTTTAACAAGTTAATCAGGTAAAACCCTCATTATTCAGTAGGTGGATTCATTTTAGAACACTGTTTCCTAAATTTACCCATTCTATTGTTTATCAGACAATTATAACCCAGAGACGACCGCAGCATTAAGATATAGCCTTACTATTGGTAATGAAAAAGACCTGATTTCTACCTGTTTTTAGAAATTGTTTTTATAAAACCTGAACTTGACAGCAAAAAAAAATTTCTAATGGTTATATCTCTATCATCCAAATTTTAGTAACTCTCATAGGAACAATATCAACCTACCTAAATAGCAGAGTCTCTAAAATAATCAAAGCTTTTCTCAAATGATTCTTTAAAATACACAATAGCACATATTCTCACAACGGATGTCAGCACGAGGCAGAATTACTGGAAGGAAAATCTTCCTTCTTTACCTTCGGTTTGGCCTAAAAAGTACGTATTCTAAAGCATGAGTGGAATTATTTGCAGTGGAGATGAAGCTGACGAGGAGGAAGACAAGGTCAGGTGCCCCCAGAAGGTGTGTCAGCTGTTTGTGGAGAATCTGCTCTCTGTAGGACATCTGCTGTGGACTGTTCCTCCTAAATCGGTACCACCCGATGACATTCTGCAATAGAAACATATGAAAGGAAAAAAAAATATGAAGAAAAGAGAAAAAGAGAGTAATCTACGAGCACCTATCATCTCAAACTACAAGGTCACAGAGCAAGGGAAGTGAGCAAACTTAGAAAACCTTCCTGGAGGCAGCTTTAATTAGACTGTTCTGAATTAGAGGTATGGCAGACATTGGTTTTTGGATGGTGAATGTCTTTAAAAATGGTTTTTGTATAAAAACACATTTTTAAAAAAGTTAAATGTAGTTTTAAACTCTTAGTCTCCTCCTAAAATGAGGAATATAATCATACAGAAGATTAGAAACCTAATGCTAACTAATTTTTTAAGGAAGGTTATGTTAACACTAATGGGCTACACATTTAATATCAGTAACATAAGCCAACTGATTCTGAAGCCACATCGTCTTTGCTTCTTCAATACTGAATTATTACTGGATGAAGTCTGCAAATCGTTCAACTAAGAAACAGCCAAAAAACTGCCAATATTCTCCTAAGAGATTTTATCTTGCTACAGTTAGCCTTATGACAGGCCCTCTTCTGTCTTCATTGCTCCTTCATATCATGAGGCAGCAGAAAGAAAACACGAGCCTTAAAAAATACCCAGGAAAACTGAAGAAAATGGAGCTGAAACAAACTTTGATTTCCTATTTTCTTTCAGGACTGAAGTTTGTTGATTTGAACTATAACAAGAGAATAACATCAAGCAGATTAATTAAAAAAGGTCAAGGCATCAAATCAATTGCTTTTGTGTCATTAAAGCTTAAGCCTTTTAGACTTAGCTATTGATGGGGGGAAACAAAAAATTACTAAAAGAAACTTAGTATGCAAAAAATGAAAAATACACTTTAATGTATGTTCCATGTACACAGTATGTAGAACATAATGCACTGCTTTTCCTGAAACCTCACTTTCTTATGAAATTCCCCAGGCAAGCTTTCACAGCTAATGAAGTCACGTGATAATTTCCTAGCCTAGTGACATATCTTAGGCTGGCAGCTCACACCTTCTATAAAGCCGGCAACAACACAATGACTCAGACAGACACAGTTTGTGAACAAAAGTGTCCCACTGTAGAGTTTCACAACTCTGGGAGACCTCAGGACTACTAAGGGCTCCAGGAAGCTATAAGTAAGTAAGTCCCTGAAGTTATAGTAATATTTTTCAAAATATGCAGATGCTGTTGTGAGCACTATAATATTCATCTAAATGTATTACTGAATTCATCATGGCTTTTGTCTTATTTATTTTCTCAAAGATTCATCTAGTACTACTATGGAGGGGGCAAAAGGGGGGTGCTAATAAGAATCTTATACCATATCATAATAAACTCCAAAATATCTGGTTAAGTTATAAAAGGGCAAACCATTTTTAAACAATTAGAGTGGAATTGAAGGGTGCCAAGTAGAAAGAATTTATAACCAGACAAAGGAAAGAGGAAAATTCAAAAGATAAGGCAGACAATTTCCACTATATAAATTTAAAAAAAAAAAATTTTTAAATTTTTGGACAGAAAAAAATTACTAGAATAAGATAAGCAAAAAGAGAGAAAACTTTAAGTAAGTCTGCTATCCAAAACAGAGAGAATTTACACAAATTAATAAGACTAAAAGATGTTTCCCAATAGAAAAGGGGCCAAAGGACACTTCTCAAGTGCAATCTGTTCTCAAACATGCAAAAAGAATGCTCCAAATCACTAAAAGAAATGCAAATTAAAACAATTCTGAGCTATCAACCTTCACACCCATTAAACAGACAAAGACCAAAACCAGTCAATGCCATCAGGGTGACAGGTAATTGGGATGACTGTAGAACCACTGTTCTAGAATGCAGAAATGCTCCTGTTGGATCTAGACTTAAATAAGATTGAAGACAAAATGACTGATGGCAGAAAGCAAAGTCTGTGCCTGCTGGACTCTGACAGCACAATGATCAGCCTCCCCTCTCCCTTATCTATCTTTTACACAGCTGCCAAATGGATATCATCTCCTCCCTCCAAATAAAATGCAGACCCCTCTCTGGAGCGCTTAGCGTCCTACCTCATTCATCCAGTCTGCACTTCCAGGCTTATCACGCACTGCAGCCCCACAGCCCGCCTGCTGCTCCCGCCACCAGGTATCTACTCTCCTCTGCCCACCGCGAGTGCTCTTTTCCGCATCACCATCTTTATGAATCCTCAGCTCAAAGGCCAGTCCCTCCATGAGACCTTTTCTGACCCCCCAGGGAGCAGAATTTCCCCCCAAAGTCCCTTGAACTGGCTTGTATTTACTTCTCTATGAGGAGGCTGTAGCCCTCAATGGAGTATCTGTCCCCTAAGGTCAAGACTGCATCTTTCTTTAATCTGTATCTATCTGCAGGTCCAAGTACAGTGACTGGCCACGTGGGACTTAATCAATTCTTGTGGAATGACTGAGACACTTCCTGGAGGTAGTTCCTTCAAAAACGATTGTTTTGCTCTAAATTCAATATATAAATCAAGGAACATTGCTGGATGTAAAACAGGCAATTATGACTATATTAAATTTAAAAGATTTTGTACAAACAAAGCCAATGCAACCAAAGTTAGAAGGAAAAGCAGAAAGCTGGAAAACGGCAATTTTACAGCAATTGTCTCTGATAAAGGTCTTATTCCTTAAATATATAGAGGACTGAGTCAAATTAATAAGAATACAAGTCATTGGGGGGCGGAGCCAAGATGGCGGAGTAGAAGCACGACCTTCCCGCGGCTCTGGCTTCCACCCTCCCCAATCCATGTAAAAAGGGGACTCTAAACAAACTTTGGAGCTGCAGAACCCACAAAATGACACAGAGAAGCTAACCTCCCGCTGAGGACAGCCCAGTGGGCCGGCAGGAATCCAGTGAGCCCAGCACCACGCCTAGGCTTTAGCTCCAGGGCGGGCCTGACCAGCCGCCTGCCAGAGGGACTCCAGATCAGCAGCAGCTGTGGCCATTTCCAGATTTATCAATACATAGATGCGAAGGACAAGGTGAGAGGCCAGTACAGTCTGGACTTTGGGACCCAGTAAGTGGGAGTGCCTGGCTTCTACCCTGGGGCGAGAAACCACTGAGACTCAGGCACAGCCAGCCAGCGCCACGTGGCGGCTTCAGCTCCTGGCCTGCAGAGTGTAGGGGGACCAAGCACCAGTCTGAGGGGTAATTGCTCTTGCTTTAACCTGCTTGGATCTGGATTGCAGCGTTTGTGACGAAAACTCCCCTGTCTGGTGGCAGAGTCCTACTGTGGCAAAAAGCCCAAAACTCAAATCATTGAGTGGCAAAATGAGCAGGCAAAGGAAACAGAGCAGACAGAAGATTCCAACGTTACACTCCTATTTTGGGGACAAGAAGGAGCAAGGCATGGAACAGGAGGAAAACAGTGAAGTCAGAACTCCTGCACCAAAAGCTTCAAAGGAAAATACAAGCTGGTTACAGGCCATAGAGGACCTTAAGAAGAAGATAAGAGAAGTGGAGGAAAAATTGGGAAGAGAAATGAGAACAATGCAAGAAAATTATGAAATGAGAGTCAACAGCCTGACTGAAGAAAATAACACCTTAAAAAACAGACTGACTCAAATGGCAAAAGAGGCTCAAAAAGGCAATGAGGAGAAGAATGCCTTAAAAAGTCGAATTTGCCAGATGGAAAAAGAATCTCAAAAGCTCACTGAGGAGAATCATTGCTTCAGAATTAGATTGGAGCAAATGGAAGCTAATGACTTTATGAGAAATCAAGATGCTGTTAAACAGATCCAAACAAATGAAAGAATATGAAATATCTCATGGGAAAAACCACTGACTTGGAAAATAGATCCAGGAGAGATAATTTAAAAATTATTGGACTACCTGAAAGCCATGATCAAAGTAAGAACCTAGAAATCATCCTCCAGGAAGTTCTCAAAGAAAACTTCCCTGATGTTTTACAACCAGGGGGCAAAATAGAGGTTGAAAGAATCCTCTGATCACCTCCTAAAAAAGATTCCAAAAAGAAAACTCCTAGGAATATTATAGCCAGGTTCCGGAATTCCCAGATTAAGGAGAGAATATTACAAGCAGCCAGGAAGAAACAATTTGAATATTGTGGAAACACAATCAGGATAACCCAGGATCTGGCAGCTTCTACACTGAGGGATCGAAGGGCTTGGAATGTGATATTCTGGAGGTCAAGGGAGCTGGGATTAAAACCAGGAATCACCTACCCAGCAAAACTGAGTATCATGTTTCAGGGGAAAATATGGTCATTCAGTGGAATAGAGGACTTTCAAGCATTCTTGCTGAAAAAACCAGAGTTGAATAGAAAATTTGACATTCAGATACAAGAAGCAAGAGAAGCATAAGAAGGTAAACAGGGAAAAGAAATCAAAAGGAACTTATCAAAATTGAACTATTAACATTCCTACATGGAAAAACAATAATTGTAACTTATGAAACTTTTCTCAGTAGTTGAAGGGATTAGAAATATATATACGTCTTTATATGAGGGTATGCGGGCATATGAATACATATGTGAATGTGTGTATATACGTTTACAGGTATACATAGATAGAGGGCATGGGACCAATTTAACAGGAAGGGATGATACTTAAAAGGTGAAATTAAGAGGTGAGAGGAATATAATGAGAGGAGATGGGGAGAGACAGAATGGGGTAAACTATCTCATACAGAAGAGGTAAGGGAAAATGGCTACAATGGAGGGGAAGAATAGGAAGGCAAAAGGGAATGGGTCAACCTTATTCCTATTGAATCTGGCTTTGAGGAGGGAGGGAAATACACACTAAATAAGGGATCTCACCCTCCAGGAGAATAGGGGGGGAAGGGGATGAGAGGGGGGGATGATGGAAGGGAGGGCAGGCTGGGGGGGAGGGAAGTTGGAAGCACCCACTTTTGAAAAGGGACGGGATCAAAGTAGAGAACAGAACAAGTGGGAGGTGGGATAGGAGGAAGGGAAATATAGTCAGTCTTTTACAATATATCTACTATGTTATTGTTTTGCATTAGCCGCACATGTACAACCTATACTGAACTGCTTGTCTCCCCAGTGGGGGTGGGTGGCAGGGGGGAGAAGGGAATGAATTTGGAATTGAAAGTTTTAAAATCAAATATTCAAATAAATAAATAAATATATATATATATATATATATATATATATATATAAAGAATACAAGTCATTCCCCAATTGATAAATGGTTAGAGAATATGAACAGGCAGTTTTCAGATGAAGAAATCAAATCTATCTATAGTCATATGAAAAAAATCACTAGTGATCAGAGAAAGGCAAATTAGAACAACTCCGAGATATCAGCTCACATCTATCACAATGGTTAATATGACAGAAAAGGAAAATCATAAATGGAGGGGATGGAGGAAAATTGAGACACCAATGCACTTTTGGGAGTGCAAACTGATCCTACCTGTTTGGAGAACAATTTGGAACCATGCCCAAAGAGCTATAAAACTGTACAAATAAAGGAAATTACCTATTTGCACAAAAATATTTATAGCAACTCTTTTCATAGTGGCAAAGAATCTGAAATTGAGGGAGTGCCCACCAATGGGGGAATATGACTATAATGGAGTATCACTAAGAGATGATGAGCATGAGGCAACTAGGTGGTGCAGTGAACAGAACACCGGCCCTGGAGTCAGGAGGACCCGAGTTCGAGATCAAATCCCGCCCCAGACACAACACAAAAAAGTGGCCAGTGACCCTGGGACAGTCACTTAACCCCAACTGCCCTACCTTCCCCCCTCCAAAAAAAAAGATGAGCAGGCAGATTTTAGAAAAATCTGGAAAGACTTAAGTAAACTGATACAAAGTGAAGTGACATAACCAGAAGAACATTGTACAGGAACAGTCACACTGTATGATAAACAACTGTGATACAACGATCCAAGACAATTCCAAAGGACTCACAATGAAAAAACGCTATCCACCTCCAGAGAAGTAATGAGAGCAGTCTGAATGCAGATCAAACATACTATTTCCATTTTCTGCATTTTCCCCATGGTGTTTTTCCCCCTTTGGGTCTGTATCTTCCTTCGTAACATGACTATTGAAAAAAATTGAGGAAAAAAGATCTGGCTATGAGGTGATAAGGGCCTGTGCCAGGGGCGTCGTTACACGAGAGGCACGAGGGCCATACAGGGCAGTGCACTGGAGATGGGGGAGGAATTGAGAGCAACACTCAAGTTTGGGGCCTGGGTGACCTGGGAGGATAATGGTCCCTCCAAGAGCAAGGGGAAGTGCAGAAGGCAGGGAGGTTTGGGGGAAGAGAACGAGCTCTGTTCAGACATGTTGGATTTGAGATGTCTGTGGAACATCCAGCCTGAGACACCCAAGAAACTACTGGTAACGAGAGACAGCAGCTCAGGAGAGAAGTCAGCGCTGGACGGAAGTAGTCGGTGACAGAGAAACAGACTCACAAGTGAGACGACCCAGGTTCAAGTTCTGCCTGACATACAAGGACCACATAATACTGGAAAAACACTTAACCTCTCTGTGCTCTAAGCACCAAAGACCGTCAGTCACCAAAAAAAATAAAAGACAGAAACAGAGCCAGGTCACACTGGCAGCTTGCTCACCAGGGGAGTTCTTATAACCCTGCAGTCACAGGCCTAGTGCCAATCCCTAACTATGAGTTAGTGTAGTACTAAGTCACTTCAGACAGGACGGTGATTCTTTTTTTTCCTTCCAGGATTACTGTTTTATTCTACTTGTCATAATGCCTCCTATAAATGCAAAAATTCTTTTTTTATTTTGGAAAGCAAATGCTTGCAAAAACAAGAAACACCGTGAGGACGCTGCTGTTTTAGGAGGTGGCTATAAGGAAAAGACTGCATTCATTTATTTTGATATTTTTATTTAAAGTTTTGTGTTCCAAATTCTCTCTCCCTCCTGCCCTAAAATGGTAAGCAATCAGATACAGGTTATACACGTGCAATTACATACCACATTTCCACATTAGTCATTTTGTACAAGACTCAAATAGAAGAAAGAAAATGAAGATTAGCTGGCTTCAGTCGGTAGTCAAACAATATGAGCTCTTTCTCTGGAGGCGGACAGCATGCTTCATCACTAGTCCTTTGGGACTGTCTTGGATTACCGTATTACTGAGAATAGGTAAGTCATTCACAGTTCATCAAACAATATTGCTGTTGCTGTGTACAACATTCTCCTGGCTTTGTTTGGCATCTTCACTACACATCTGTTCATGTAAGTCTTTGCAGGTTTTTCTGAAATCATCCTGCTCATTTCTTATAGCACAGTAAGATTCCATTACATATTACATATACCACAACTTGTTTGGCCATTCCCCAATTGATGGGCACCCCCTTGATTGCCGATTTCGTAGCCATATGGTGATTCTTATTATATGCTGAAGTTCAACCAAGAGCAAGTTATTTAAATGTCCCTTCATTTCAGTAAAGATCGTTGTATAACTTTATATAAATCTTCAGTGTTGGCAGAATGTCTCCCAAATATTTCATTTCAAAGTTATTTTGTTATCAGTTCCTCTTGGTTTTTGTTATAGCCCTATAGAAATGTTTTTTTTTTTGGATTCATTTTGCATCCTTCATCTTAACTAAAGCTAGCAATTACTTCAGTTAGCGTGCTGTTTTTGTGGGATGTTCTGAGCAAACAATCATACCATCTACAAACAGGGGACAATTTCACCTCTTCTTTGATGGTGTTTATATCTTAAGTTTCTCTTGTCATATTTTTACTGCTAACATTTCTAGAAAAATGTTAACATTGCTTTACTTCTGTTATTTATTGGAAGAGTTTCTGGTGTTTCGTTATGACAAGTGATGTAAGTTTTTGATTTCAGATGAATACTTTTTCTCATGTTAAAAAAATGGACTTCCTATATCTACAGATTTTTAGCATAAATAAGTGTTATATTTTGTCAAAGCCATTTGTTAACATGTGGTCTTAGTGGTTTTTTTTGTTTTAAGGTGATTATATTGTCTTCCCAGCACTGAACTATCCCTGGCATAAATCCAACTTAGTTATAGTACATAATTTATAGATATGTTGTATAATCCTTTTATTCAGATTTAAACTTTTTTGCATGAATAATTGTTAGTGATATTGATCTCCAATTCTCTTTCTCTGATTAGCCCCCCACTGCTTAGGTATTATTACCACATCTGTCTTATCAAGGGAGTGCTTTCATATTCAACTACTGAGAATAATTTGCAGAGCACAGTATCCTTCATTTCTTTCCAATCTTCCCCTCTTTCATCCATTTCTTCTTTTTCCTTTTTAACTCTTTTCCATAAGACCCTGGGCCTGACAATAAGATACTGCTGTGCTTCCACAGTGACACACAACACAGAAGACCGTGCTAGTCTCTGATCCTACATAAAATCTCAGCCATGATCCTCCTGGGAGATGCAGACAGAGCAGGAAGTTCACTGTAGTTGGTTCAAATCCCAGCTCTCCTGCTTGAGGGAACTACTGTGGAAAATAGGGAGTCTGCTGGAAAGGAAACCAGACTTGAGCTGGAAACCTGCCTCAGCTGTCCGCTGGCACTGTGAACCTGGGCAAGTCACTTATCCTTCCTCTGCCTGTTTTCTCATAGGTAATGGGGATGGTAACAACGTCCCCCTAGGGTGCTTGGGAGGTATGAGACACTCTACAGTTGAGGAAACTGAAGTAAACAGGGTGAAGCGACTTGCCCAAGGTGACACAGTTAATAAGTGACTGAGGTCAGATTTGAGCTCATGTAGATGAGTCTTCCTGATTCCAGATCCAGCACCCTCTGCACAATGGTGGCCCCCCAAGCCGCCCCATCTCATGTTCCCATAATCTTTGGCATGATCATTTTACAACCAGTGTATTTCCCCAAAATTAATATTTGCTATTCTAAGTTAGTTTTTGCTTGAGAACAGGTTATAAGTGAGACTATTAAAGACTGCTGTAAGAGACTGAGATGAACAGAAGAGCTGTCAGTCACTCCCTCCCAGCAACACAGATGAGCACCCACAGATACACCGTGGCCCACACCAGCTGAGCCTGAGACTCTATTATTACAATTTGCTTTTTAAACTCTTTAAGAGAAACACAAGGAAGGACTTTCTCGCGGTAGCCTGGGACAATGTGTACAACGTCTAGAGAAGAGGGCAGTCTGAGGGCCAAAAGGAACCTCGAGGTTTAATTCAATGCCCTGAGACAACAACAGCACCAGGAAGAGCATTTACCTTTCTTCGGTCTTTGAGAAGCCGGTCCAAACTCTCTTCATTAACTTTTCCAGCGTAATCATAAAAGCTTAAGTCAAGAAAAAAAGAAAAAGTGAGACAGAGCTTACAATTTGCTTTTCAGATGAATGCCCCCTCAGCTAATGCCCCGGAAGGAAACAATTCAAATTTTCAGTGATGTTCACATCAGATGGCACCTCAATCCTGGAGGTGACCCCACCCAAACCCTGCCCTGTCCTCCCCACCTCGACCTCTTTTTGGCTGGTGACACTTGAAGAAAGGTAGGGACAATTTCATCTTCCACCTATGAAAAATGAAGCCCGTTGCCTGCCCATATTAAGTGTTCAATAAATGACTGTTGAATTGAAACCTACTAAAGTTAGCATGGGGTGAAAGAAAAAAACACGTCAAAAGGACAGCAGAGAGCTAAGCCGGAAAGGGTTCATGTTGCTGTCATCTGACTAGACTATGGTAAATGGCTGAGCACTCTGTTTTATTCTAACACGAAGATGTGGTCAAAGATCCACACTAGTCTGGCACACGGACAAGAAATCAGTCTGGAAAGTCCTTCTGTCATGTTCCTAAATGTAGGGTAGGGGCGGTGATACCCTGAGGGACAACAGGTGAAGAATGGGGGGTGGGCGGATACTCAGTTATTAAAAGTGACCCACAGAAAACCGCTGGTATCGGCAGTCATTATCACCAGCGCATCTCGCCAGGCTGGCCACAGTCGGACAGTCAGTGATAAAGGATCCGCATTGAGGAGCGTGGGCTAGGCTGCCAGGGCGGAGGAAGCTCCCCTACTGGCCCCTCCTCATTACTCCAGAGTCATTCTGCCTATGGACTCATGGTTTCCTGCCAGGCTAGCACTTCCTCACGTGCCAGACCCAGGGATGGCCCCTAACAAATGCCTACTGAATCCAACTGGCCCCTGGGAGATGGTCAGTAAAGGCCGGCTACACTGAGCTCCAAGAGGCTCCATGACCCCAACCCTTCCAGTCAGTGAAAAAACTGTTTCTCCTTAGTCTCTTATCTTAGATACAAATTATCTGAAATGTTCTACTAATGGAGGGTGTGTGGATGGAAGTTGCTACATCTCACCCATCTGTCACTTTGACACAAAAGTTCCATTACAAAACAAACTGTTACAAATCACCAGCCATATCTGCTGTTTGTTTTAAACAGCAAAAGCCCAAGGCTAGTCAAAGCGTCCCAGCTCCTCCGCTGCCCTCCTGCCAGCTCGGGGGCTCCTCCACGGAGGGAGGGTCCGGCTGCCACAAGGGCAATGGGCAGCTCCTCACAGAACCTGCTTGGTCAGGAGCTGTCAATGCTCATGACGGGGGGAAGCTCCAGGAGAAGCAGAATGGCCACAGAGGGTGGGACAAATGTCCGAGAGCCTTGTGTCCTGGGGACAGCGGGGAGAGGCCAGTAGGCCAAGGAGCTCCCCTCCCCCACTGGTGCCTGTCTGCCCTTAGGCCAGCTGCTTCCATTCCTGTGCCTCAGTTTCCTCATCTATAAAACAAGCCCCATTCATTGAACCACACAATTCCCTGGGCCTTCTCATGACTAAATTTCTGAGATCTTATGATGAGGGGTAAAGAATCTGCTGCCAAAGGGCTAAGTAAAACCTCTGGGTCCAAGGTAAGTCCCCACACATTCTGCAGGGCTGTCCCCAGCTCAGCAATCAGGGGCAAGGATGAAAGGGGACACAGGCTCCAGACTACCTGGGGAGACTGGGAGGAAGCCACACCGACAGTGTGGTTAGTTGGGGAGCGCAAGGTTAGCTTGGTCATCAGGTTAGGAATCTAGGTCAAAGTCGAGGGTGAGCAGCCTGGAGGCCTCTGCAGGCCCCTGGGGAGGGAGCGGGGAGAGAGTTGGTCAAAATTACCTGGCTGAACTGGGTCAAGGCTAAAGGGGACACTGTCATGGCCAAGGAGACTAGGGATGTTAAGGCAATGCCAGGGCTCTGGAATTACGGAAGCAGCCCTGGAGCAGAGGTGGGTAGAAGGCAGGGGCCTTCTCATCTCTCACCCTCTTCCCTCTGGGTGTTTCTCCCATTTTCTCCATCTGCTTCTCTCTCCCTTCAAATGTCTCTAGGTCTCCTCCCTTCTCTTTCCCCATCTGTCTCTCCTTTAGCTGACCATAATATGGAACTGAAATATATGTAACAGAGAAGACCAAAAAAACGGGTTATGTTCCCTCATATTAATTTTGAAAGGGTGGATAAATAAAATCCTTTTTCTAACAAATACAAAATCATATAAAGTTTGACTTCTCCATGGCACTAAACTGAATTTTTTCTCCTTCACAGGTCAATAGTGCTGGCAGAATCAAAGCTCGTCCTCTTCTCTGGACTCCTCTTCCTCTGACTGAAAGACAACTTCCTTCACCTCCAGCAGTTCTTCCTTCTAAACAGGGACTTGAGGAAACATTGCCTATATGCCCAGTGACCCACAAGGGCTTCGAGGGGCCATCGAGAATGCAACCAACTGCAGGCAGGGTTCAGCCCCTCCAGACCACACAATGGCACTGCCTGGGCCTCACTCTGCTCATCCGTAAAAGGAGCACCCTTCCCTCTCTAACTGCTAGAACTCCATAATCATAGATAGGCTCTAATCAAATCGGTTTTAAATGTGGGCTACATGCTACGTAATACAGAAAAGAAAGATAACTTACCTGAAAAGCTTTGGACAAGGCTCATGATTATGGATTTCTGGAATTAGAAAAAAGATATAGTCATTTCAGTTAGTCATAAAAGATGAAAAGGCAGCTAGAGAGAAGCCCTGTGTCCCTTTTAAATTTCTCAGGAAATTTAAAGGTGCTTATTCTGTTTCCTGAGCACTCACAAGGCTGCCTGCCAAGGCAGAGGGGGGGTCTGAGCTGCCGTGGGGGGAGAAGAGGCAACAAGCAGGATCCTGACGTTCATCCAAGGCCCCTTTTGGTGATTTCCAAAGACAGGGCCACCCCCCCCACCCAAACTCAAGAGCATAGCTTCACTGCAAAAGTAACTAAGTATGAAAGTATATCCCTTTTTGCATTTGATGAGTACACACTGCTGCCAACCTTTCATCTGCCCCCAGGGATTCCTGAGGGACCACATTCAATCCCTGCAAAGCCAGCCTGGGGTAGTGGCAGAAAAGAAATAAGCATTTCCACAGCACCTACTATGTCCCAGTCACCAGGCTCCGAGTGCTTTACAAACACTGCCTCCTTTTAAGCTCACAACCACCCTAGTGGTAGGTGCTGCTATGATCCCTTTTCAGATGAGGACATTGAGGCAAACAGGGTGAAGAGACTTGTCCAAGGTCACCCAACTAGTAAGTGTCAGAGGCCTCCAGGCCCAGAACTGCACCCACTGCACACCCAGGGGGTTTCAGTTCCAGCTCTCCTACCTGCTCCTACGTCACCTTAGAGAAGCCACCTAACCTCTCTGGGGCTTACTCTCCCCATCTCTATTTTGAAGACACTATACCAGAGGGTGTTAAAGGCCCTTTCTTGTTCCTAATGCTGCAGTTGGGTAATCAGTGGCATCCTTCAACAGACAGATATGTTCAAGAGGACTGAAGCAGAAATGTGCCTAAATGGCTCTGGCATTTATGACTAAACAGAAATGATGGGGAAAGCGTTCATTTTGGAAACAGACCTCTGTGAGGAAGCCTCCAATGGTGGGCCCCATGTCATGAAGGACAACACATATCACTGTCTGAGGAATGCCGACCATCTCGGAGACACCTCAGGCCACCATGGAAACAGCAGTCTACTAGACAGATCTTTACTGACTTCAACCCAAAGTGAACGGGCCCCCACCTTGTCACCAAGCTCAAGTGCTGTGTTTCTGCATAAGAAATCCTGGCCAAATTGACCACAATTCCATCTCGTACATTCAACAGTGGAGTGATTCATCGCTTACTGTTCAACGAGTCAAACCCTCTGTGTTCAAGACTACAATTTTAGCTCAACCAGAAGCAAATCTAGATTCTCAACAATGATGGGCTCCTGCACCCAAGCTTCACTACCCAGACTGTGTGTGAAGATGTTGTCAGTCTGACGGCTAGGTGGCACAGTGAGTAGAGCACCGGCCCTGGAGTCAGAAGGACCTGAGTTCAAATTGGGCTTCAGACACTTAACACAAAAACTAGCCGTGTGACCTTGGGCAAGTCACTTAACCCCCAACTGCCCTCCAAAAAGCAAAAAAAAAAAAAAAAAGATGTCAGTCCAGTTGTCAGCTTTGGCCAGGGCCAAGACACCGTTCCCAATCCAGGCTTTGCATGCAGCATGTCGCCCCAAACTGCGTGAAAATCCCTTGAAGAATAAGGCCAAGTAGCCGGTATTGCGCTGCAGTCCTGTTGTGGCATACCTAATACTTGGGGCTCAGGAAGAAAATGGAAACGCGCCTTCCCTCCTCAACGGCAGTAGACACACTTGAGGAAAACAGCCCCAAAGCTGAAGCAGAACTTGAAATGCCTTTCCATCACAAACGAGACCCACTGGTTACTTTTGGATTGACAAATGGGTTAAAAAAATGTGCTGACATCAGACCACCTAACCAGAGGCTTCCTCCAGTCCCCTCCTCTAGTCCCCGATGGCTCAGCTACGAGGCCTTCTGTAAGCATGCTAAGCCCAGAGGCTGCACAGGATGATGCCATTGCTAGGGGGAAAGTCAGCAAACGTCGATGATGGGACCACTCTGCCTGACAGAGCGCTGACTTGTCCTGTCATTCCGCAGGAGTGACTGGTGCCCCTGCTGCCCCCTTTACACCTCAGACCTTCTGCATGTCTGCACTGGCCTCACCAGCTCAGGAGGAGGATTCTGAGGATCCACAAGCACTCCTTCACTTCTGCCTGTCTGCTAGGACACAGACCTCCTCTTCGAAGAGTCACCTCCATCTGGTGAACATTTTATTATTCTTCCACTTTAGTTTTGTCCCTCTCAAACTGTTTTCTCCCCCAATCCTAAGCTCCTTTGTTCAATACTCATGGCCCTCCATCATCTGATTCTAACTCAATGTTCAGTTGTATCTAATATACTCCCCAAAAGGACCATCTACCATTCCCTACCTACACCCCACTCTCATACCTCCTGGTCTTTGGTTACCTCCAAAGCTATACCAGCTAAAATCTCCTCCCCTCCCTTCAGTCTTCCCTGATTCCCTATCACCTCCCCTTCCTCCCCCCCCAAAAAAAACCCACATCTGGAAACACTCCCTCCCTCTCCTGACCGCTCATCACACACTGTCTTTCTACCTCTCTTCTGTGTTTTCTACTTCTAGTTTGTGTAATATTTACTTGAGAATAAGCCTCACGTCTCCTCCTATGTGCTACATTTCCTGAGGACAGACCCGTCCTACTCATTTTTATTGGGCCCTCAGAACCTAGCAGTTGACTTGCACAGGGGCACTCAAGGCAGAGGCCATACAAGAAAGACGAAGAACCTCTGGAAAGCCCATCCCCATAACCACTCTTAACACGGGCACACCCTAGGATCTGGGGATCATTCTGCAGTTATCAATAAATGAAAAATTACGTTGATTTATTTAAAACCTAGCCTAAGAAACTACAAACTAAGTTTTCTTATTCCTCATCCTCTACCCAGGGCAGGCCGAATAAGTAAGTGGCACAGTCCAGAGACCACTGAGCTGGGAGCTAGGAGAACCTGCCTCAAATGCTTCCTCGCTGTGTGGCAAGTCACTCAACCTATCTTGGACTCAGCTTCTCCCTCTGTAAAATAGGAATAACAATAGCAGCAGCCTCCCCCCACTATGGGTGCTTCCTTCAATATCAGAACCCTCCCCCCTGGCCATCCTGTAGACCTGTGTCTATGACCTTCCACAAACTGGCCAAGAGGAGTAACAGGTGGGGAGGGGCCCCCCAGAGTGCTGGCGACCTTCCTCTAGGTCTCCTGACACTGAGTAAGGGCTAATGAAGAGTGGAGGCTGGCCCCCAGTTCATTGTTCCTTCTTCTCTCTGTGACCAGCTGTCTTTTTTTGAAAGTCACACAATTTCTTTGAGAATCTGCTTCTCTGATGCCACTTCCAGTCTGTAATGGGATACAGCCTTCTCCTACTGGCCAAAGGTCTCCCCACTGACCTTTCAATGAGCCTAAATTTCAGACAACAAGTTTTTTCATGACTCAGTTCTGTAACACCAGAAGATTTCTGGCCTTAAGTAGATGAGCCTTTGTTTCCAAGAAGAGCTTAAGATCATTAACAAACTCTGTAATTTCTCAAAGACAACACAGCTTCTTTCCCTTGTTCAATTATGGGCTCAACTCAATACCCATTTGCAGCAGTAGCAGCAGCCCAAAAGGTACACAGTGAGGGACAAGCTTTCTCTACCAGTCTCAACAAGAGACAACTTCTTCCATTTGGCTTTTCCTGTGTAGAATGTTAAGCCAAACTTCATTCAGGAGGTTACACAAAGTCCCGTCATTTGACATCCACACAATGTCACTCCCAAAGACAAAGATCTCAGTTTTAGAACCAGAGGGAATCTTGGCAGTGGCCTAAGCCAAGTCTTTCCAAGTACAGAAGAGATAAACCGACAGGGCCAAGGCTACATGAGCGGTAAAGGATGATCCCAAGACTGGAGCCCAGGCCTCCGGCTTGGCTGCATTTGAGTTTCTCCCTGAGCATGGTGCATAGAAGGTTGCTCCTAGAGGCACAGGAGTTAAATAATTTGGAAACTGCCTAAATGAACACTAGACATAATGAAAGTCATTATTTAAAAGTTACTATTCTGGCTGATTAAAGACTTTCCTATGCTCCATCCTGAGACGGGAGCTGATCCATTTTCAAGCCTCTCATGAGCCCTGACCTCTCCCACAGGTTACCACAGTTCTTGGTGTTTTCTGAGAGGAGGAGGTTGACAATTTATGATCTGATGGAGTTCAGTGCCTCTGACACTGTTTCTTTTCCTTCCAGGTGTAAGGGATCATACTGTTTGGTGTTGGTGAATAGAGCTGAACGAAAGAGATTACTCCTCTTTGTCACAGAGGTAGGTCTCACAAGTGAGTGAATCTGGGACTAGAATTAAATCCTGAGATGCCTGAACACTTGGAGAAGCAGGAGTGGTTCTGTGTGCATGCATGTTGCATAGGTGAGGGGGTGTGCACATGCACATGGGCGCATGCAGACAGAGTGACAGAGAGAGGGCACATGCGTGGATGGTGTGTATGAAATCTCCAAGGCTGGGCCTAAGACTGATGGCTAAGTTGCCATGAGAAGACTCTCAGCAGATAAACTAAGTGAGCGAGTGACAGAACACAGAAACCGGATGAGGGGCTGTACAAAGTGGCCAAAGGGCCGATGTCAGAAAACCCTGGGCAGTAGGGCTGGTGCATAAGCCAGATAAGGATAATAACACTGTAAAGGAAAACAGCTGGGCAAGACAGAAGAGCCCACTCGGGTCCCCTGATGGCCAATCAGGGAAGTGTGCCAGCCGCCTCCTCACAAGGAAGGGGCAGGGGACACGTGTCCACATGCCCCGGGCTGCACCCGCTCTGCTTGATCACACACAGCTGCCACCAAGGCTGATTTTCTGTTGCTTGGATCTAGGGGGAAGAGAGGGAGCCAAGGGCTTCTCTCCGGTGCTTCCCAAAAGACAAAGGAGACGGGCCTCTGGAATATTTTAAAGAGCACAGAAGACACTCAGAAGAAAGCCCAAGTGAGCGGGAGAGGCATGTGAAAGGGACCTGGTGGATTTCTGACATTTGAAACCAAACTAGAGCATCACCGTGTCACAGATAATCCTCTTTCTGGGTTTGATTTTACACAGTGAAATGCTTGTAGCTTGGGGGGAATTTTTGGTGCCTGATAAGTTCAGAACAAAAATTAAAATTCGGAAACCAAAGACTAAGAATGGGGCCTGGGGGCTGTGAGCCCTTTGCTGAGTACCTAACCCTACAGTTCTTAGCTCAAGGACTGGCAGAGCCAAAGGCACCTTGGAGACCCTCTGGACAAAGCCCTCACGTTGCTGGTGAATTAAGGGGGACCCAGGGAGGGAGGAACGTGGCTGGCTCCCTGGCTTCATGCCAGAGCAGGGACTCAAATGAAGGCTGTCTCCCAATCCAATGCTGTCTGCTACAACACAGAGACATGCAGAGGAGACGGCTCAGAAATAGGTGTGACCTATAACATCTCATTTAGACATCATGGACATAGCACATTCCCTTTCCCAAAGCAGATGTGCAAATGGGAAAGCTACCCAGGGCCCAGAGAAGCTAAGAGCCCTCGCCAGGGTCACAGAGCCAGGATGGGTCAGAGGCAGGGTGTGGACACAGAACTTACAGGCTCCAGTCACAAAATCATGTTTCCTCTCATAATACTTGCTAAGCCACATACATTAATAAACAGTCCTATATATAATTAAAGGCAGTGAGGTGACAGTTACAGAGTGCTAGACCTGGAGGCAGGAAGACCTGAGTACAAATCCTGCTTCAAACACTTACTAGCTGAATGACCCACTGTAAGTCACTTAATTGCTGCCTGCCTCAGTGTCCTCATCTGTAAAATGGGGATAATAAACGCCCCTACCTCCCAGGGTTGTCATTAGGATCAAATGAGATAATATTTGTAGAGTGGTCTGCAAACCTTAAAGCACCATAAAGATGCTAGCTGTTATCATCACGATTAAATGTATAACTTAAATTAGACTAAAGGAACTGGAGGCGACCTTAGCCCTCACTTAGTCCAAACCCCACCTATCTAAGCCCAGACAGAGGAGTGTCCTGGACAAGGTCAGACAATGAGTGACCAAATCTCCTGACTCCTGATCTCCAGGACCTTTCTTCATCACCACAAATGCAATCATAAATGCTGCTTAAAAACAGCCTCTGTGTGTGTGCACATACATGTACATATAGCATAAATGTATGATTCATGTATAACTCAGACCATCAGAAATGCAGAGCTAACCAGGGCTGCCTAGACTGCCCAGACCCAACACCAAGTAACACGGGACAAGATCCTCGACAAGGGGTGACATTTGGCCAACTTCAGAGGTCCCTTTGATAGCCTCCATGTCAGAAAAGTCCAGAAAGGCAAACTGTGCCCTGTGCACCCTGTGCTTGCTCCAGGATCTGGACCAGAGCCGCAGGCTACCTGCATCAGTCCTGTGCATCAGGTCACCGGGTTGGCAGGTGCACTGTTTAGTCCCCATAATTCTTAAGGCACAAATTACTGAGGGGACAGAGGGAAACAGGAAACATCCAAAGCTCATTTTCATGGAGTTTTTCTTCAAAACAATATGATGGTAGATGAGAAATAAGCCAGAGATCTGATGTAAGAGTGAAATTCACTTACCTATCACTTGCAGAAATTCCGTGTTGCTGATCTGTGAGTCGCTGATGCTAAATGTCTCTTCTTGTCTCACCTCTCCTAGTAAAAATCCTTCCTGAAAAGTGATTAAAACAAACTCTGTAAACTGAAAACAAGCGTGGGCCTCATCCTGCACTGAGTCCTCGCCTTTGTGCATTGAATGTGAACAACTAAAGCAAGGCCGTTACAAACAGGGGGAGCTGAGCAGGCCTGAGGCGCAACCTGCAAGTAACCGGGCAGCTGAAGCAGCGAAGCCACCCCAGGAAACCCTGAATTGGAACCATTCAATTACAGTGGAAAGTACTGGACAAAGAACTGTTATCTACACGGGCTCACCCTTTTGGCCATGATGGCCACTGCTTTAAACAACAGTTACAGAATCATAGCCAATGACAAAGGCACAAGAAAAATTAAAAATTTCAGAAGACCATAGGACTTAGATCAGAAAAGAGACCTCAGAAATCTTTAAGAAACTGAAGGCCAGAGAGGGCAGGCTGCCCAAGGCAACAGAGGGAGCTGGGACAGGATTCGAACCCAAGTCTTCTGACTCCAAATCTGGCCCTTTGCCATCGTCCAGCCTGGCTTTCATAGTTCCAAACAATGCTAATTCCTCTTCCTCCTTAGCTCAGAAAATCAAGACCTCAGCAAATGAACCTCACGCTGCTTGTACAAAAGACCAGAGTACTTTATTTTTTATACATCTGGTGAAACAGCAGACTACTCTAGAAAACGGGAATACCTAGCAGCTCATCAATGGTAAGTACTTAGCTCACCTCACAAAGGTTGGAACACTCTATAAAAACCAGAATAATTTCCCTGCATATAAAGAATGAGACAGCAAGATATCCGGAGTGTCCACCTGGTCCTTTGCAATGCCTGAAAGGTTTCCTAGCATGAAGTCCATTCCCAAAAGGAAGGAGGGAATGGGGAGCTCAAAGGAACAGGTCTTTACAGAATGGTTTCATGACCTGATCTGGAGTAGTGTAAATTTCAGGACTGCAAACTTCCAAACACTAACATGGAAGGAATCACAATCATTTACCTGTTTGGATTTCTGAGTCACTACCATTCACCATTACTTCAGAATGCTGAGTATTGTCTCTAATCTAAGAGCAAATAATGTCGATTCAAATTTCAAATTGTCCAATCAGAAAAACAGCTTAAACCTTGTAATTGCTCTAACTGTTCCAAACTCCTCATGTAATGAATGGAAACTATGAAGAATGTCATAAGACAAAGAACAGTTGATCAATAGCAGATCTTTAGTGTGGGCTTAGGTCTTTACCTACAGCACCTTCTTCTCACTGTAGCTTAAACCACTCACTTTCCCCATGAAAATCAATTCTGTCCAATAGCTACACAACCACTAAGTGGTCATTGTAGCAATACAAGGCCTAACCACAATCCCTCACCCTACTTAAGCTTTCGAAGATATTCAGGAAAATTAGAACACCCCTGTACCCTACCCCACCCCACCCCACCCCACTGTAAATGGTTCCTGATGATGGTGCTTAACAGCTGAGGAGAAGCCCAAAGCATGCTCCTAAGGGCACATCTGTAGAGTTCTTTTCTCCCAAGTACCCAGTGTGGATGGCAGGAGAAACCACAGCTGCTAAGGAGTCAGGTTGGAATTCCAGTTCTGATTCTCACTAGTCTGGTGATCCAGGCCAACCTCCCTCTATCTGGGCCTCATTCTCTCCTGTTTTGCAAAATGAAGAAGCCAGACTAGGACCCAAGCACCTCTGAGCTCCCTTCCAACAGCAACACAACTAAGATCCAGGTGGGAATGAAAATACCGTCTCCTCTTCACAGATGAGGAAAATGGAACTTTGAAAAGGTTAAATGAGTCACCCCAAGTTACCTGCCTTTTAAACCACAGAGCTAACAGCTGTTCACCTTGTCAATCACCGTAATCCTCACACAGCTTACCAGTTACACCAACCTCCCATCAGGGCCAGCCATCTACCAAAAGCTCTGTTCTTCTCGCTTTGAAATACTGACACAACAAACTTCAACGTAAATACTCGTTTTACAGCACACGCCGGTTGTTTTTTACATTGTAAATGGTTTGTGGGATCAGTTAAGGAAGCTCTCTAAGCACTACAGCCAGCCTGCAAACACAAGCAGCCGAATACTGTGACTTCTGGGCCGCCCGCCCGCCCGCCCTCGGGCTGGCCGCACCCCTGGCCCGCACCTCGCCGGCCTCGCGCGTCCCCCCTCCTGCCGCAGCGCCCCGGACTGCACGCGGGCCACGCTCCGCGGCGCTCACCGGCAGCCTCGGGAGTGGGCCTTCCCGGGCGCGGGCCCCACGCGCCCCCGTCCCGCCTGGAGCGAGCACGGCCCCCCCACGGACACCCACGCGAGGGGCCCCCGGCGGACCTGCGGCCGCACGCCGGCCAGAGCCGGGCACGCACCCGGGCGTCCACTCGCGGGCGTGGGTACACTCACACCTGCTGGACTAAGACGCACACGCCCCCGGGCACGGACTCGCGGGGCTGGGCACGCCCCGGCCGCAGGGCTTCGGCACCCCCACGCGTCCCCCGCCCGACTCGGCCGGACCCTCCGCCACCAGCGCGGCCGCCGCCTCACGCAAGGCCCGGCCTGGGCGGGCCCGGGGGAGAGGGCGGGGCGGGGCCGGCCCGGGCCGGGGGCGCCCCCTCGGACCCGCGCGGGGCTCCTCCCCGCCTCCCCGGCCCCGGCGGGCACCTACGTGGTCCGCGTCGCTGTTGGCGCTGTGGTAACACACCGCACTGAAAGTGTAGCCCGAAATGGAAGCCGCCATGATGGAGATCGCCAACTTTCCCACGATGCACCGCGCCGCCGGGGGCGGGGCCGGGGGCGTGGCACACGCGCACACGCTTTTTCCGCCGGCGGAGCGCGCAGTATCCTGGGGAATGTAGTCGGTAGAGGGCTCTAAGCCGGCTCTCCAAAGGTTACCGTGTTTCCCCGATAATAAGACACTGTCTTATTATTTTTTTTGGACAGAAAAACACCAGAGGGCTTATTTTCAGGGGAGGGCTTATTTTAATGAACATTGACAGCAATTTTAATAAACAGGTAACTGTGAACAAAAAAATGTACCTTTATTCAATAAGCAAAGGCGAAGAACAGGATGACGCGCTCACTGCTGCAGCTCTGACTGGATGCAGCTCGGAGCGCGGGGGGGGGTTGGGGGGGGGGGGGGGGAGGGGGACGGTAGCAATCTCAATAGGGCTTATTTTCGGGGGAGGGCTTATTATCGGGGAAACACAGTAGGTAAGCCAGGTGCACTGACGACGCGTTCCACGCCCCGTCTCTCTCCAGGCTCGTGGTCCGGGTTCAGCCCTACTTTCTGAGGCTGCGGTGGGGAGAGCCTCTTGTGTGTGGCTCCCGGGGATGATGTAGGAGGGTTACCGGCGTGTTGACGACCCCCTCCGCACGCTGACCCAGACCACAGTGTAAAAGCCTTGCCGCCCCCTTCCAGAAAGAAGCCTCCGCTGCTGAGTTGAGACCGGCCCCCTGCCCTGCCGGGTACGGCTCCAGCGGGGGAGACCGGCCCCCTGCCCTGCCGGGGATACAGCTCTGGGGGGGTGGAGGGGGAGACCAGCCCCCTGCCCTCCTGGGACAAAAAAGACCCAGTTAAGTGAAGGGCTGTACAAAGCCTCCTTGTTGGGGAAGACTGCATTTGTGAGTGTAAAGGCATTTTGCTAGAGGCAGTCACTTAAATACTTATTAAGCCCTTACTAGGTGCTAGGCCTCAGGCTAAGTGCTGGAAGTACAAACACAAGCAAAAACAGAGAGTTCTTGCCCTCGGCTTTGCCTCCTGAAGGAAACACAAAGTATAACAGGGAAAAGCAAGGGAAAATGAGTAAGAAGGTATTTGCCTACTGGCTTGGGTACCTCCTCAAATTCGAAGTTCCAGGATGAGGTCACCAATTGGAGCGCAGGAATGGAGGCATAAGGGTGAGAAGGCCACAGGGACCTGATGGGAAGATCAAAAGTCAGGAGCAGGGCCAGGAGAGAGTGAAGGGAGTGAACTCAGCTGCCTGAGAGTTCCCCAGAATGGAGGTTCTGGGCCACTTGGGACCTGGCTTCCCAGTAGTGAAGGAAGGTCTGAGCCTTCATTGGGAATTCCCTCCACTCTGGCCATCTACCCTCCCACTAGAACTGCACTGGTCCTTGGGCTCTCCCAGATGAGCTTTTACCTTATCTTGTCCAGAACCAGGCATCCACATCACTTCTGGGTTGTTGGTGGCAGGGTAGTTAGAACACTTGGCCTACACTCAGGAAGAACTGAGTTCAAATCCAGTCTCAAACACGAACTATGTGACCCTGGGCCAGTCATTTAACATCCCTCTGTTTCAATTGTAGAACAGAAATAATAGCAAGACCTACCTAACCCCTTTGTGAGGATTGAATAGAGTAGTATTTGTAAATCACTTTACAAACCTTAAGTGCTTTATAAATGCTAGGTATTATTAGAATATATGTAATATATATTATTATTTCTAAACCATGCTGCTTCAGCACCAGCCACCCTATACACTTCACTGGCAACTTCTGGATTCATGCTGACTCACACATACCACATCCCCCTCATACTTTCTAGCTCCCCTTGATTTGTTGTCTTTCACCATTAGAATGTAAGCTCCTCGAAGGCAAGAATTGTCTTTGCTTATATTTGTATCCCAAGTGCTTAGCACAGTGCCTGGCACATAATACTAAGTGTTTAATAAATGCTTGATTACTCAGCAGCATTCATTTTTTTGTAGTCCCAGAGGAAGATGGGCATGGTTGCCATCTTTGATCTGGGGGCAGATTTGCTGTTGTGGAAGGGGCTTGGTGGAAGATTTTGAGCAAGTCTGCACCATCACAGACAGAAATAGAGGTAGGCTACTTGTGGGAGATGAAGTGAAGTGTGGTCTAGCAGTGCCAACCTCAGGATGGTGGTCCTGCAAAGCTTTGGAAGGTTTTCCTTTCTCCTCTTTGACCCTCTCTGGATCAATTGGCCAACAGAAGAAACTCTGTGGTTTTCTCACTGTGCCTTTAAGCTGTTTCTTTATTCTTCTTTTGCTTCCCACAAAATCTGTGGTCAAATAGGAATGTCTATGTATTTATTCTTTGTTGAGAGAGAAGAACCTGGAGACATTAGTAACCAGCCAGGCTATATAGAATCAGACAGCTAGGTTGTACTGTGGATGGAACTCAGGGCCCAAAATCCCAAAGATTCCTCTTTGTGAGTTCAAATCCAGCCTACTGATTCTCTGGTTTGCTTGCCTAAGGGATATCTGAATGAGAAGAAAATGTCCTCATTGGTCCATTGGAGCCTCTCTTGGATGTTCACCTTCATGGTGGCCATCTTCACTGGGGCTTCCCCTGCAGCTATAAATGTAACCTTTCTCCTGGTGCTTCCATGATTCTAACCCTTTTGGGACGACCATAGCCATAGCGTGGGCCCTGCATGCCACTAGGACTGTGAGAGATAAAGATAGTGTGTGTCCAGAAAGAGGATGACTTGTGACTCTGGAGGGGATCTTTAACTCTAGATAGGTCTGTAGGTCAACGTAGCATCTACAGAGAGGGAAGAAAAGCTGCTAACTATTCCTGGCCTAGATTGGAAGTCCTTTCTGGTTTTCATATTTTGGGAGGGGATGAAGCACAGCCCAGGGCAGCTAGGTGGCACAGTGGTTAGAGTGCCAGGCCTGAAATCAGGAAGACCTGAGTTCAAATACAGCCTAGACTGTTCCTAGTTGGGCAGGTCACTTCACCCTTTGCCTCAGTTTCCTCATCTGTAAAGTGAGCTGGAGAAGGAAATGGAAAAATCACTCCAGGATCTTTGTGAAGAAAACCCCAAATGGGGTCATGAAGAGTTGGACAGGACTAAAACAACTGAACAAAAGCAACAGAATGAGGCCCGTCTTGTGTTCCAAGTGCTTGTGTCTTTTCTCTCCCATCCGACTCCTGTCTGCTCACACAGTCCACTCAGTTCAGGCCTTCATCAGGTCCCATTTAGATGACTGCATTAGCCTCCCCATCGGCCTCCCAGCTTTGAGACTGTCATCAGGTAAGTCCATCTTACACGTGGCCGCCAAAATGATTTTCTTTAATGATGGATCTTTTTGTGTCACTTCCCAATTCAATCAACTCCATTAGCTTTTACTTGCTTCAAGAATCAAATATAGACTTCTCTGTTTGACTTTTAAAGATATGTACTACCTAGTCCCACCCTATCTTTCCAGCCTCATTACTGTATATTCTGAGGTCCACCGAAATGACCTTCTTTGTTTCTTTCACACAATACTTTATCTCCCAGCTCCAGGTCTTTGCATTGGCTGTGCCCTGTGCTTGGAATGCCCTCCCTCCTCACCCTTACTTCACAGAATGCCTTCACTTCCTTAAAAATGTAGCTTGAGCACTACCTTCTGTATCTATCCTCCCCTCCCAAACCATCTGTATCTGATCATTCTGTTTTTATGTTTACTCTATATACTTGGGTAACAAGGAAAGGGATTGACTAACCAAGGAGAACTCAGCCAGTCCTTGAAGCATATGTGGATGCTCCCTTCTTTGTGGGTATTTCGGAGGATGGGCGATGCTCTGGGCCTCCTACCAACCCAGTGCATAGAAGCATGGTGACTCTTCTTCTGGTCATGAGTGGTTGAAGAACAACCTTCCATTGACTAAGAGCCAATACTGAGGATGGAGAGGCAGAGCCAGAACTGAAAGTGCATCCACAAGCTTCCAGGGGACAATTCCTTGTTCTCTTCTACTTGGCCATCTTGACTCCCCCCTGTCTATGTGACTTTCTAGTAAGGAAAGCTGACTCTAGGTGGGAGGAAGGGCATCCATTTTGGTTACCTTGTGTCCCTAATGCATGCTGCCTCTTTCTTTTGTGTTTATTGTTTCTTGATCTTAGGTGAATGAGTATCCAGAGACAGAACAGACCAGGTTTTGATCCTGTGAATGTCCAAAGGTTAAAAGGACCTATCAGAGGTCTGCTCAGCAAATGGGGCCTTGGCAGAGACCACCAGAGCAGGTAGCAGCTGGAGCTGAGTCCACTGAGGAACCAGCCCCAAGGAATAGCCTGCTTCACTGAGACTAGCAGTGACAGATGAAGCAATAAGCTGCTTAGGAATCACCCAGCTGAAGAAGCAATTGACTCTTCCATTTGGGAGGCCACACCCAGAAATTAACTTGGTGGGAATTCCTTGAGGGAAGAAAAAGATTCCAAGGTGGTAGCCAGGAATCTCATGGTACCTCCTACACATGTGCTTCAGTGCCTTTGGGTTTTAGGTCTGAGCCCACTCTCCCCAAAAACCTTTTACATGTGCAGGAGGAAGAGCTTGCCCTGTAGTAGGGGTGGGGAAATGTTTTGTACCAAATACTTTAAACTTGGACACATTCTCCCCCTTAGAAAGTGCACAGGGATATTTTTTAGAGTTTCTGTTCTTGCTATACTTTGTCAATACTCTTTTGTAAAACCTTATTAATGTCAACAGCTTGATTAATTTTGGGGGAAGGGAGTACATTAGATGGGAGCTCATGAGTCATAGTAGTAGGTACTCTAGTCCCTCAGGATTGCCCAGTGATAGAACCTTGAGTTGTTGGTCAGTCATGGCTGACTCTTTGCAAAGATACTGGAAGGCCATTTCCTTCTCCAGGTCATTTTGCAGATGAAGAAATTGAGGCAAACAGGGTTAAGAGTCTTGCCTAGGGTCACAAAGCCAGTAAGTGTCTGAGTCTGGATTTGAACTCAGGAAGATGAATCTTCCTGATTCCAGGCCCTGTACTTGATCCACCTTGATAGAAGTAGTCAAAAGTCCTCTGGGGACCCAGCCTGCCAGTACTAGTGGGAGATGGGAGAGTGATTGGGGGGTGCTATACTGATGTATATTCTTGTTGTCTCTTGTGATGGAACACAAGCTCTTTGCAAATGGCGATCCTTTCATTGATTATTTCTGTATCTCTAGCAAGTTGTACAGTGCTTGGAATATAACAGGGCCTTAATAAGTGCTTGTTGATTGATTGATGGGGATTCAGAGGCCAGATTATTATGTTGGGGGGATTTTTATTATTATTATTATGTGGGGACTCTGAGCAGAAGCAGAAGACACCAAAGAGAAGGATTGTGAGGACACCCCCAGACTGGGCCAGTGTTGAACTGGAGCCTTTGGCTCAGGACCAGGAATGCCATTGGATACATGCTGATTAAGCTGAATCCTCATTCTTGTTTCCAGCCAAGGTGCTGAATAGTACCTTGGTAGCTGATGGGATTGGATCCCCTCCTTCATTCCTTTCTGGGTGTTGATTCAGTCCAGCTACACAAACAGATTAACTTCAGTTCTGCCTTCCATGTTTATATTCTTGATGAAGTCAACATTCTCTGGATTTGCTTAACCACTGGGCACAATACACCATTGTTTCCCAGAGCAGAAAACCTTTCAGTCTCATAATGAACTAGATAGTCTTCATTTTTCTTGAAGTTTCAAGATCATCTTTATGTGATTGATGGTTGAAAAAGGCTAAACAAACTTACCTGCTCTTAACCAGTGGAATGCTCCAAGTCTGGGGGGAGACAGAAAGGGGAGGGGGATGGAAGAGACAGGAGAGGAAAGAGACACAGAGAGAGAAAGAGGGAGGGAGGTTGGCTGAAACAAAGAGGTCATGGGTTTTTCTACATGGGGGTAAGAGGCAATGGTTGCCAAAGTTTTCTGTGTTTACAGATGCAGAGCACGCCTATTCTCGTTACCCTGAAGAGCCTGGACAGTTTGGGAGATACTTGTGAAGTGACAGCCCAGCGTAGCGTGTCTGCCACTCTTTGAGGTATTCTGTCATTCCCTGTTTTTTCCTACTTCACACCTAGTTCCTGGACCCCACTTCTTCATTTCACATGTATGTAGAATATTTTTCCGGTTGACATGTGGTACTTGGAAAGCTACTTGAATGTAAGAGGTACAGAAATGATTCTAATTTTTTGTTTTAGCTTTGTAGACCAGAACCCTCAAGCACTGGGTTTCTGTAGGATGAGTGAGCTCAATCTTGGGCTCTATTCCCCCAAAGTCACTCTTTCTTCTGATGGTTTTTCCCCTACTTGGAGTTATCAATGGAAGAGTTCAGAATATAGCTCCAATATAGCTTGTGCCTAGGTAGGTAAATAGGTCCCCAGATTCAGTGCAAGCATCCAGAGTAACTGGATGTAGCAGATAAAGGGTATCTATGGCCTACAGAAAAGAGAGGAAACCCCTAAGGACTGAGAGTAGCCCATCAAAGAAAACGTAGGTCAGCCATGCCTCTGGAGTCCATGAACCCACCATCATCACCTCATTCACAGCAGAATACATGACACTGTCCTCCTTGCGCTATTCCAATGGCTTGATACACTGCCACAAGTTTAGCACATCGACCACTTCCACCTATTCCAGCACTTTCTTTCCTCTGAGCCCCCCCTGAAGATGTGACAAACTTGGATATAATGGTTCAGGAGCATCTGGAGGGGAAGTTCTTATTTCTCTATTCCATCTAACATCAAGCCCATTTTCTTAATACATTTTGTATAGTTTATTAGTTGGAATACCATCAATTTTTCTAAAATCAACCCTTGCTCTTAATAGAGCAGTAAACAATTCTTTTCTTGGCAATCTACTCAGACTTTGAATCCTCGGCTATTTACTCTTCTCTCTCAAGGAAATTTATCATTTTCCCATTCTCCTAAGAAACTTAGCTGTGAAATCTTATCCAGCACCTCTGACAGAGGGTATCCTATTTCACTAATTAATAGAGTCAGAAGTAGGTGCTTATAAGCAGGAAGAGCTATCTTCATCATGATATTTCTATGAGGAACTGCTAAGGGGATTTCATGATATGTATTTGCATCTCCAACCATGATAGCAGTTTTTATTACTTCTTTCAACTTTCTCACGCAGTCTCTAGGTGAGTACCAGGGTCTGTCTCCACTAGGCCACATAGAATCAGCAGGATACATTCTATTGCATCCAGCAGCAGCTAAAGCTAACAGATTGGTCGTATTGTTGCCTCCTGCCAAATGAAAATTTCTAAAAGCTTGTGGGACAAAAGGATTCTGGCAAATATTTATGAATTTCAAGCAGTCCACTCTATCCCTACCCCAGCAGCTCCTTCATCATTGATTCTTACCATCCAGGACACTAAGGATTCTCCCATCCTTTGGGTGAATCTGCTCAAAACATCAGTCATCTCCTGTTGAATGAAATCCTCAAGTATCTCCTTAAACACTGCTTGCCCTTCCTGACCCTCCTGCCTTCTCCAGCCCTTGTAAAAGTTGTGCCATGAAACAATGTATCATTTGATAATATTGTATCACTCTCCTGGCTGTCATTGTCATAGCAACTAGGCCCAGACTCTACCAGAGCTATATGAACTTTCCTCCTGTTCCTTTTTTGCTTCTTTTTCTGAGCTAAATTTACAAGAGCCCCCTCTGCTTCTAGAGACTCTCCAGTACTCTCTCCTTCCGCCTGAGACTCTCCAGGTTGCTCTTCTGAAGGAGGGCTCAAATGCTGGCACTTAGCCAACTCTTGTGACAGCTTGTCTCTGCTTTTACACACAACAGGGTAGCCTGTTAGCAAAACCCAGCCTCTTCTACTCACTGCCTCCAGCTCTCTCCCAGGTTTATTGGTATTCTTTGTAGACATGTTCTAAATCTCTAGGTTCTCCCTGCTGCAGTCTCTGTTCCCAGTTTTCACAGAGCCCTGTACTTTTAGACCACTCCCTTGCTTGGGAGGCATAAGGCAAATTCTCCCATCCTGGGATAGCCATTTCTTCTTCTAAATCCCTTCTGCCTCCAACTAGAGGTCTGATATTTCACGATCCTATGCTCACTACCAAATATAGTGCCAATGCAATATTTACAGTGCCCATGATCACACTAAAGACCGTGACTATAAAAATCGCATGATGTTCAATTGCAAAATATTCCATGCTCTCCAGATAGAGGATAGAACTCAGTTCCATTCAGCAGTAAGCCGAAGAACCAAAGATATTCAAAAGCCATAATAACCCTGAGAGCCACAGCGTCCTTCAACTTTCCCACAAACCAATACAAGATCAATATTTCTTCACAAACCTCTCTATCTGCTTGCCTGAGCTCCTCTCCCCCATTGTCTGGCTGGCTCTGACCACCAGTTTCCTGTGGGCTCTGTTCCACCCTTTAGCAAACTCCCTCCATCACAGGCTCCATGTGATTACATTCAACCTATTAGGGGGCAGAGTTTACTTTCAAAGCAGGGGAGGTCTTCAAACTCCCCCCTTAGGTCTATTAAGGGGCAGGGAAGAGCTTTAAATTCCTATTCCCATTACACCTTTTAAAGCTCAAGCTTAGTTCAATATTCCTTCACCCAACAGAGGGAACAAACATATACAAAGAGGTAAAGAAGAGAGGTCCATAATGGGGCCCATTTGGGCCCAGGTGGGAAGAGTCCAGGGCCTTCCCACCTGTGGCTCACAGTAAGTCTTCCTCACTGGAACAAGCCAGGCCGGAAAGAGGGACAAGTTGCCCCAGTAGGCATCTTTCATCTGACTCTCAATTCCATTCAGCAGCCCAACCAACAAGGCCCTTCTTCACCTCTAGGTACATGGACCGGAACAGTAAGAATCCCTATGTATGTTCTGAACTGAAGAGTAGGGCTGGGCCTCTTCCTTCCATACCTTCAGGCCCGGTTCTGGAGGGGCACCAAGCACATGGCCCCTCAGGATTCAGCTACCTGTCAGAGCACCCTTGGAACCTGCTGTCTTGGCTCACAAGTCTGCAAGGTGGCTCCTCAGGAAGGTGAAGCCATCTTTGAGGAAGAGGTTAGTGCCTAACCCTCCACGGCTACCTTCCATTACTCAGCATTTATCTGGCATGACCAAGTTATCTACATTCCCACCCCCCATCAGAGGGTGGTATGTTCCTTTCGAGCAGGGATCATTTTTGTTCTTTATTTGTGTCCCCAGAACATAGCACACTGGAACGTAGGAAGCACTAATACATTTGTGTTGATCAATAATAACTGGCTGGTGAAGGAGGGGAGCGAGGAGAGAGGAAACCACAGCCTTCCCTCTTACACAGAATAATGTGAAGAGAGAGAAAGCAATAACCAAGGAGTCAGGAAAGCTCCTTTAGGAGCTGGTATGTAGGCTGTGCTTTTAATAGAGTTACAGATTCCAGGAGGGAGAGGTAAAAAAGGAGTGTGCACTTGACATTGCCTGGGACCCAGGCCAAAGCGCCAAAACAGGAGGTGGAATGCCCTGCAAGAGGACAGTTAGCAAGCCAGCTTACGTGAAACCCACTGTAATCAAGGGAATAATATGAAGGAAAAAAACTGGAAAGTAGGTGAGAGTCATCCAGGCACTAGGACCGGGCCCCATGCCACTGTGGCTACATGGTCCCCCTCCTCTTCCTTTTCCTTGTCTTTTTTTTTTTTAAGATGATTTGTTTTGTTTTGTTGTCTTTATTAATTTGTTTACTTTTAGTTTACATGATTCATTACCACAATTCCTTGAATTTCAAATTTTCTTTCACTCCCCCCCTCCATGGCAGCATACAATCAAGTATAGTATTTGCGAATATTTTCACATTAGGCATTAGTCAGGTTATAAAGAAGGATTGTATTAGATGGAATGAAGAATGGGAAAAAGGAAGCAAAACCAAACAAGAAAAAGAAAAAGGGCGGGTAGTTTGCTTCAATCTGAGTTCAAACTCAGTTTTTTCTCTGGATGTAAACATCTCTCTCCAACATGAGGCTTTTGGGGGTAGATTTATGACTCTGCAATGCTGAGAAGAGTCCAGTTTATCAAAGTTGGTCATCACGCATACGTTGTGTCTGTAATTGTGTACAAATTCCTCCTGGCTCTACTCTTCTCACTCAGCATCAGTTCGTATAAGCCTCTCCAGGTAAATATGAAGTCTATCTGCTCCTTGTTTCTTATAGCACAGTAGTATTCCACAACATGCATATACCACAAATTGTTCAGCCATTCCCCAGTTGATGGGAACCCCCTTAATTTCCATTTCCTTGCTACCATAAAAAGAGCTGCTATAAATATTTTTGTACATATGGGTCTTTTTCCCACTTCTTTGATCTCTTTGGGATACAACCCTAGAAGGGCTATTGCTGGGTCAAAGGGTATAAAATTATTTATAGCCCTTTGGGCATAATTCCAGATTGCTTTCCAGAATGGTTGGATCAGTTCACAACTCTACCAGCAATGCATTAGTGTTCTAATTTGTCCACATCCTCTCCAGCATTTGTCATTTTCCTGTTTTTTATTTTTATTTTTTTTATTTGTCATCTTAGCCAATCTGACTGGTGAGATGTGGTACCTCAGAGTTGTTTTGATTTGAAATCTCTAATCAATAATGCTTTATGTTTTATTTTATTTTGCTTTTTTTGAGGGGGGAAGGTAGGGCAGTTGGGGTTGTGACTTGCCTAAGGTCACACAGCTAGTTTTTGTGTTAAGTGTCTGAGGCCAGATCTGAACTCAGGTCCTCCGGGCTCCAGGCCAGTGCTCTATTCATTGCACCTCCTAGGCACCCCCTCTTCTTCCTTCTTGACCTAGGACTTTGACTCAAAACTCTGTATAGGCAATGCAACAGAGTCCTGCACCCAATGCCAGCAAAAGGTTTCCTGTAATCTCCTGCCCAGTTGTCCAAGTCCCTCACCATCTGTGGGCTGAGAGCTCTGGAAGCTCCTGCTGCCACCACTGATTCAGTCACTCCCAAGACCTGCTGCCAGTTTGCTGAGCCCCAGCCTGCGATGAGCTGAGTTCCACTCTCAGCCCAGTAAGAACTTTCTTGCTGAACTTCTAAATTGTCTTGGGCTGGAACCCATCCTTTTGCGGGTTCTGATGCTCCAGAATTTATTTTGAGACATTATGTTTCGTTTATTCGGAGGGGAATTTGGGATAGCTCAGGAAAGTCCCTGCCTTGACCATTTCTAAAATCGTATTTGAATTTGTTTATTTTTAGTTTTCAACATTCATTTCCACAAGATTTTGAGTTGCAAGTTTTCTCCCCGTCTTTCCCCTACCCCCACCCCAAAATAGAGATCTTCCTGAATACTCCTCCCAATCTGCTCTCTCTTACATCCTCCCCCATTTCCCCTCTGACTTTCTAGTAGGGTATGATGGATTTCTATACCCCAGTGCATGTATATCTTATTTCCCAGTTGCATGTAAAAGACAATTTTTTTAAACATTTGTTTTTAAAACTTTGATTTCCAGATTCTTTCCCTTCTTCCCTCATCACCCATCCCTACTGGGAAGATAAGCAATTCAATATAGGTTGTATATGTGTAGTTATGCAAAATGTTTCCATAGTAGATATATTGTGAAAGACTAACTATATTTCCCTCCATCCTATACCACTTATTCTGTTTTCTACTTTGACCCTGTCCCTTTTCAAAAGTGTGTGCTTCTAACTACCCTTCCCCCCAACCTGCCCTCCCTTCTATAATCCCCCCTCTTATCCCCTTCCCCCCTACTTTCCTGTAGGGTAAGATGCCCAATTGAGTGTGTTTGTTATTCCCTCCTTAAGCCAAATTCAGTGAGAGTAAGGTTGACCCATTCCTTTTTGCCTTCCTGTTCTTCCCCTCCATTGTAACAGTTTTCTCTTGCCTTTTTTATATGATAATATGCCCCATTCTATCCCTCCCTATCTCCTCCTCTCATTATATTCCTCCCTCACCTCTTAATTTCATTTTTTAGATATCATCCCTTCCTATTCAACTGATCCTGTGCCCTCTATGTATACATATACACATATATACACACATCCACATACATATTTATATATACATACACCTCCTATATAAACATATCTGTATGTATACATATATATAATATATATATACATATATATAATATATATATTTCCTTCAACTGTCCTCATACTGAGAGTTACAATTATCATTTTCCCTTATGAGTTATCCTCATGAGTTACAATTATCATTTTTCCATGTAGGAATGTAAATAGTTCAACTTTAATAAGTTCCTTATGATTTCTTTTTCCTGTTTCTCTTGCTTCTTGTATTTGAAAGTCAAATTTTCATCAAGAATGCTTGAAATTTCTCTATTTCATTGAATTACCATATTTTCTCCTGAAACATTATACTCAGTTTTGCTGGGTAGGGGATTCTTGGTTTTTAATCTTAGTTCCTTTGACCTCTGGAATATCATATTCCAAGCCCTTTGATCCCTTAACATAGAAGCTGCTATATCTTGTGTTATCCTGATTGTGTTTCTACAATACCCAAATTGTTTCTTTCTGGCTTCTTGTAATATTTTCTCCGAAACTCTGGAATTTGGCTATAATATTCCTAGGAGTTTTCTTTTTGGGATCTTTTTCAAGAGGCAATTGGTGAATTCTTTCAATTTCTATTTTGCCCTCTGGTTCTAGAATATCAGGGCAATTTTCCTTGAGAATTTCTTGAAGGATTATTTCTAGGTTCTTTATTTTTTATCCTGGCTTTCAGGTAGTCCAGTAATTTTAAAATTATCTCTCCTGGATTTATTTTCCAGGTCAGTGGTTTTTCTAATGAGATATTTCACATTGCCTTCTATTTTCATTTGTTTGGATCTGTTTTATATTTCTTGATTTCTCATAAAGTCATTAGCTTCCATTTGCTCCAATCTAATTTTGAAGGAATTATTCTCTTTAGTGAGTTTTTGAAATTCCTTTTCCATCTGGAAAATTTGGCTTTTTAAGGCATTCTTCTGCTCATTGGCTTTTTGGACCTCTTTTGCCATTTGAGTTAGTATTTTTTTTTTTTTGGAGGGGGGAAGGCAGGGCAATTGGGATTAAGTGACTTGCCCAAGGTCACAAGGCTAGAAAATGTTAAGTGTCTGAGGCTGGATTTGAACTCAGGTCCTCCTGAATCCAGGGCCAGTGCTCTATTCACTGTGCCACCTAGCTGCCCCTAGTCTATTTTTTTAAGGTGTTATTTTCTTCAGTATTTTTTTGTGTCTCCTTTAGCAGGCTGTTGACTTGCTTTTCATGATTTTCTTGCATCATTCTCATTTCTCTTCCCAATTTTTCCTCCACTTCTCTTACTTGATTTTCAAAATCCTTCTTGAGCTCCTCTATGGCCTGTAACCAACTCATATTTTTTTGGAAGCTTTTGATGCAGGGGTTCTGACTTTGTTGTCTTCCTCCCATTCCATGCTTTGATCCTTTTTGTCCCCCAAAAAGGATTCTGTGGGCTGATAACACTTTCTCCGCTCGCTCATCTTGCCAGCCAATCACTTGACTTTTGAACTCTTTGCCGTGGTAGAATTCTCTTTCCAGAATGGAGAGCTTTGTCCCAAATCACTGGGGTTTTCAAAAATGTTGTCAGAAGTCTGAGGTGGGCGCCCTCTCTACAGATAGCGCACTGGCACACTGGTGTTTCTCACCCCAAGACCACCGCCCAAGACAGCAACCCAGATCTAAGCAGGTTAAAGCAAGAGCAATTACCATCTGAATGGTTGTCTTTTTCCTCTATGATCTGCAGGCCACAAGCTCTGGAGGCAGCCACACCGCCCACCTCTGCCATCTCTTGGGGTGGGGGGTGGGAGGGTGGGTGGGCAAAGACTGGACCAAGATTATCCATCACCCAGGTCCAACAGAGACCCCCATTGACCTTTTACTTTCCCTTTGGCGTTTATGGATTGAGAAGTCTGGAAACCACCACAGCTGCCACAGTCAGACACACTGAACCTTGACTTCTGACATAGTGAGGTCATTTTTGTCAGCCCAGTTCTTATTTCTTCATCTTTTCCACAAGAATACCATAGTAACCTCTTGGAGGCTACTTCCCCACCACTTCCAGTTGAACCAGAGGGAAGTTACTCCTACTCTCTTTAGAGCTCTAGGGGTCAGCTGGAGGGTGAGGCCTCTCCTGAGCTCCCACTGGTGTACATCCCATTATCAGCCAGAGTTAATTAGCTTTTAGGAAGGGTATTTATTTACTAAGCAGGTATAGCAAGGAAAGTTGTTATATAAACAGTCCCCCCAAGCACGCTTCACACTCCCCCTGCACACACTAGGTACCTGGGGAGAGTGGGCTCAAGCTGAGATAAGCTGTGGGACCAGAGGGTAAGCTCCCAATTCCTCAGTACCAGAAGCCCTCATGCAGTTCCCATAGGTGCAGCTCTCTGCTGGGTCCTCAGGTTAGTACCACTATAAAGGTTCCTGAAGCTGCCTTTCTTCACCATGTCCACATTGTCCTTTGTCACTCAGCACCCAGTGCAGCCACTGCTGCACTCTAATAATAGAAACTCTACATCTTGACTTTTCAAAGTAGGTCAGTCAATAAACCTACATGCCAGGTACTGTGCTAAGGTAGGCCCTTGGTCAGAAGAGGGGAACAGTAGAAGAGAGAGATTCAGTTCTCCTGCCTTGATTTTTTTCTCAGAAGACATTCACCATTGGGTTCAATCACCATGTGACTCATGGTGGTTTGCCTTTAAATTGACTTGCTATGACATATATTGGCCCAGCAGTGTTTCTGATTTCTTTTAGCCCATCACGACACTTTTTGCAGGGCTCATCTGTTTTCATTCAATGAAAAAAGCATTTCCCTCCTCCTGGTTTTATTAAAGTTTTTTTTTTTCCCACCAAGTTTTTCAATTATACTCTAACTCATGTCTAACATTAACTCTAACCTATTGAACCCCTATACCCTTGACTGACTGATTAAACTCAGGTCCTTTAGCCTTCAGTGATTACCTTGATTGGGGTGGGGATGGGATAGTATGAAATACCTTACTGAGTTCTTTGCTGAACTCTAAATAAACTCAGGGCAGCTAGGTGGCACAGTGGATAGAGTGCTGGCCCTGGAGTCAGGAAGACCACAGTTCAAATCTGGCCTCAGATGCTTACTAGCTGTGTGACCCTGGGTAAGTCACTTCACCCTGTTTGCCTCAGTTCCTCTTCTGTAAAATGGACTGGAGAAGAAGGTGGCCAACCACTCCTGTGTCCTTGCTCCAAAACATTCAGAGGTGGGTAAGAATGAACAACAAAAACCAGCGAACTCTGCTTGTTTAGTGAAACTGTTACAAAGGGAAAGAAGTTTTAGCCTGGCATGACCTGGCAGCCTTAGGCTGACTTTTTGTCATCAGGGAGCACAAGCTGGCTCTTTAATGATCCATTCTAGAATTTTTGAAGGAATCAAAGTTGGCCATTTCCTTCTCCAGCTCATTTTACAGATGAGGAAACTGAGGCAAACAGGGTAAAGTGATTTGCCCAGGATCACACAGCTAGTAAGTGTCTGAGACTGGATTTGAACTCTGTCCTCCTGACTCCAGGGCCTATACTATGCCCACTGCTCCAACTAGCTGCCCAATGAATAGTAACTTCGTTCAAAGTATTGGGCATACAGATTTTTTAAAAAGAGAGTTCCTTTGCTTAAGGAGCTCCAATTCAAATTGGAGAAGACAATCAACATAGGTCAGTGGTGACAGGGAAGATTTTGTTCTGGGAGGTGGAAAGGGGGTGCGGTGAGGGGCACAGCAGACAGCAAGACAGCAGGCATGGGTGGCTGGGTAGGCAAAGCTGAAGCCCAGTCTGGTGTCTAGGGTCCAGCTGTGAATGGAGCAGTCTGCAGGCACCAGGTATGGCTCCAGGGAGAAGAGCATGTTGCCTTCTCCAGGCACAGGGACCATGGAGTCTGGAGGGTCAGTAGTGGAAGAGCAGGTCAGGAGTGCCAAACAGAGGGCAGGATGGCCTGGGGGGCTGGGAGGGAGCTGGAGAGGAAGCTTGCCCTGGGAAGACAACCAGGGCCACACTCCCAACAGAAGTGGGCCAGAGATCTGCTGGGGAGCCTAAGAGATACTTTGCATCCTGGAGATACAAACTTGGTGCCCGGCCTCCTGGAGCTTACATTTTAATAGGGGTGGAGATGGGAGAACAGTTAAGTTGTTAACACCACTATTTATCTAATAGATTATATATATATATATATATATATATATATATATACATATATATATGTATGTATGGTTGTGTATATATATGATGTAAGATACAAGTAAACATAAAGCAAGGGCTCACGGGCTGAAGAAATTCCGAGTCATTTCACAGGGTGGGGGTGAAGATCTGGAGGGGCCTTGAGTAGGTGCTTGGCAAGAAGGGGGGCTATGCAAGTGGGCCTGGAGGGTGCCAGCGGTGCCCAATCAGTGCCAAGAGGCCTTGGGGCCCCCTCCCTGGTGGGTTCATCCCAGCTAGAGACTCCCTGGGACACTGCCCATCTACTGAGTCCCCCTGGGCAGGGGTGGCTCCGAGGCCAGAGCAAGGGGGCTGGGGTGGCAAACAGGTGGCTGCCCCCACTGCCCTCGGGGAGCGTCAGGTCTCGGGAGGGGTGGGAGTGAGAAGAGGAACGAAAGCCCCAGAAACAGTCCGTCCAGCTGGTGCAGGGAGGGGACGACTGGCTAAGGATGTCCGGTGACGGGCTCGGAAGGAGAGAGGGAAAGGGAAAGAGACAGAAAGACAGGGAGCCAGAGCCAGAGAGATATGCCCCAGCGGAGACAACCCCCCCCTCCCCAAAGCTGCCTCCAGCCCGGCCTCGGGCTGACGTCACCGTCCTGGGGTCGGAGCAGTAGAGAGGGAGGCCTCCTGCGGCTCAGAGCGGCCCAGGGCAGCCCAGGGCGCAGGCGCGGCCCAACTGGCCCCGCCCACTCAATGGCAGCTCCCAACGGCCGCCATGGGACGGGCTTGCCGGAGACCATGGAGTCGGGAAGCTTCGCGCCCTCGGCCCTGGGGACTAGAGAACAGTGAGTGCCGCGTGCCCCGGCCTCTGCCCCTTTGCTTCTGAGGGGCTTGAGGGGAAGCCGGGACGGGGAGGGGGCTCCAGACCCTTACCCTTGTCCCGGCTTCCTGTCCCTGCTTAGACGGGTCTGGGGCTCGGCCGAGGGGCCCCGAACCCCGGGGGGGAGCCTGGAGGGGGCGAGCAGGACCCTGGGCTTCTCGTGTCCCTCGCGCCGGGCACCCGGGTGCCCTGGGAGCGCCCCGGACTCTGCCCCTGCCGGCAGCGCGCTGGGGATCCCTGCCCGACCGGGGCGATGTGGCCTGCCCCGCCTCCGCCTACCTCCTGCCCCCCCCCCCCCCCCCCCCCCCCCCCCCCCCCCCCCCCCCCCCCCCCCCCCCCCCCCCCCCCCCCCCCCCCCCCCCCCCCCCCCCCCCCCCCCCCCC
>NW_027186352.1:11297569-11302073 GCF_028583685.1 Petaurus breviceps papuanus
CCACCGTCCGCCTCCCACCCCGCGCCCCCGGCCCGCCCCCCCCCCCCGCCCCCCCCCCCCCGCCCTCCCCCCCCCCCCCCCCCCCCCCCCCTCCCCCCCCCCCCCCCCCCCCCCCCCCCCCCCCCCCCCCCCCCCCCCCTCCCCCCCCCCCCCCCCCCCCCCCCCCGCAGGCCCCCTGCTCCGCCCCTGCCCCGCCCCCGCCTGCCTCCTGCCTCCTGGGAGCTGTCCGGTCCCCTGAAAACCGAAAGCCGCCGTCCCTTTGGGGTCGTCCCTACCGCTGTCCTCCCCCTTTCCCTGCTCTCCCTTCTGGTGCCAGGTCACGCTGACACATCCTTTGTGGGTGACCTCGCTCTCTTACTTTGTCAAATAAAATGAGAAGTTTGTCTTGCATTTTCTCCACTACCTAGCTGGGATGCTGTATATGAAAGAGAATTGCAGGCTTTTCAAGAATGTGGAGATTCAGGAGAGATTTGGTAAGTGTTTTTTATAAAAGGGATTAGGACCCAGAGTGTGTGTCTTTAAAAATATATTTTAAATAATCTTTTGTGAAAGTGCAAGATGAGCAGCTGCTCAAGAAGGTAGTGTTTGTGGCAGAGTTTTAGATTTCCAGACTTTGGGTTAGCAGACAGAGGGTCACAGGGGGTCTTTGCTGGGCTGGAGCATGCCTGCCTAGTGGTCCTGTTCCCAGAGCCCGGTTCTGACCCGTCCCTCCTCTGCTCCATGAGATGCAGCGGCCCAGAGCAGCCCTGAAGGTCCCCGGCCTGTCTTTGTGTCTTCTTTCACATTGCCCCCTTCAGTGGATGGTCTCTGCAGACTGACCTGTTAGGAACCCTGGCTTCCTTCTTCATGAAGTCTTTCCCAAGCCTTCCAGCATGGAGTGTCCCCTTCAATTTTGGGTTCTGTCGCTTTAATTTGTATCTGCCCCTGTACAGATCTGCCTTCCTCCACTGAGTGGAAGCTTCTTAAGGGCAAGGATTGTTTCACTTTTGTCTTTGAATGGTTAACATGCACATACAAGCTGCTTGTGCATCGGGTGATTAATTAAATACAGACTCCTCCAGCAGTTCTTCACAGCCTGGCCTCTCCCCTACCTTGCCAGCCCCATTGGACATGACTGACCACATTCTTGTTCTTGTCTCCACACTGGACTGTGCCATTCCCCCTTCTCACCTCCTCCATGCAGCCTTTCCTGGTCCTTCAACTCCTAGTGTCTAAAAAAGGGATTTTTATTGATTTTGTTATGTGTGTGTGTTGACTTTCCAGACAGACTGGAAGTTCCAGGGGAATGGGGACAATTTAATTTTTTTCTTTTGTATTCTTGTCACTTTGATCAGGACCTGGCACACAGACACAGTGCTTTTTAGTTGACTGGTAAGATTGTATTTGCCTGGAGTCTTGCAAACATAATAAACAGGGTTTTAAAGTGAAAATGAAGGGCAACACTGCTATTCACTTGTCTACAAAGTTGGTCACTGTGGTTGATCACTACAGTGTCAGAAGAATAGCAATAGAGATGACAGAAGACAAGGTCTGAGGAAGCCAGCATTGGCACTCATGACCTTAGATGCCTCTATTCTAAGAATGGAAACCATAAATCCTAGCACAAGGGATTAAGTGGCACCTGATTCAGTGTGGCCTCATGGAGTCGGGGAGTCCCAGGTTCAAGCCTTACCTCTGACCATTGCTGACTGGGACCCTGGGCGAGTGACTGAGCCTCTCAGGATTGTTGGGAGCTTTCTAAGGTTTCCAAGTTGTAGGTGTGTTGGCAGAAGGGCTCCTGACACAAGACTGGGCAAAGAAAGGACTCGTGACTGTGCTGCCACTTTGGGACAAGGGGCCTGAGAAGAACAGGGGATGCTGGGGGAGGCTGTAGCTGGGAGAGCAAACAGAAATGTCTTTCTTCTGAAATCTGGAAGGAACAGAAGGTAAAAAAACTTGTAACAAATACGTGTGGTCAGACAACAAATTCTTCATTTGCTGTGTCCAGCCCACAGCTTTATCACATTCGGTTCACTGGGTTTGTCATCTCCATCAGGGAGTGTGTAGCATGCTTCATCGTCAGTCTCTGGAATCATGCCTGGCTACGATAACAATACATTTTGAAAAGATATAGTCTGAAGAAATCCAAGAATCAGAGGGGGGAGAATTTCTGTAAAGATTAACAGAGAGAGGCCAAGAAAGACTTGTGCCTGGAATGTGCTACAGACCACCTCTACAGAAAGAGGTAATAGATGCGGCCTGTGGGAAGTTATGGTACTGACGAGGGATGTGAGCTCTCCGGACTCCTGTGCATGCTCTTTCTGTGAGAAGAAGAACAACTAATTGTTTCTTGATTCAACTCGATGATAATTTACTCCTTCAAGAGGAAGAGGAAGTAACAAGGGGAACTGGTGCTCTGGACTGGATTTCTTTCCAACACAAAACAGCTGATTGCTGAAACAGAAGTGATGTACATCTATTGGGGAAGTGACTAAATACTCCATCTTAACATTTGTGCTAGAGAAGGTTAGGACATCTGGGGCATAGCCTGATATACAGTGTAGATTTTAAGAGAGCAGTTGCCAGGGGTTCAGAGAATAGTCAGTTGACTTTTCTGAACTAAAATTCTATAGTGGAAGTCAGGCATGAGGAATAGGAACCTTTCAGAAAATTTTAAGGTGAAGAGACAGACAATTCAGAAAGGAAGTAAAAGGATTGTGCTCTAATGATGTGGATGCATGGGGAGCTCTCCAGGCAACGGAGATTTTAAAGAACTGTTTACAGCACTTGGAGGCTAAGACAGGAAATGCAGGATGAATACATAAGTGGCCCCATGAATACTTGCCAGTGGTGCTAAAGCTCAGAATGAATTTCCTTGATTGGCATGGAATGCTAAAGGCAGTAAAAAAAAAAGGCTTTTTTGGATTTACTTTGGGGAAAAGAAGAGGACTGAGATTGGTAATGAATGCTGAAGAGAAGGCAGAATGGTAGAATTACCCAACTCCTGCTGCTTCTGTTTTGTTTGCCAAGGAGAACTGGAGAGGACAGAGGAAAAGTGGCTGCTGGGAGTTGGTGTCCAAGATAGGGGCTGAGGCTAGGGGAAGAGGTGGTGGCTGTGACTGTGGAGCCAGTGTCCTGCATCTTTGGAAGATGATGGAGATTCAGAACCAAACTGAACAGTGACCATGGTCTTGATTCAAATAGGAAAGAACGGAGTCTGCTTACTGTTGGCCAGTGAGTTTGACTTGGACTCTTGGCCAGTGTGGACAGACCAGGTCACGAAGGGGCCTTCAGCAAACATCTGGAAATGGATGTGGTGGCCACAAAAAAGCCAGCCAGACTTTCTCCAGGATAAATAGGCCACGACTGAGGCTCCCCCTGTACTGGCATAGCTGGTTAAGGCCCCACACAGGCCCTCGATCGGTCCGGTGTTGTGGAAAGTTTAGAGTAGCCCACGTAACTCCAGGCACCCCCGCTCATAGAGTCCCCTTTCGAACTCCTAGAAATACTGTACTATTGTTCCACTTCACTGTGATGTGGCCGCCAAGGCAAACGCCCTTATTTGGCCAACGCAATCTAAATGGCCGTATCCGTGAACGTTTTCTTGCTTGCATGCTTCTTCACATGTTCCTGAGTGGATTTCTTCTCACACAAGATGAGTTCTTCTGAGACCCTGTGGGTGCAGGCTGTATGCTAAGGGATCGTGTCCGAGGCAAGGCCGAGGCATTCAAAAACACTGAAAACTGCAGAACAAGACACCAGAAGTTGAGAATGGAAAATGACGCCTTGTCTTAGGACCAAAACCTGGAAATTCCAGAGTGACATGAGTGAAAGTGGCCCCACAGGACACACATCCATACATAAAGACATGTATATATATACACACACACACATCACTGAAGTGCATAGTTAGAAAGGCAGGACTGGGGGACATGCCCCTGGAGAACTGACCTGGCATTCCTGTTTTTGATAAAGAGGCAGGAGACATTGGCTGCCCCCAAGACCAGCAGACTGTGGCATATCTACACTTGTTATCCCCAAATCAGAAAACCAAAGACAAGGAGGTCATTCCAGGCTAACTTTATTTCCCTGATTGTTCCTAGAATAGTTCATTAGGGGAATGCTGGATATATAGCTTGCTTAGATTTCAGCAAAACGTTTATCAAAATAACTCCCATTTTTTGTGTCAGAAGATTCATCTGAGTCAGAAGTTCTTAACATTGAGTCCACGAACTTGTTAAAAATATTTTGATAACTGTACCTCAATGGCCAGTTGTAATGGGAATGCAAATTTGGAAGATCTTCCCTGCCCCTAGGCTAAAGTTGATCTTCCCTGCACCTGAAGCCTGGGGTGGGAGGCTTGTTTTTCAGTAGATACTTCTTGATTGGCCAGTGAGTCAATAAGGTTGTTACATTCTCTGAGCCAGGAGAAGGCTATATAAGCCCTGATGTGTAGCTTTGTTTTGGGGCTCACTTTGAGAAGTGTTCTGTGATTTGATCTGTATTCTGAAAAGCCGTTGTCCAG
>NW_027186352.1:11302173-11304038 GCF_028583685.1 Petaurus breviceps papuanus
ATGTAATGGTTGGACAGTTCGGAAATCTGTCTACTTGATCTGTTTCTGTCTTGATAATTCTGTTTGTGTACTTTGAAGTTCGGGGTGCTGACCTGTTCCCCCGAACAAGGTAAACGATATATGGTCTGACTGATTAAAGTAAGCTTGTTAACCCATTTTGAGTTGCTTTCCTTTAACAAAGCAGATCCAAGAACCTGTGGTGGCTGCAAACCCTGAGGACCCTTGGGGTGCTTGCTGCTACACCAGTTTAAGTAGATTTGGAACAGGTGGACTGACTAACCCCAAAGAAGAAGCATTCCTGGATTCATTGTCAGTTTGTAAAGGTCTCTTAGTGACCTGTCTTTGGCACTATTAACATTTTTATCACTTTTTATCAGTTTTCTTGGATAAAGGCATAGTCAGGAGTTCTCAACCTTTTTCATGTTATGGAGCCCTCCTTGGCTGTCTCATGAAGGTTGTGGATTCCCTCCCAGTATAATGGATTTTCAGTGCACAAAATAAAATACATAGGATTACAAAAGAAAAGTTATATTGAAATGCATTTAGACAAATATTTTTTAAAAATTAGTTCATTGACCCCAGATGAAGAATCCCTGGCAGAGATGGGATGATGTTCTTATCACATTGGCAGCTGACATAAAGCTATGAAGGGTATCTGATGCTTTGGATGACAGAGTTGATAGCTAAATCTAGGACTCTTGAGATTTATAAATTGAATTTGCACATGTACTTTCATTTGATTTATAGCTCTTGCCCTAAGCTTTTCCCATCTTTAGTTACATTAAATTTTATTTTTTCAAAAATCTTACTTTCTTCCCACTTCCCCCATTGAGAAGAAAACAAAACTTCCATTGTTAACACACACAGACACATACATATTTATATGTCAAGCAAAATAGTTCCCTCACTGGTCCTCTCCTAGAAAATCTCTGTCAATCTGCATTCTTGTGGCCATCTCTTTTTTGTCTCACTAGGCGGGCAGCATGAGTACTTTAGAATTGTGCTTGGTCATTGTGCTGACCAGAGTTCCTAAGTCTTTCAGAGGCTTTTGTGTCTACAGTGATATTAGGTATGGGTTAGGCCATATGTTCCCCAGCATCCCTTCCAACTTTGTGCTTCTGTAATTCTGTTAATTATTACTTACAATAATGATAGCTTTTGAAGTCCTTGGGGGTTCTGAAAGAGTAGTCGTCTTTGTGATTTGTTTTAAAATCTCAGGTTTGACTTTGTCTTGAGTGATTTTAAATTGTTGCCATCTGGTGGTTATTCATTCTTCAATGTGAAACAGGTCCCAAATTGTAAAAATATCAGTGACCTAGAAAACATTAATTGTCATAATTACCTAGTCTCTGCCCAGTCTGCCCTCTTATCCTTCAGGGTGCCTGCTCTCACATATCACAGAGGCTGAAGTTTGAGTTGTAACAGCTATGCCAACATTGGAAACTTATTTCTTCCACATTTTCAGTTTGAATTAAAAGAAGTCCTGATTGCAAATGTGTTTTTCATCAATTGGTTAGAATTTAGTTGTTACCATTGTTATAGGCCTTCTAGATTTTTTATTGCTTGAATCTTTTTTTCCCTGACAGGTTTGGAGAAGAAAGTATGAACCGATTAATCAAGTGGATGGAAAAGTTCAAGATCCCATTGGATGCTTCAGTGCTTGACATTGGAACTGGAAATGGGATCTTTCTAGTTGAACTGGTTGGTATTTTTAGTGTCTTTGTAATAGAATGGTCTTTTTCTTTTTTAAACTTTTTTAAACTTTTAAATGGTCTTTTAAAAAAAAACTGCAGTATTGGCCCTCTGTGTCTAAAGCAGTAAGATCTTGTTTGATAAAACTTCACTGTTCGATAATCTCATCAGCG
>NW_027186352.1:11304138-11347724 GCF_028583685.1 Petaurus breviceps papuanus
TAAGATCTTGTTTGATAAAACTTCACTGTTCGATAATCTCATCAGCGTCAAAAGCCAAACCTTTTTTTTTTCCCATAGAAAATACTTGTTTCAACTGGGTAGAGTTGAGACCCTAGCTGGCCTCAGGTCACTCTTTAATTTTTTTTTTTAATTAAAAAAAAATTTTTTTTGAGGGGGAAGGCAGAGTAATGGGGGTTAAGTGATTTGCCCGAGGTCACACAGTAGTAGTAAATCTGTCAAGTGTCTGAGGTCAAATTTGAACTCAGGTCCTCCTGACTCCAGGATTGATGCTGTGTTCACTGTGCCACCTGACTGCCCTCAGGAGTGATCTTTAAGGGAGAAGGACAGAATGACAAGGTGGAGGAAACTCCATTGTGACATCTAAGAGATCTGTGAAGAGCCTGGTTGGATTTGAGAGTGAGGAAAATGCTCTCCTTTGGTCGCATTTCCTGCTCTCTGATCCTTGCCGCCTAGCCTAGCCGACCTGTCCTTAGTTCAAGCAGAGCCCTCAGGGATAAATGGATGGAGCTTCCTTCCCCAGGAGTGAAAGCTGCTCTAGGGGATTGTGGTCAAATTGGAACTCCTCTAGCCCCAGTTCATTACCCTTATCCAATGTTAATGGGATTTAAGATCTTCCCCGACCCATTAATGGACCTCAAGTGAGACCCTTTAAGGGAAGCTTGCTTGTAGGAAGGCTTTCACACCTTTTGCTAATTTCTAATTAGGCTCTGAGTCACAGGGATTGTGATGCCTCTGGCTCTGAGAAGTGTATATATACTTAAGGATCTTGTGATTCCCTGGTCGAATTTCTGAGTGGCAGTATGTTCAGAGCTTCTCAGATGTAAAAGTTGTCTCAATCCAGGGATGTGTGTAAAGTGTAAAGCAATATTGCTTTGATTCAGGCAGTCAGAGCCCTGTCTGTTGGTCTTTATTTCCCTGTATTTTCTTTGTATTTTCTCTGAAGTTTAGGGTGCTGTCTTTTCCCCTGAACTAGTGAATGTAATTAAAAAAGATTGTTGACCCCTTAAACAGCTAACATTCGTAGTAAAGCAGATCTAAGAACTTGTGCTAGCAGCCATCCTGGGTGTGGATGCCAGTGTGGATGCCGCTACACCTGACCTTCAGTCAATCCCTGTTAACAGACCTTTATTGAGTTCCTGGTATCGACTTGGTACCTGGCATTAGATGCCCTGGAGGAAATGGACAGCTCTGTCCCTGCATTTCTATTTTGGGCTGAGCCAGACTCAGGTCAGTTTCACAGTCTGGGTTCAGTATAGGAAGGAGATAATCCACTCTGAGATCATGAAATAGTTAACAAAACATGATTACTCAACCATACCAGGGATGAGGATATTTAACAAGGAGAAGCCTTGAGATAATGCATCTTCTCCTGAGCCTCCTGAGTCCTCCCTGGGACCCTGGAGCTCCTGTAGCCGGAGCCTCTAGTAGTCTCCCAGCCCACTAAGTCTCAGGGATGTTCTCATGTTATCAGTAACTTTTAAAGGAAAAATTAGCCTGACTTGCCTGGGGGGGGGGGGGCGCGATTAGGCTGTTATTCCTGCTGTAACTTGAATGCTTAGTGTTTCTTTGAGGAGATAGCACATGGATGTGACAAACCAATCCCTGTACCATGTGGGACAGACTGAGCCAGGCCAGTGGTGTTAAATGTGCAGGCTTCCCTGAGTGTAGGACAGCTTCCAGAGGGAGACTTAGCAGAGAGACCATGACTTGAGCTGCTCTGGGAAGGGAGGAGGAAGAAGGGGGCCTTCAGGGTACATGTTTCCCTTGTGTCACTTCTCATCAGGGCTGACCTTGATGTGATGGTCTTTTTACCAGGAGCCTTTTTTTCCTTCTTTAATAATTGAGCTATTTAATTTATTTTTTATAAAATTCTTTTAAAATTTCAAGTTCCAAATTCTTGTCCTCCCCCTTTCCCCTGCCCATTAAAAAGGCATTTACTATATCAGTTATACATGTAAAGTTATGCAAAACGCATTTCCATATTGGCCATATTGAAAAAAAAAAAGAAAAAAGCAAGAGAAATAAAGTGAAAAAAATTACCTCAATTTGTACCCCTAGTTCCTCTCTCTGGAGGGGGACAGCATTTTTCATCATGAATCCTTTTTACTAGGTCTTCTTAACCTGGACTCTGTGAACTTAAAAAAAAAACTTTCAATATAATTAGTTTTCTTTGTAATACTTTGTAATTTATGCCTTTAAAAAGTTATCATGAAAGGAGTCTAAGAAACTTGACTGCCTAAGGGGTGCTGGACCTCAGAGGAAGGTTAAGAACCCCTGATTTAGATGGTACCCAAAGCCCAAAGAGGTGGGCAGTCTGGAGAGGACCAGCTCTGGCCCTGCTGCTTGTCAGCCCCTGACCAGCCTCCTGGAAGCACAGCAGCACTCTCAGTCTCCTCATCTGTGTTTGACCCTCACTTTTGAAAAGGACCAATGGCATCATGCTCCTTGAATTTCATGTAAATTAGATTGAAGTGAGGCAGAGTTGCAAAAAGTCATCAGCTTTACTCTTTCCTCCAGAATCATGGGAAGTCCAGTGGTGGGACAAAAGTCAAGGTGACTGACGATGTCCTGGGATGCAGGGGATGCCCCTGGCCACACTCCACAGCGCCTGCTTCAGCCACCCTCGTGGCCTTTGCCACAAATTGCTCTCATCGGCCCATTCTGCTGGGGAAAGGCTTCAGGTGCTGGCGGCTAACCAGTGGGCTTGAGGTCTGTCAGTTATCCTCACCCTGGTTTAACCCTTGTGCTGAGAAGGCTGACTGGGGTGTAGCCACTGTCAGTGCTAAAGCTCCTTGGAACCTCGGTGAGAGACCTCCTCTCTGCCAAGGTGCTAACAATGTCTGTCTTGCTCAGTTTGCCACATGTTGTTAGATGGGAAAGGCCTTTGAAGACTAAGATGTGCTACAGCTGTGTAAGAAGTTTCACTTCATTGAGCCATATTTGTGACAGATTTGTGGTTGTTAAAAAATGAATGTCCATATCAGAATTTGAAACTGCTTATTCTCTGAGGAAATGCTTTTTCTCATTATTTTGGAGTGTTTAAGGAAAGTATCATTTCTTTTGAAAAAGAAACCAAATTGTGTGAAAGGAAATCAATTGTGATGGTTTTTGGCTTGTATTCACATCCCTTTACAAATATTTAAATACTGTAATATGCTATAGATTATATGTCACTTGTTGGCTGTACTAAAAAAAAATCCCTAAAGGAATGTGAGTACATAGGCTATTTATGCAGAAGAGATTGTTAATTATTTTTTATCTTTAGGCAAAATTGGGATACTCTGATGTTACTGGAATTGACTACTCTCCTTTGGCAATACAGCTTTCTGAAAGAATAATAGAAAAGGAAGGTTTACCTAACATTAAGTTACAGGTAATTTTATTATTATTAATGGTTAAAAAAAAAAGGAAAGCATTTATATATTCATCAGCCCCCTTTTCATATACTACATTCCTTTAAATGCACATGTAGTTGTTTCAGACTCAGTTACAAACGATATGACTTGAAATCAGTGTGCACATCACAGCAAGGACATGGTTTGGAGGAAAATATTTGTCCTTTTGGAAAAAGTCTTAAGTAAATTATGTGTAATTCTGGCGGCAAGGCTGGTAGAGGAAGAAGTCAGAGACCTACAGAATCAAATCCACAGGATCCTGAGGCCTTTGACTCAGTTTTTCTGCTGCTGATCCAGGGAAGCTGAGTATCTTTGCTGCTATTTGTTAGTCATTTCTTTCCTTAATGGCTTTGTGATTTTGTTTGAAGTGCTCTAAATTGTCAGATTAATGGACATGTTCCTAAGAGAAAGTTTATTGGTAACTTTTTGTTTTTATACCAGTCATTTCCTGATATACTCATTTTCTTCCTCCAAATCATTGAATATACCCACATAACCAAATAGGCAGCCAACAACAAAGCCCACATCTGTGAGGAGGTACAGCATCCTGTCCTTCGTGTAGGAGGAGGTGTGGGAGATGTTTTGTTCTTTGTTTGTTAGGACCAAAATCGGCCATTAGGATTTTCCAGTTTGACTGCCGTTTACTGTTTTTATTTTTTATTTTTATTTTTTAGATTTTTCTTTTTGTTTTTTGGAGGGGGGAAGGTAGGGCAATTGGGGTTAAGTGACTTGCCCAAAGTCACATGGCTAGTTTTGTGTTAAGTGTCTGAGGCCGGATTTGAACTCAGGTCCTCCTGACTCCAGGGCCAATGCTTTTTACTGTTTTTAAATTGTCATTTTACACATTGTTTTCCTGGTTTTCCATATTTCACTGCATCAGTTCATAGAAATCTTTCAGGTGTTTCCAAATTCTTTAGCCATCCTTTTTATTGCATAGTAGTATTCTATTTTACTTACATACAAAGCTTGTTCAACCCTTTCCTAGATGACGTGTACCTACTTTATTGGCAGGTTTTTTGCTACCAAAAAAGCAAACTCATTTTCATATGTAACTGCAGTAACACAATTCAAAGCCAAATGTAGGTGACTTGAGTATTTGTCTATGCAGAATTACTTTATCCATTTTATATAAATAATGGAGTTGACTAACATTGACTTTTAAAAGGGTGTACTTTATCATCTAGACCAGTATTAAGCTCTACTTAGAATTGCAAGATTTACAACTAGAAGGAGCCTTGGAAGATCCTGTTGCAGTTTAATTTTACAGATGAGGAAAAGGAGGCTTAGAGAACAGTCCATTATCCCAGTAGTGTGATGAGGACAGCTGTAATTTGAGCCCATTTTGTCAGATCATAGAGTGAGGTTTAGGTCTAGATGGGACCTTGGACATCCTGTGACTCTAAAAGCAAGTGTTCTCACTACAGATTAATAAGGTACAAAAAATGAAGGAGAAATTTATTTCTTAGCTTGAATTCTGAAAAGCAGAGTGTTCCTCAATGTGTTTTCATTCCTTATGGTTTGCAAACTCGTTCACTTATTTCTTTAAACTGTGTAACCAGTGAGTATTATCACAAATGGTTAAATGAAGCCAAGGAAGCTTTTGATTTCCCATATCTGCTGTTGCTTCATGAGCCAGAATTAGAATTTGGGGGTTTTTGTCTTAGTGTTCTATTGTGGCCGAATCTTGTAGTTTTCATTTTGGAAAGTAAGCCTAAACTTGTTTAAGCCCAACACACTTTTTAGTAGACCAGGTCTGTGGTCCTCACATGATTCACTTTACTTTTAGTAGGACACCTGGCTTTGTTCTGGTTATATCTTCTCAAATTGGTAGAGTTTCGGAGTCAGCATGAATCTGCTTCTGAGGTCTGGCTCACAGAAACTAATCTGATCTTCTAGAAGCTGTTTAGTATTTCAAAGAAGCCTTTAACATTTTAATACAAAGTGTTTTGTAAAAGTAAAATGTAATGAGGATTAACTGATTAATTCTTTCCACAGTATTCTTTGTAGTTGATTTATCTAAGTCCAAGAAAAGATTTGTGTTCATCATCATTACACAAATATTTATTTTTTATTTAGGTGGAAGACTTTTTGAATCCTTCCACCAAACTATCCGGATTTCATATTTGCATTGACAAAGGAACCTTTGATGCCATAAGCCTGAATCCTGACAGTGCATCTGAGAAGAGGAGGCAGTATGTGAAATCTCTCTCCAGGGCATTACAAGATAAAGGCTTCTTTCTCATCACTTCTTGTAACTGGACCAAGGATGAGCTGCTGGATGAGTTCAGTGAAGGTAAACGGTCCATATGCAATTTTAAATATAGTCTTCCAAAGGTCAGTGGCATGGAAACATCTTCTTTTCTAGTGGTCTATAACTTTCCTGTTGGTGTGCAGCATGGTTCCAGGCTAACAGTGCTGATGTGTGGCTCAGAGTGTGGCCCAGTTCATTAGGCGGGCAAGCCCCTTAGTCACAAGGCAGCACAAAGGCATATGCAAGGGAGGGCATAGAGCTCTTTGTAAGCTTTGAAGTCAAATCGCCCACCCTTCATTAAGCACTCACAGGTGCCAGGCACTGCGCTTCGTGCTGATACAGAGAAAGGTAATACAAGAGACAGTCCTGCTCTCAAGGAGGATGAATTGGATATAGTCTCAGGGAAGGCACTTGCATTGAGGAAGGTCAGGAAAGGTTCTTGCAGAAGCTGAGATTTTGTCTCAGACTTTTAGGAAGATAGGAGGTGGAGATGAGAGGGGAAAGACTTACAGACATGGAGGGCAGCCAGTACAGATGACTGGAGCTAGGGGAGGAAGTGTCTTCCTGGAGGCCAATGTTCCTGGATCTCTGATTGTATAGAAGAGCGAGGTGTAAGAAGATGGGAGTGTGGGAGTGGGGCAGGAGTGGCCAGATCATGAGTGCTTTGAAAGTCAAGCAGAAGGTTGATTCTGGAGGTGATGGGGAGCCACTGAAGTAGACTGAATAGGGAGGGGGGACTTGGGCATTAGGGGGGTCACTTTGACAGCTCATTAGAGTAGGGAGAGGTTTGAGGCAGGTGGACTCCCCAGCAGCTGTTACAGTAGTCCAGGTGTGCCAAGCATGAGGGGGGAGGGCCCGGTCTGGGGGGAGGGCACTGTCAGAGGACAGAAGATGGGTCTGGGGGAGTGAAAAGAGGAGGAGTGGGGGAAGACCCCAAGGCCGTCAGGAGCTCTGGTGTCTGGGACGGGGGCGCCCTCAACAGGAACAGGGAAGGTTGGAGATTCTCTGAAGAGATGAGCCTGAAACACAGCCTCCATGCCCTCGGCCTTCTCTTGTCTTCCCCAGATAATAGAATGAATAAGTGAGTGTTCTGTGCTCTTGAGGGCGTTCCTCTTTCACTGACCCCGATGGCTTAGAGAAGAACGGAGGTGTCAGGGGACTTTGTTCTTATTCTGCTCTCGGTGTTTATAGAGTGGTAGCAATGATGTCAGTGCTGCCCAGGATGTTACTTTAGGAGGAAATGACAATGTTCTCCTGTCACTCTTACGTGGCCATTTCTCGTCACAGAGAGACAAGGTGAACACACGTAGGCATTCACGTGCATGTGAGTGCATGCCCTTGGCATGGTGCCTGCTCTGTGATAGGCCTGAAGGCAGGAAGAGCTGAGTTCAAATCCAGCCTCAGACACTTCCTAGCTGGGTAACCCTGGGGGATCACTTGACCTCTATTTGCCTCAGTTTTCGCATCTGTAAAGTAGGGATAATAATAGCACCTGTGTCACAGGCTTATTACAAGGATCAAATGGGATCATATTTCTCAACTACTGAGGACAGTACCCAGCACACAGTAGGTGCTCTATAAATGTTAGCTGTCATTATTATTAGTGGAATAACTGGTGTCTCTTACCTATATTCTCCTTTCTCTGCTTATCCCAAGAGCGCCTCATTTCAGGCCTTCCTCAGGCCTTGGTTCTGGCCCCCTGCCTTTGGTCTCCTTGTCCTAAGCTATTCCCTGCTCCTGTGACTCTTCCCAGGGTTGGGTTCCCATGGTGCAGTCATCCCGGCCTCCTGGAGCCCTGCACTGCCCTGATCTCCACTGGAGGCCTCCATGCTTGGAAGGCTCTCATGGCTTCCAGGGCTCGAGGACCTTCCCAGAAGAGCTGGTTTCTGCTTTGTCTGTGTTCTTCACACTTTCTGCTGCTTGACACTGCTTTGTTTTCTCTCTGTCACTCTGTGTGGCTCATTAGCACAGAGCCTGGCACCTCGTTGGTGCCCCCCGTTCCTCCACAGTTTGTGCAGGCCTTTCTTTCTGACCTTGAGTCCCTGGGCCCTGCCTCCTGGCAGCTCAGGGGGAGAAATGCTGAGAGGCAAGGGAGCCAGAGACCATCATCTCACTCAGCGGAGCGTCTGAGGGTCTCAGAGTAGACAGTCTGCAGCAGCTTTGCCCAAAGTGATTCTCTGTGCCTGGTGAGGAGTGTGTGTGTGTGTGTGTGTGTGTGTGTGTGTGTGTGTGTGTGTGTGAGGGTGCGTGTGTGTGTGCATGCATGTGCTTATGTGTGCCTGTGCGCATGCACACATGTGTGTTCACACATGTGTATGTCTACGTGCCCAAAGGAACGATCAGAGCTCTTAAGGCTTACAGAATTGTCTTTGCAGTGCTGTTGTAGCAGCAGAAATTGTTCTTCCGCCTGCTCACTCACTTTGCATGGGATTTTTTCAGGCTTCTGCAGACTCACCCTTCTTGACACTTCCGGTGCATTCCTCCATTCCCTTCACCCCCTGCACTCGCTTCAGCTCTTCTCCAGTTGATGAGTCCTCCTGAGTTTCTTGGCCACTGCAAAGAAAGCTGCTGTCAGTATTTCTTTACAGGTCTTTGCTCTCTTTGGCGGGGTGTAGGCCTAGTAGGGGCCGGGCTATGCAGAGCACAGCCTAGCAGCTCCATGGCAGAGTTCCAGATGTGCTGGAGATATATCTTCCCTGCTTACTATGGGGGGAATATTGTGAGAAGGGAAAATGTAATAGCTGTAAAATTCCTTTGGAAACGTATTCAGTTAGTACAGATTGTATTTGTTCTTGGTCATTTTTGTCTTGGACACATTCTCGGGGAAGCTACGCTTTTTTGGGGGCATCTTTGGCTTTTCTTTAGTTTTCTCTTTAGATCAGTTGTCCTCTTTATTGTATGGGCTGGGGGTGGGTGGCAGGCTGTGCTTTTCAGGTATGTAGCTGAAGGACCACATAGGTGACCTTGGAGTTCTGAACTCACCCTGAAAGTGAAATCCTGGGAGAACACAAACCACCTGCTGTTGCAGTATAGGTTGGCCTGTGCACCCTTCCTCCTTCAAGTCAAGATGGTTTTCCTTTGGGTAATAAAGTGCTAGCCCCAGGGGCTGACTTAACAAGGACCTTTTGTATCTAGTCCATGACTCTCAGGTGCCAAGTGCTGGAACCTGGCTTTTGGACATGTTTGAAGCTCGACCTGGGAGCTCCCGGCTTTGCTGCTGTTGTGTATAAGTGACTTGTTTCTCCCAGCCTTAAGATTTGCTGTGATGCCCGTTGGGACCACCTGGTAGCAGCTCTTTTCCCCCTTCATCATGGCATTTAAAATAAATACTCGACATTCCTGCTGCCTAGTTGAGTGCCTTTAAGAAGTGCATTGAATAAAGGCTTTGTAGATGCTAGGTTTTAGGCTTGTCTAGCTTTTAATCATTTTGACAGGCACAGTGACAAGCAGAGATGTTAGAGAGCTCTGCTCTGCCTCTGAAGACATGCATGTGTTTGCCCCAGTGTTTTGAAAGTGGTCTTTGGAGCTCCACACAGGATGCTGGAAGAGTGTGTGGCAGTAAATCCTGCGTCAGGCTCTCCTCACAGCCACCTCAGGATTCTTGTCCCAAGCTTTGCACCCCTATGAAGGGCTCTGGTTTTCTCTCTGTTTATAACTGTTACTCAGAGTTACTACAGTGAATCTGCCTTCATTGTCTTGTTTTTCAAGGTGCGTCTTCTTTTTCCCCTGACTGAGGAGGAGGAAGTAGGCCCCGCATCCTCCTTTTACAGCATTTGTGAGTTCGAGCTGCTCAGCTTGGTGCTGGCTGATGACGTGGAAGGTGGAGTCAAGGGAAAACCCTGGGGTGGTGTGGACGGAGCTCCCTTTCCTCCCAGTTGAATGATCCTTTGCCCATTAGGTCATTTCATTGGAAAGATTGCAAGGTGCCTTGTGTGGTTGGTTACCAGCAGATAGCACGATGGCTGGTTGGTTTTTGGTTTTCTCTCGTTGGTGTGCAGCATCCAATTCCAGAAAGCTACTCAGAATGCACGGAACATCCGTCGTGGGCTTTAGAATGAGGTTTTTCCTTAGCCTGGTTGTTCCTCTCCTCCACCAAACTTACTTCTTTGGTTTCCATATCTGCTGAGTTATGCTTGTTTTCTAAGCTTTGTCTCCTTCTGTGTTTCAAAACTTGTGGGAGAAAGATCAAGTGAGATGGGTTATAATGAGAATGCAGGGAACTGAAGATGGGTGAATGTCTGAACCCAGATGCTGACTTTCTGCCCTTTCTTTGCCCTGGCCAGTTTACAGTTTTGGAGCCGGGCATGGTAGCATCAGGATGTATAATAAAGGCTCCCTGGCAAGGTGCTGGGTAGAATCACCTACCTTTGTAAAGAATGGGTCAGTGGAGTGCTGACCTGATGCCCCTGTGTCAAGGTAAGAGCCATCCCTAATGGAAACTTAATTCTGTCCTACAGGATTTGAAATTCTGGAAGAACTGCCAACACCCACGTTTACCTTTGGAGGGAGATCTGGAAACAGCGTAACAGCATTAGTTTTCCAAAAAAAGTGAGATCTTTCTCTGGACAAATCAGTTTCCTTTTGAGAAGCCTGAATGTCTCATTCATTCTGACAGAGATAGACACGTGGGCAGATCATTCCCGAGGACGCGGCAAATAGAGGGCGGCATCTACCAAATGCTTGCGTTGGGGCCGTGAGGAATCCTGGGCCCACAAGGGGCTGCTTTGGAGAGGCTGACAGAGAATCATTCTGCACATATTTTATATTTGAAATGTACATATTTTCTTTGATTAAAACAAGTCTGTGTAATTGCTGGACAATTTAAAATGCAAATGCAGTAAAGTAACTGTAATTTTAATTCTCTGTCTTGGTGTGATTTTTGAACACTGCTATTGACCAAAGCTCCATTTCAGGTTTAGAATTAAAAAAAAATATGTTGTTTTTGTTTTTTATTGGACTCTTGGAATTATAGCCAGTGAAGATCACCATTTCACTTTAATTTAGGATTTCTGTGTTTTTCCTACAATAAACTACCTTTCAGTGGTATCTGGCATATAAACGGTAGCTCAGCAGTACTTCGCATTTCTAAAGCTCTCGAGGGTTTACAAAGTGAGTCTCAGAGACACTGTAGGCCCTCATGCCGTGCTGGGTGGAGGCTGCTCCTGCCTTGTAATAGGTACATCAGGACAGACCTTAGGGAGCGCCTCTTGCCCTCAGAACTTCAAGTCTGATGGGGGAAGCAGAAACATCCCTAGATGTCAAAGCTCTGAAGATGGCGCTTCGTCAGTGGCATTCCCTCCACTGCTGCAGATTGCAGCCCGTTTCTACCGCCGGGCTTTTTTTTTAGCTTTACCGTGATTTCCCTCACAATGTGCCCTCCAGACCTTGCTTGTTTGGGCTTCACGGGAGAGCCCGCCTGTCGATTGCCAGGCTCTTTGAGAAGCCTTTCCAGTGTGGGCAGGCCCTGCAGGATTTGTTCTCCTGGTGGAGCCTTCAAAACCAGAGTGTGATCTCCGTGACTCAGTGGTGGGAGTGCTGTGGCCATGTTGGCAGGCTCTGTCCCCTCCTGGCTCACCTCGCTTGCTATGGTTTCTTTCTTCCAGCTTTTTTTTCTGGAGGGGAGAGGGCAGGGCAATTGGGATTGAGTGACTTGCCCAGGGTCACACGGCTAGTAAGTGTGTCGATTGTCTGAGGCCGCATTTGAACTCAGGTCCTCCTGAGTCCAGGGCTGGTGCTCTATTCCCTGTGCCACCTAGCCACCCCATCTTCCAGCTTTTCTAAGAAGGCGATGAATAGGGTGGGATGAAAAGCCCAATTGTTGGGGGCCAGATTAGCAAGAGAAGGTGATAGCGGAGCTGAGGGCCCTGGTGTCTGGAGGTGGGGCACTCTGTCACCATCTGAGGAAGAGCTGAACTCCTTTTGAATGGCTGCAATTTTGGGAACATGTGAGAGTACTTCATAAAACAAACCATGATAATTCATTTGGCAGATATTACCCTGCAAAGAGCCGACAGTGAGTCAGCTTCAAATTGCATCCTTTCTGCAGCTTTAGGAAATTTGCTTTGTTTCTTTTTTCCTATGAGCATTGAAGTTTACCACTGAGAGGACATTGCTTGCTTTGCTTCTATGGTCAATATGAAGACTAATAACTCTCCCCTTAGTGTTCAGCTTGTTGGTGAGGGAAGTGTGGAGGGGAGATAATCTGGCCAAGACACAGTTCTTGTCATCATATACTTTCCCTGTCCCCGCCCCGCCCCCCCCAAACCCCCCAGACTTTCCTGGCTTGGAAAAGCAGTTATGGTCAGTGTTGCAAAAAAGGAACTAAGGAAACTGTAGGAGCATTTTTGAAAATTTGATGAATGTATTTAAATTCAGCAAGCATCTATTAAATGCCTAATCTGTGTCTGGGACTGGAACTGCCAAGGTAAAATAGCAAAATGGGCCCTGACATGAAGGCACTTTCCTTCTCCTGGGGCTGGGAGGTGGAGCACATCCCCAGGTGGGCCTGGGGAAGCCCCTGGTTGGGCAGCCGAGCAGATGCTGTTTGCCATGCCCGCCCTATGTGCTGGGGGTACAAAGAAAGGCCCTAAGCCCCTCAGTGAGGAAATCCCCTCTGCTAACGCAGGCCATCATTTTCTGTGCAGCTTATGGCCTGGGAGAGCTGCCTACAATTGCCCTGAGAGTTCACTGAGAGGTAAAGCGATGGCCTCGTTATGTAGTCAGGATGTGGCAGAGGTGGCAGGACTCAGGCCTCATCTCCATCCCCCTCCTGGGCAGCAGCTGCGCTAATGCAGAGGACGAAGAGCCCTCCATGGGTACCCTGCCACCATCCACACCTCTCCCCTTGTGCTGCTCCTGCCTCATTTCAGGGACTGAGATACTGAACAACTTGGGAGGGAGGCACTGTCAGAAGGATCTTGTGCCCTTGAGCTGATGAGCCTTGAAAGAAGCCAGTGATGATGGACAAGGGTGATAGAAGAGTGTTTACAGGGCTTGGGGAGGGCTGCCTGTCCAGGTGGGAAGTGGCCTTGACAGAGGGCAGGAATGTGAGTAAAGTTTGTCGAGGCTGAAGGGCTAGAGGTGCCAAAGAAGGAACTGCTGTCCTGGAGGTAACGGAGCCAGGGAAGGACCTGGTCAGACTTGTACTTGAGGAGGATTATTGTGTGGAGCATGGGTTAGAGAGAAGAGGATCTGGAAACAGGAGGGCCCAGTTGGGTTAGGTGAGGATGGGAAGGGGGCTGGGGATCGGGAATCGGCAACACCTGATAGCTGGCGGGGTTTGGGAGGCGAAGGGAGAGGAGAACAAAGACCAGTCTGAGGCTCAGACCCGGGAAATTGTGGAAGAGCAGTGGTGCCCTTGATTAATGGAAATATTAAGAGGAGGGATGTTGGGTTTAGGGGACAGAGAATAAATTTCATTTTAGATAAGTTGAATGACATTTAGGTGGAAATGTGGCTCAGGAGAGAGAGTGAGAAGGAAGGGCTAGATATGTCGATTTGAGGGTCAGCTGCTTGAAGATGATCCTTTCAGGTCAGAGAGAGGGAGTATGGATAGAAAAGGGGCCCCTTTCATGTCCTCATGCTTCTCAGTGGGACCTACCTGGCCATCGGGAGCAATGCAAAGGAGACCCTGAGAGGAACTGGAAGCTAGAAGGAGCAAGGAACGGGAAAGAATAGACAATGGATGGGGTGGTGGGGTTGGTCTGAGAGCAGGGACAAAAGGTAGAGAGAAGTTAAGAGGGCTGATAAAAGGTGATGGGACTGAGCCTTTACGGGATGCTTGGTGAAGATCGAGACCTGGTACTTGGAAGCCACATTTGGAGGGGCTGAGGCATTGGAAGAAGTGCAGATGACTTTTTCTAGGAATTCGGCTCTGAACGGGAACAGAGATACTGAGGATTCTGGGGTGAAAGGCTAGCAAGGTCAAGGGGACTGTTACCTCTGGGCCATGTAGCCAGCTGCATAAATAGACCAAAGTGACAGACATACTCTGATCTTTACTGAGTGTTATTAAGGAGAACTTCCTTGGCTTTCAGACGCAGAAGCAGAACAATGAAACACAGACTTTCTTGCTGTTTACAACTGTTGGCATATTTTCCATCTTAAAGCTCCAGTTCCAAGTACTGGTTCTCTCCAGCACCCTCTTCGGCCGCTCTTGGTCCCTGGCTGTCACGGTCTGTGCATGGGACATGGTGTCCCAGAGGCACCCTTGGTGACATGAGACAAAGGAGCAGGAAAAGGCAGTCCTCATCTCTTCTTACCAGATGAATCCAGCTGCAAAGCAGGCCGGAGGGGGTCAGAGCTGAGCACTGGGAAGCTTCACAAAATGGGATCCAAAAATGAACACTTTGAAATCACACCAAAAGCCATTGAAAACCTGGCCAGTCAGTGTCCCACAGTTACTAAGATGTAAGGCATAAAGCAGACACCCTTGTTATTAAAGTCTGGACATTGTTAGATCAACTAACTGGGTGTGTAAGTTCGTGGAAGGAATGATAGAGTATTCCTGGCAGCAGCAATTTTTGTGGTGTGAATGCCGCTTTCTATGGAGAAGGAGTTGGAATTGTAATTTTATTTCATCAAAAGAAGCTCTCATTTGGGGGGAACTTGTTTGAAATGCAAACGAGGCTCTTCCATGGGACTTTACAGAATTGTTGCTTTTCATTATGATGTTTCTGCTGCCTAACAGGCTGCTTCTGTGTTCAGGAAGTGCCTATGCAAGTCCGAGGGGATCTGAGCCCTCAATGGGCGAGCCACACCAATTAACAAATAGAAAGTTGTCAGAACATTTTGTTTTAAGCCAGGTGCACAAGCCAGAGCTGCGTTTAGAGGCGAGCATTTGTGCAGCTGAGAATCCAACCTGACACTGACCTTGGCAGCTTCACTGAAGCCATTTTAAAATAACGACAGTCTGCCCTTGATCGATTTTTCCCTGATTGTTATAGGCTTGAATTTGCTTTTCTTTGTCATCTGCGACGTGTAATCTGTTTATTTCTCTTTGCATCATACGTAGTTTGATACAAACACAAGTTGTTCTCTGCATATATGGTATGTTTGAATTCCTGGAATAAAAAAAATTAGTACAATACTGCAAATCTCTACTGAAGGAAAATGACATGCAAAGAGAGCCCTTAGAAACCGACAATTTTTAAGGACTGATATCAATAATTACGTTTTCTTTGGCATCAGAAATGCTTTCCTCCAATTGGTATGCAAAGAATAGTTTACTCCATTCTACGTTAATAGAAACTTTGTTTTACATGTTCTTAGCTTTAATATCTGTCTATATGTCTATCTATCTATCCATCCATCTATCTCTGTCTGTCTGTCTGTCTATCTATCTATCTATCCATCCATCTGTCTATTTATCTATCTGTGTCTATCTATCCATCTGTGTATCTTCCCATCTATCTTTAGAGTCCCACAGTGAAAATAAGAGCAAAGACTGGAAAACCAGCTGGTGTCCAGGCCAGTACCATCATGCCCCGAGGAGACAGACCTGGGTTTGATTTCTTGCCTCTGGCTTTGCGGGTGGAATATGGCAGAGACAGCATTCTGCTTCGGAGGAGGAGGGGTAAGGGGAGGGAAAGAGAGAGAGAGAGCGCCAACCAGCAGATGCCTTGTGTTCCACAATCAATGTCCCTTTGGCTAATTAAGGAGGGGTGTTGATGGGATCTGAAAGGAGTCCTGTCTAGTACACTTCACCAGAAGAATGGGGCCCCTGACCTCGGACTTTAGTGTGTGGGAGGTGAGGCACTGGGAAGGTTGGAGGACAATTGCATAGTGGGAAAAAATGAGGAAATCCTTAGTATTACATTTGCCAAGGGAGGAAGCTGAGGTGGCCCTAATTGAAGAAGGAGCTCATGAGCATGTTTTATTAATAGTTAACAGAAGAAAATTAATGCTAATTTATTCTTCATATACACCATGCAATTTGTTAGGAAGGTAGAAGAATGGTTTGGAATTCCTTGTTCAGTTGATGGATCCCTGTGTTAGAGGCATAGAAATGAAGCTCTACATGAAGGCCGCAAACGGCCAGGCAGACCCACAGGCTCTGAATGAGCCGGGCACACAATAGACCTAGGAGAGCCCAAGAAGAGAAGCCTAATGAACGCTCTGCCTGGGACCTTCGAAAATCCCCGTAGTGTTGTGGAAAGATCATTCATCTCCAGCTTAGATGTCCAGAAGAGATCCAGGAGCTCGGAAAGGAGGGGGTGCCGGCCTCACAAACTGTAGAACGCATTAGGCCGCATCATTAAAACTGCCCCAATAGGGGAACCTGCATTTGTCAGCCTCATGCACTCTCAGGCTTGGCAGCCAGGAGGCAGCCCCACTAGAAAAGATGGCGGTAATTCTCAAGACCCTGGAACTGGAAGGAAACTTCAGAGACTAAGATATATGGGCAGCGGGAATGTACGTTGTCATGCTGAAGGATACCATTGTTAAAAGGACTCGGGAACAAGTGTATGGAAGGGCCCATGGTGCCGTCAGGTGCTCAAGCACAACTTCGTGTAGCAGTCTGCCAGCGACACAAAGTCGGAATAAGTTCCTGTGAGGTGCATGTTTGATTTTTCTGAATGATTTTACTATCGCCAATTTTAATAAGCATCTTGGCAAATTATTTTTTATTGTGTTTGAGAGGCAGTTGTATATAGCATGGGGTGTAGGAAGCCAGCCAGATCTAGTTCAGGCCCCCCTTGACACTTACGGGCTGAGTGACCCTGCAGGATGGTGTAGTCTCTTGCACCTTAATGATTTAAGGAAAAAGACAACTGAGAAACAAATCCTAAAGAGCAGTTTTCTCAGATCCTTAGAACTTTCCGTGTGTTGAACTCACTGAGTCAGGAGTAAAGACGTCCCAGCCCGATCAATGGGTGTGAGATGATCCCTGTTACTTCTTACAAGGGACAGGAGGCTGGATTCCTTTCTGAGCCGGGTCACATCCAGTAACATCTCTCTCTTCCTCTAAAATGGTGCCAGCCATTTCTAGGGCTTCTCTTGGTTCTGAGTCTTAGAACCACACCCGGCTCAATGTGGTAAAAAATCTGCAAGCTGGACTTGAAGCTTTTCCAAGCTAGGTGGTGCTGTAGATAGAACAATGGCCATCGAGTCAGGAAGACCTGAGTTCAAGTCTAACCTCAGACGTTTACTGGCTGTGTGACCCTGGCCAAGTCACTTTTGTGTTTGTCTCAGTTTCCTCATCTGTAATGAGCTGGAGAAGGAAATGACAGGTAAACCCTTCCAGCATCTTTGCCAAGAAAACCCCAAACGGGGTCACAAAGATTTGAATATCATTGAACAACATCAACAACAAAACAAGGGCTTGCCAGAGCTTGTCTCCCATCAGCATAACCTCCTTAGGCCCAGGGCAACCAGCAGACTCGCTGAGGCCCAGGAGCCCAGCTGCAGAGGGAGAGGCCCTGGGAACGGAAGGAACTCCTACAGGAGATGGAGTTAGCCTGGGTCCAGCCTGGCTCCTTCCCCTGGTGGCCTCTCTGGGTGACCCTGTGCAAGCCAGATAAATGAGCTCCATGACCAGGGCAGAGCCTGGAGACTGAGTGTCAGAGAAGGCTCCCTGATATATGTGGGGGGGGCGGGGGGCCCCCCAAAACTCCTCACTGGGCACAGCTGATCCTGCTGAAATCACAGATCTGTTCAGATGCTCCAAGCTGAGCAGAACTCCTGGTGGCTGTTTTTTTAATGAATGTTGCTTGGCCAGAATTTTCTTACATGTTAATGAAAGGTTGGCCCTTGCAAAGGCATGCAGGCCTCCTGCTATCTGGTGTTGAGGATCCTGACTGAAAACAATGTGGGTGATTCTTGTTGCCTTTCACTCATAACCTCGAATCAGCCTGATTGGTGTGAGGTGGAGACTTGGAAAGAGTTTGCAGTCCAAGAGTCTGAAATGGAGTCCTGCTCTGTAACTACTTTTGTGGCCTCGGGCTGAGTCTGTCCGATGATCTCTAAGACTCTTCCCCATTTGCAGTCCTGCAATCTTAGGCAGAAGGTGGCAGGGGTTTTATACCATAAAGATGAGTGGTGGGTTCTGCTCCCACTTCGCCTCCTACCACAGTTTGATCATGGTGGGAAAGGACCTCAGAGAAGAAGTTCAAACCCCATATCATATTTTCTCTTCAACATACTTTATGTTGGAAATGTAAACAAAAAATAACTTTTAATTTTTATTACTGCAAGTACCCTGTATCCAGGTAGCATAATGAAGATATTTAGTAGCATGTATATTATAGATAAATCATTAACTCTGGAAAAAGAGAATGTTTATTTGACTTACATTCATTAATTTTTCCCTTGGCAGATTTGCCTGCCTAACTAGACTAATATTAATGTTCATTTTCATTTTCTGAGCAAGGCAAGGAAAGGTGGCCCAGGAATGTGGATGGGTAAAAGCCAGCTAGGGAGGAAAGTCCATCTACTTATGAAAGGCTAAGAATTTAGTATTCCTGAGTGAACATGAAGGGAGCTGAGCAACAGACTGAAAAATACTGTAAGGCCTGGTGGAAAGTCAAGGTGAGAGGGAGAAAGGGAGAAAAGCCAAGTCCACCATTGTGAGTTGTGTGTGTACACAGGTGACCTGTTCCAGGAGATGTGAGGAAATGGTTCCCAGCCCTTGGTTAAGGTGAGAGACAAAGGCATGACTGATCAGAGTAGAGGAACTGAGAGTGGGGAATTCCAAGATTTAGGGCCAGAGAGAAGCATCAAATTAGATTTTGCAAAGAGCAGCCCTTTCCTTTTACATACATACTAGGAAATGGTATACATCCACAAGACAAGCCAGCCAGCCTAGCTGGGGCAGCAGAGCCCCTGGAAGGGAGAAGGGAGGCAAATCAAACCCCTGCTGACACCATGGCTGCTCTCTTTCTGAAGATCCAAGTGGAGACAGCCCAAGACTGAACTCCAGAGCCTTGGGAACAGTCATTGTGCTGGGAAGCGGCCCCTGGCTCCTGCAAGGGCTACGGCGCCCAGCTGCTGAAGACCCAGCAAAGCAAGGGCCCCTGCCAGAGTCCTCAGCCCAGCCAAATGGCTCAACATGAAAAACTGATAGGAAACAACAGGAAGAAGCATCCTGACCATCTGCTTTGCTGGGGGCCCTTCTAAGGCCCAGAGGACCTTCCTGTGGGATGTGTGGCATGTGAGCTCCCTGAGGACAGGGGCTGTCTGACTGTTTGTTCTGTTTGTGCCCCCAGAGGTTAGTGCACTCAGTACAGTGAGGCTTCTTACCCTGGGCCATGTGGCCTGATTTAAAAAATATTTTGGTAAGTTTGGCATTTTGGTATAATTGGTTTCCTTTGCCATCCATTGTATTTTATTTTATACATTAGAAACATGATCCTCAGACTAGGTTCCCAGGTTTCTCCAGACTGCTCAGGGGGTCCAGGACTCAAAAGGTAGAGAAGTCTGTTTTAATGGAGAGAAGGAAGAGGAGGAGCTCCCCAAAAAGGCCAAAGGACTAGGTCTCTGAAGAGACTTTTGTGGATTCACAGGGAGCTTGGCAATCTACTTACCTGAAAAAGGGTCTATATCTGAAAGATATATATAAGAGGGGAGGGATATACATATACAAAAATATAGCAGCTCTTTTTGTGGTGGCAAAGAATTGGAAGTCGAAGGAATGACCATCTGTTGGGGAATGGCTGAACAAGTTGTGGTATATGATCGAAATGGAAGAATTATTATTGTGCTATAAGGAAAGACAAGCAGGATGATTTCAGAAAAACCTGGAAAGACTTACATAAACAGATGCGTGGCGAAGTGAACAGAACCAAGAGAATGTTGTACATGGTTTTTTTTGTGGTTTTCTGACTAGGTAAAAGAGGCCATTAAGGACAAGATGGGGATGGCATGGCTGGGCAGATAGTCCATCTGTCCAGCCGAACGAAATCTTTGGGTTTTAGTGGATTGCAAGCCTACTCTAAGTCAACAGCCACAAGATCTCCTGGAAGCTTAGACAGGAGCAGCTGCATAAATGTGAATCTCACTGCCCTCTGCCCTAACCAGCACACACTCCAGAGCAGTCTGTATAGGCCTGGCTGCCATGATTCAGGAAGGACATCGGTCAGCTAGAGATTGTCCAGAAGACTGACTGCTGGCTTGGGGAAAGCCCTCGAGTCTGTGTTGCTGTGGTTTGGGGAAGAGAAGATTCAGGGAGGCCAGGGGAGCCCTCTGAAGGCTACTCTGTTTGGACCTAGAAAGCAGAAATGGGATCAATGGGTGGAAAGTGCAAAAAGGGAGCTGTCTACCAGTGGTTTGGGCTGCCTTGAGAATGTTGGGTTCCCCTTTATTGGAGGTCCTCAAGCAAAGCCTGGACAACCACTTGTTGTACCCTTTGGGTTTATGGGGTGGCGGGGCAGCCTCACTGATCCCTTGCCAGTCTGAAAATCTGTGATTCTGTGAGTGGTCCAGAAGGCTGAAGGAAATCCATGCAAAGGTAGTGTCATCAAAGCCAAGGGAAGGCAGTACCACCATGAGCTGATGGCCATCTGAGAAAAGGCCATTGGAACTCATCATTGACTGGAAAGAGGAGAGAAGTTTCAGCAAAATGGCAGAAACAGAGAGTGAGGGAGTGAGAGGGGTGAGGACCGCAGTGGGCAAAGGCAGTGAGGGGATGGCATTTAAAGAATATAGCAGTGGGAAGGAGAGAGGAGAAAGGAGCTCAGGGCTACGGTAGCACGGAGGAGCCCTGGGGAGGATGTGGTCATGTTGTAAGGGGATGCTGCACAGGAAGGGGTGTGAGGGGAAGCAGCAGCCTTGTTGAGCCATTCAAGTGAATTTTCAGAAGACTGAAGTTTGACTGTTGAAGCACCAACTTTTTAGAAAATCAGTCATGTTTATGGGGAAGGGTAGGGAGAGAGAATAATCATTCATACAGCTCTTACTGTATGCCAGGCACCGTGCTAGGCATCTTACAGCAATCTCATTTGAGCCTCACAATAACCCTGGGAGGGAGGAATTGTTATTATCCCCATTGTACAGATGAGGAAACTGAGGCAGACAGGTGAAGAGACTTGCCCAGAGTCACACAGCTAGGAAGTGTTGGAGGCTGTATTGGAACTCTGGTCTTGTCTCCAGGCCAGGTGCAGCTGCCTATGGGAATCATAAAATATACAGGAAGGGCGGGTGCCCAGGAGGGACGCAGGGGACATTGCTATTTAAAACATCTCCATTCTTAGTACGAGATGAAAAACCACATCAAAATTGTTTTTTTTTTTTAAACATAAGCATTGACTGAAACAATTCCCATAGAATGGGAAGCTGGTGGCATTTTGCTCGCTTCTATCAGGGACTTGTAACGGGGACGTTCTGAAATGTGAAGGCTCCCACTGTCCGAGACAAGGCATCACTTCTGTCAGGGGCCGTCAGAGAATTCAGCAGACGTTTAGGGAGCCCTTGCTGGAGTGAACAGCGAGATCCCCTTTCAGGCCACAAGACTGAATATTGAGGCTCCAGGCCCCGGGGTTTGGGATGGGGGAAGAAGAGAGGGAACCCTGATTAAGCACCTGCTGTTCCTGGGGCACTTGGATCTCATGTGGTCCTCGCAGCTGCTCTGGGAGGTAGATGTCGTCATGTTCCCATTTTATAGCTGTGTATGTACACAGCAGGCAGTATTGATGGGATTCTCCGTGATTGAGCCAGGGATGGCAGGCTCCCAGACTTTGTGGGGGGATGCCTGAAGGAAGAAGCCTTCAGGAAGCTGGTTCGGCCGCTTTTCCTTCCTAGGGCAGGTCAAGCTGGTGACTGTGCTGGTTTAACTTAAGTCTGGCCTCAGAGGTCAGGTGAGGTTTCATTTCACTCCTCTTTGAGGGAGGGAGGTGATCCTGCTCTCTAGGAGGGGTTTAAGTGCGACACAGTCTGATTTCTTGGGAGTCACCACTGCAGGGAGAATTTCCACTGTGGCCTTGTGCCCTGGACTGGGCAGGCAGTCTGCTGAAGCCTCCTTCTCAGAATCATATCTAAATGCACAAAATGAAAATACTTAGGATTACAAAGGAGATCCATTATGTTGAGGAGGTTATCAAATACTTAAGATAAATCACCAAAGTGGCAGAAAGGCTGGATTCTTTTTTTTTTTTTTTTTGCTTTTTGGAGGGCAATTGGGGTTAAGTGACTTGCCCAAAGTCACACCTTTAGTTTTTGTGTTAAATGTCTGAGGCTGGCTTTGAACTCAGGTCCTCCTGACTCCAGGGCCGGTGCTGTATTCACTGTGCCACCTAGCCATCCCTCCGGAGGCTGGATTCTTAGCATCTAGATGTCTCTTCCCCCTTAGACCAATGACTTTGTGCTTCTGCCACCTTCTTTTGGAGAGGCTTAGGAATGTGTGCAGCAGAGTGGCCCCATATCCTCATTGTTGGAGGAGCGGGTGCCCAGTTGTGGGCCGTGCAGGAGGTCCCAGCCCCTCAGCAGTCTTGTGATGCTGTGCCAGTCCCTTAGCTTCTCTGGGTTCATGCACAAAATGCTGTGATTATGCCCTTTTAGCACCCTGGCCTGAGGCCTGTGTGAGGAAGGTGGCTGTGCCTGAAGCTCCCCTGCCGCTGGCTTCCTGCTTCCCCAGAAGCGATACATGGGGACACACAGACATGATACATGTGCATTTAAGGTGGGATGGAAAGGAATCAAATTAGTGGCTGTTCTGAGAGCGTCACAGTTGGCCAGAGCTGGGCCCCGAGGTCCCCTGGCGTCATCGTACAGGGTAGGAGGAGGCCTAGGAAGAGGAAGTGATCTGTGATCCCAGCTCTCGTGGATGGAGGGGCTCAAGCAGGATGCCAGCTCTTCCCATTTCCCCTTTTCAGGCTAATTCAGCATGTTGCCCTTTGAGGCCGTGTGGGACCAGAGAAAGAGGCTGCATTTGACAGCCTTGTTGCCTTCTGTGCCTTCCTCTGTGGTAGCCACCAGCTACCCAGCCCTCCCAGCTCTGAAGCTATAATCCCTGGTCAAGTCACTGAACCTCTGGTCGGCTTCAGTTTCCTCATCTGTAAAATGGGGATCATAATAGCATCCACCTCCCAGGTTACTGTGAGGGTGCTGTGAGATGGTATTTGTAAAGCACTTTGCAAAGCTTTATCATGACTGTTTGTTACACACATTGATACTGTCCATATTTCTTGACAGCACGGGCTTACTTAACCACATTTTTTTGTCTGAATAACTCACAAGTTTATAAGTAAATGTTCAGTCCTGTTTTATTTATTCTTTCTTGGCAATTGGGGTGAAGTGACTTGCCCAGGGTTCCACAGCTGGCCAAATTTGAACTTGAGTCCTCCCGACTCCAGGACTGAGCCCCTAGCTACCTCTTCATGCCAAGGCCTGGGCAGGCTGGGTAGTCATGAGGCAGGCGGAGGGTGTCTTCAGCAGTCCTGGGTTCAGCCCTGCCAGCTGAAGCTGCCCTCCGTTTCCTTCAGAGGCCCAGGCTTTCTTCTTCCCCGCCCACCACACGTGGAGGGCACCACAGCCAAAGTGGGGCTCTGCCCTCCCCAGCTATTCCATTATCTTCCCATCATCAGACATACCTGGCTGAGTCCCAGGGCGGACGGATGGACAGGTGCCTCCGCCTGGTTTTACCAGAAGAGCTCATCGGATTAATTCATGCTCATGACTGCAATGTGTTGGTTTTCCCAGTAAGATATTTTCATCTTAAGAGGTCAAAGGAGTGAATCTAATGGTGAGAGTATGAGTCAGCTCAGTGGGGGAGAGACTTTGGGACAGGCAGGCCTTTCAGAGCTCGAAATAAAAATTCACAGCACACAGGTGCCTGCCTACTGTTTGTACACGGGGATGGCACGGGCCCCCAGAACTCTTGAGATGGTTAAGAAACAAGGAACAGGAAGCAGGGCTCCGAGGCTCAGGCTCATGGGCTAGCCAAGGTCACTTCCTCTGTGAAGGGAGGGGAAGGGAGGCAGACACTTCTTGGGTGGTTGTGTGGCAGGGTCCTGAGTGGCAGGAGAGCAGCTGGGCAGGGCCGGCTGGGCAGTGCTCCTCATTAAGAGATGGGCACCACCACAAGCCTGATGTCAGCCGTGAGCTCCTCCATGATTCCCTTCAGAGAACTTGGGTGCTGTTAGTGATCCTGGATGAACTGTGGGCAGGCCAGGCGGCAGCGGCTGTTTTGTTTTTATTATTTACTTGGTCTTTCTCTTGGAGCACTGCACTGAATTTCTCAGCACATGGGCTACTGATAAGACAATGGAAATGAAGAAAAGGCTGGCTAACTATCAGTCAAGAAACATTTGAGCATCTATGGGCCAAGAGGTGTGCCAAAAGGCGTCCATCCCAATCATATCCAAAACAGTCTGAAAGGAATCAATAAATCATGTCCACTTTCAGGGCAAATTGTTTTTAAAATAGGTCAATAAGCTGCTGGTTGAATTACCTGGTTTTGATTGAAAGCTTTTTCTTTTCTGTCTCTTGTGAAGGTTAGGAACTGCTACAAATATAAAAATTTTAAAAGAAGAGGGAGTGTGGCCTAGTGGGCAGTCTTGGACTTGGAACAAAGAAATTCCTGGGTTCAAATCCTACCTTAAACACTTCTAGCTGAAGATAATCATATTTTCCTCCCAGAGTTGTTGAGAGGATTGCTCACTCTGCAAATCTTTTAACATATAAATGCTTATATGTAAATGTTATTATTGGTCTGGACTGTAATTTCATCAATATAGGGAATTTCATTTTAAAATCCTTCCTTCCTTCCTTCCTTCCCTCTCTCCTTCCTTCCTTCCTCCCTTTCTTCCTTCCCTCGCTCCTCCCCTCCCTCTCCTCTCTCCTTCCTTCTTTCCTCCCTCCCTCCCTTCCTTCCTTCTCTCCTCCCTTTCTTCTTTCCTTCCTTCTTTCCTCCCTATCTCTTTCCCCTTCTCCTCTCCAAATAAAACACCACACCATAATCTTTGTGACAAATAATCATGGCCAAACCAAACCACACCACAGTTGTGCTGTGTCCAAAGATGTCCACCTCACTTTTCATCTCCCTGCCTCCCCCCTCCCAGGCTCTGGAATCGTGAATTCTCATTACACTGATCAGGGCTCTTAAATTTTCCGGTTGTTGTCCTGTATACATTATTGTCCCTGTTCTGCATCAGTTCATACAAGCCTTCACTGGTTTCTCAGATTCTGTCCCTTTCATACATTTCTGTGATGAAAGAATGCTCCAATAATTCATAGAATTGCTTTTTATTGTCTCTAGACTGAATGTGATGTGCAAACTAACATGTAAGTTTCGTTCAGATTCATACAGTTGAAATATTCTTTGGATTGAGTTGAATTTGAATCATCTGAAAATCTTTTAGCACTTGATTTTTGTAAAACCTTTTTTGTGCGTAAGCACAGTAGGCCTCTGTGTGTAATCTGACATTACATTGACCACTGGGAGGATCCACAGCCCCCGCAGAGACAGATAAAGGTCAAAGACCAAGCTGGTATCAATTGAGCCCTCAAATCTTAACACACGAAAATACTGATTGAGCCTAATGTGAAGGTTCATGTCCAAGTCTCACAAGTTGTTACACGGGGGCCAAAGCCTCCGTGCGGTGTGGGGCTCAGAGAGCTTGGAATGCCACAGAGACTTTGGGGACAGTTTATACCCATTGCCTGTGTTACCTTAATGGTTTTTTGACCTGGTAGGACTGTCAGTGACCGGTAGTAAAGGTTAGTATTAGGCTGTTCTTTACAAAATTGAACATATTTCTTCCACCCACAACCTTGCCATTTTGCTGCCCTCATCCTTCTTCACTTCCTGGCCCATTAGGCTCTCTTGTGCCATAGACTGCAAGCCTATTATCTGTAGTGTTTTCAGCACCTGCCAACTTGGAAGCTGAGGTCTGTGCTCAGGCTGCTGGCTTCCCAGCCCCACTGTGTGGTCCACACAGTTGGCCCAGCTGTCGGGCTTTCTTGCCTCAGTGGTGCTGGGCAGGCAGCTCCCAGGCTGTGTGGCTTTCAGTGAGCCTTCCCCCGCAGGTTGCATTCAACTCTCAGTTCTGTAAGAGGAGCTTGATTGGTGTCGCCAGACTCACTGGCTTAGCTAGTCTGCATGGGCAGTGAGTCTTATTCTCTGAACGCACCGATTGAAAAGCAACTTGACAAGGTTGTATATTGGTTATGGTTCATTCTCCTCTGGAGACAAGTCAAAGGCCACAAGATAAGTGGGGACCAGGAAGGAAGGTCATTGCCTCAGCACCTGAGCGGGGAGCATGGTGGGGAGGCCCCACCAGGAATGTTTCCTTCCTGGACAGTGAGCTCTGAAGAAGAGTTTTCCCATCAGATCCATTTCCAAGTTTGTTTTCTGTCTCTACAGCAGCGCTTCTAATTTCCCTCCACAAAGTTAACTTTGTTTTCAGTGGCTGCTTATCACAAAAAATGGCTCAGGAAGGTTGGGCCCTGACTGTTCTCATCTTCCATCATGAGCCGTTTAAGAAGGTTCTGCTTTTGAAAAAGAGCCTTTCAGAGGCAAAAGAAGAGTGTGTAATATGACGGCACAGGCTCTGGCACCTGCAGACCAAGCCTGTCTGGTCCCTGGATTCGGAGGGAGCCGCCCTTGTTAGACAAGCAGTGTCAGGCTCCTCTCCAGACAGGGAGGACTTTCTCATGGTAAGCTTTGCTCAGGACCAAGCTGCAGAGGTCAGTCTAGGTCAGAATAATAGGGGACAAACAACTTTTCTTCCTGCTACTGAATCCACGTTGAGAGAACCAGACCTCTGTTTTTTGGAGCTTTGGATTTATTTGGTTCTAAAGAAACAGAAACAAACCCATCAGCTACAAAAGGCCCCCTTCTGCTGCCTCTAGTCTCTCTCCCAGTCTCAGCCCCACCCCCTTCCTCAGCTCAGGATGGCTGCAGTGAAGCTTTGATTAGTCTGTTGATCCAAGGTCCACTGGGTTCCACCCTCCTCCGGAATGGCCACATTTCATTGCCTGCTGCCTCAGTTTCTCAGGACATTTTCATGTTTTTTTTCCTCCACAACTGTCTAGGTAGTATTCTGAGGCTGTGGCGGGGGCTGCAGTGTTTCCCCTTCATCTTCATGTGATGGATGGTTATTTGATGATTGAATGAACCTTGTTTTACTATATTGGGAAGGTGTGAGTTAGGGCGATCCATCCCTAATGCACCCACAGGAATACAGATTCATAGAAAAAAGGGGGAAAAATACCTCCTATAAACTTGCTTTCAGGGGTTGGGGGCTGTTCCTGAGCTCTGCTTCTCAAATTTTGGATGGAGCCAGAGGCCAAAGGTAGACATATGGCTTTGTCCTTCAAAAACATCCTATATTGATATAGTTTCTGATGCCTCCAGATCTAGATATTAACTGAATATCCAGCTGGATGTGGGGCTTATTTAACTGGGCTTTTGTGAGTTGCCATGACTGAAAAGGATCCTTACCACCTGGTGATGAGCCTGTGACCCCCCCACTCATCACACCCACTTCTGAAGCTTTTCAGCTTATCCCAGGATGTTCCCAGGACTTGCATTTGGCCTGCCTCTGAGCCTGGGTGATGCATCCAAGCAGGACTTCAGAGGAGGTGGCCTGGGCTAGCCCTATGGAAATGATAGAAGACAGGGAAGGCCGTCACAGCAGTTTGTTACATGGGAACATTGGATAGCTGAGGGGGCTTGGATTCCAAAATTTGGAATGAACCCTTCACTCTTGGTCTGATCCCATGGGCCTCTTGCACAGCTGTTAGCTAGTACAGTGAGACTGGTGAGCTCTCCTCCAGGGTTCAGAATCAGAAGAACAGGGGTTTGCAGGGAAGAGCTATGGCCTCTGTGGCTTTGCCGTTAGGTGAGAACAAAATCTGCTCTGAAGAAAGGAACCAACTAGGAAGAAGAATAGTGGTAAGACTTGTTTCCAGGCCCAGGTGGCACATTTCAGTGGACCCACTGAACCAAGGCAATGCAAGGGGATCGAATGTTTGCCAGCAGGAGTCACTGTCAGCCTCCTAATGAAAAGGCTCGCCTCCTTCCAGCAATGAGAGGCAGTGCGTGGAGGTGACATGGTTATCAGGAAGGAAGCGCTGACATTTGTCAAGAAGTATTTGTGTTTTTTGGTGGCTTAGCCTCTGAGCTGCCTTGTCTTCACACATGGCAGCACCTGAAAGGCAGGAGGCTGTATTCTGGGAATCTTTTTAATGCAAAGAAATATGGAAATGCAGCCATGCCAAGATCTCAACATGCAGCATGTTAAATTAACATGAAGTACGTCTTGGCTTCCTTAAGATCCGGTGGGTCACAGGCAGCATTTTCCACTTGAAATGAGCAGAGCCAGACCTTTGCTGACATTGTCATCCCTCCCGATCTCCCAGAAGCAATCACTGGAGGGAACCACGCTTCCTGTGACAGGGAGCGTCAGCTCAGGCTTTTCTGGAAAGAACGGGTCCAGTGGGATTACAAACTTAAATATCTCAGCAACAGCCACGAAATCTGAGTGTCCTCAGTGCACACAAACTCAAGAAGTTAATTGTTCATTTATGTTTGATGCCGAGGATTGAAACATTGGATTAAAACCAATTAAATGTTCCTAGAAGCAACCCAAAAAGTTTCTTGATTTATGAATAGAACCATTGAAATGGCTCAGACGCTCCATTTAAAGTAATGAGGTGTTTTTTTTTTTGGCATGAGAGAAAAAAACAGAAATGGGGAGGACATTGAAAAACCTTTCACATTTAAGACGTCCAACTCTCTAGAAATGTGAAATCTTTTTCTGGGGGGGGGGTAAGAGGGGAGAAAGTGAAGGTCCCCCAAATGACCTGCCCCAGTGGGAAGGAGGGACGTGAAATCCTGGCCTCTGCTGGCCCAGGAAGGAAAGCAGTCCAAGTCAGCCGCAGGTAAGCTGCACAATGAAAACTGCTCCGATTCGCCGGGGGTGCCTTCCTGAACTAAAGTCAACATCCCAAGTTACAGAACCAAACATACCCTGCCTCTGCTTAGCAACCGCAAATCCTTCCTTAAGCAGCTGCATGGATTTTGGATGTGGCTTCTGAAGTACACATTCTTTTATTTAATTCCAGCCCCGCTAGGTTAGGAAAAGAGCCATTTTTCCAAAGGAACAATGCATTCACAATCATTCTCCCTCCCCTTCCCCCCATAAACGGAAATAAACTTGGGGATCATCATCCACGACAACCCCCACCCCCCAAACTGGCTGGCTGAGGCCAAGGAGGGCAAGTCGGCCCCTTTGTTGGGGGTGGGGCTGGCGGGTTGGGAAGGGAAAAGGGCAGGGGCCTGAAACCAGCCGTGCCCTGGTGCCAGAGGCGGCTCCCACCTGGGCAGGTGGGCCGGGAAGCAGGCCTGGAGCTGCCTTTGTGGGCTTTGGTGCCCTTCCCTCCCGGTCAGTCGGAGACGCCGGCCCCTTTCCCAGGACGCCCTCTAGCAGAGCCAGCCCCCAGCACACCACGCGCGGCTGCTTCCTCGCCTGCCCGCCCCCCGCCCCCCGCCCACTGGAGGCTCTGTGCGCGCACACACACGCGCACAGCCCAACACACGCATACATACACACACGCCCCCCGTGTGTACAGTGCACACGCCGCCCGCCGCGGCTCCGGAGCAGGCGGCGTGAGGCTGGGGCTGGGCAGCGGCAGCCGCAGCAGGAGGAAGACCGGCGGCGGCCCGGGGGCGGCGCGGCACGGCTCCGCACGGCGCGGCGCGGCCCAGCCCTGCCCTCTCGGTGAGCGCCTTTTAAAGGGACTAGTTGCGAACAGTTCAGGAAGTGACAAGTCTATTTCCTCCCCGTTCGCAGATCTCTCTACAAAGCGCTGCCCCGCGCCCCGCGCCCGCCGCCCCGCGCCCCGCGCCCGCCGCCGCCAACTTCCCGAGGGGATCCGCGCTCGCCGTCGCCGGAGCTCGCCCCGAGCCAGAGTAAGACCCGCTCCCGAGCGCCTGCGCCCCGCGCCGCGGTGCTGCGGGGCCGGGCCCCACGCCACCGCCGCCGCCGCCGCCCGTGGGCTGGCCCTGCCGGGGGGACAGATATTGTTACAATGTGTCCGAGCGGGCGGGCTGGACGCGCGGACCCGGCGGCTCCGGGCCGGCTCCGGCGACGCTCGCTCGCTCCGCTCTCGCTTTTTGTCCGGCCGCAGCGCCGCCGGGAGCCGAGCCGGCGGGGGCAGAGGGACAGAGGGGCCGGGCCGGGCCGGCGGGGCCGGGCTGGGATGGGGGCTCGTCGGAGCGCACCGCGGCCGGGGGCAGCGAAGGGGAAAGTGCAGCCCGAGCCCAGGCAGGGGCACGGACGCTGCAGCCCGCTTGGGGGGGGGATCCGCGGCGCCCGGCAGCTCTCCCCAAAGTTTCCGACTTATCGGGAGACAACTCTTTTGTTTGCCTAAGTTTACGTGTGCCCAGGGCGGGCCGGGGGCACTGGGGACCCGGGCTTTGCGCGCTGCTGCCCCGCGCCCAGGCTGCTTGCTGCCACCAGCGCCTAGGCCAGGGTAACGGGAAGCGTGCTCTCGCCTATCTTCCCGTGCGTTTATTTTGGTTCCACGCGGGGCGTGGGGGCTGGTGGTGGACTCAGGGTTGGGGGAGGGGGCGGCACGGTCCGCCTGGTGACTTTGACGCGCTGCCCTCCTGTCTGGCTGGACGGTCCGTCCTGGGGAGGCGCTGGAGAAAACCCGTTTTCACCGTACCTCCTGGGTTTGTCAATCCCACGGTGCTGCCCGTGTGAGTGCCCAGGGCGTTTTGTGTGCCCTGCGGGCTGTGGAGGGTAAGGGGAGCAGTGTCGAAGGGGGCTGGTTCTGAAGACGCTGCCTGGTTTCTGGGATCCCAAGTGTGTGTTAGTGCAGGACCGTGGAGTTCTCTGGGTGCAAACAGTGGCGAACAATGCTGCGGGGCTGGGGTGATGCTGCAGAAAAGAGGGGCAGAGTGGGCAGGCCGGCCTGGCCGCTGGGATTGGTGGCTTTTCCTTCTGCTTCTTCAGCTGGGTGAGGGAAGCCTTGGGTTTCTTTGGTAACTCTTCCGTGGTGCATCCCCAGGTGGAACGGGTCTAATTAGCACATACTGTACTTAGAGAGATGGGGAACAAAGAAAGGCTCTTTGCAGCATTTGATGGATGAGATTCTGCCTCCTATAGGCTACGCTGCCAGTGTTACATACGTTACATTACATTCTTTGTGAGTCCAGAGTGTGTAAGAAGTGGCCCTGGTAGTGCGGGGGAGCTTCAGCCTGGGCTGCCTCCTTACCTGTGTGTGCTAGGGCATTTGGGCCCAGATTGCCATTCCCTGCAGAAATGCAAATCTCTGTCCCAGGGTGGGGAGAATTATGAAAGTGTGTGTGTGTGTGTGTGTGTGTGTGTGTGTGTGTGTGTGTGTGTGTGTGTGTGTCTGTCTGTCTAATGGACTGCTGGGGTGCTGTGAATGCTATCGTGTTGCTTGGTGGAGAAGCCCCTTCTAGTGGCTGGGTGCTTCAGCAGACTTCGGAGGAACTGGTTTCCTCCAGAGTAACCAGTGCCCCAACTTGGTTCCAGAGACTGCTTCTGTCCCAGAGCCCACACTCAACACCCTGGCCAAAGGACCACAAGAGGAACTGACCTTGTCTCAGAGAAATCCCTCCAGAGAGAAGTTTGCATGTTGGCCAAAGTTGAGAGACTGAGTGAAAAGAATCCATGTCAGTGGGCCAGCTTCTGCTTTCATTTATATCAGTAGTTTAACAGTAACTTGCCGTGGTTATAGTTGTGATACTGGATTGCTCTTCTATAAGGAACCTTCCCAGTCTGGTCAGGACAAGGGAAATCTGTCATATTTTTCAACCTCGCAACCCTTTTTATTAGGGAGAATGGACAACTTCAGGCCACTACTTTTTCAGCCTTTCTGACCCTTTCCCCAAGGGGCCTAGTGTTGATACTGGCCAAGGGTGGGTGCCATGCTTTCATTGGGTCTGTAGAATTTAGGACCCTGATCCATCTTGCATCTTACCTCTCTGAACCAAAGCAGGGAAGAGGGGGAGGCTCTCTGAACCTCATTCCACAAGGGCCGATGGCATCTGCTGGGGGTGGTGTTCCTGCCATCAGGTGATCTTAAGGTTGAAGGCTCTGATATGTTCTCCTGAGGCCTGTTTTTCCCTCTGTGGGAGGTTAGAGTGACACTCTGCTTTTATCTCCATCTTAAAACAAAACATTTTAGTGATAACAGCAGATAATTGTAGCTGCTGGCTGAAACTGGGCTTCCCTCCGATGGGCCAAGTCTGTCTGCCCAAACAGTCACTCTTCCACCTATCACCGACTTGGCCAAGAGATTGGTGACTTGGTTCCTCCATTCTCCCTCCAACAGAATCAGCCTTTAACACAGCAGCTCATTCCAGGATTTGTGCAAAAAAACAACCAAAACCAAGAAAAGCTGGAGCCTTGTTGAAACCTTGCCTCTGCTGCTTTCAGGAGTGCATTTTCTTGAGCATGACTTTCAAAGCTCAGATGCACATGCTTCTGCTAATGCTGTTCCATCTGTTTCAGTCTGGGGAAACCATGCTAGTGGGCTGAACTTCCTTTCTGGAGGCAGCAGAGATGTGGGTCTTCTTTGGAGACCATTCTAGGATTAGGCAGCAGAGGATGCTGAGAGCAGTTTGATATTTACGTGAGGCTTCAGAACTAAAAAGGGATTTTAGAGGTCACTGAGTCTCACCCTCTCATTTTACATGTGGGAAAACTGAGGCTGGTCATCCAGGTAGTAAATGGCAGAAATCTGGACTCAGGTTCTCCAACTTGAAATCCAATTAAAACTATTTTGCTTCATCCTTAATATTGTCTACAGCTGAAGGTAGAAGGGAGTATGGCTGAATGATTAATTCAAGCTCAAGAAATGCATTTTCTCTGCAGCCTAAAAATGTCCTCTTTTCCACAAAGCAGAAACAAAAGCCTAAACAAGTAAAAATGGCCAAAGCAAACAAGCCACCAACACACACCTTTCTAGTGTGTAACAAAAGAAACCTGTCGGCATCATTTGTTATGGAATAAACTGATAAAGCAAGCTCCAGGTTTAGATGGAAACCAGATGTAGAGAAAGGCTCTTTAATTGTTCCAGCAAGCCGGTATTTTGGTGAAGTCACTGGCACTTGCAACCCACAGAGGTGATGTTATTTTGAACTGGACAGGGGAGAAATCTGTACTTTAGAGGTTTCGGCTGGTTTTATTGTCTACGCTTTCACTCACATTCTTCATCTGTCTTGAAAGAGCTCTTTCCTTGCCAGGATTCATGCCTGCGGGTGGCTTGGCTGCACTGGCCCAGCCTGGCCGGGCTTAGCCTGACTCGGCTCAGCCTGGCTCTGTCTGGCCTAGCTCAGCCTGGCCCAGCTTGGCTTGGCCTTGATCATTCTGACCCAGCTCAGTGTGGCCTGGCTCAGCCTGACTTGACCTAGTCCAGGCCAGCAAAGCTCAGCTTGGTTTAGTGTGGCCTTGCTTACTTAGCCCAGTTTGGCCTAGTCTAGCCTGGCCCAGCTGGGCTTGGCTCAGTTGGTCTGGTTTGGCCCAGCTCAGTTCAGCCCAGTGTGGCCTAAGGACTCAGCTGGGTCCAGCTTACTCAGCCCAGCTCTGCTCCATCTGGCCTGGCCTGGCCCAGCTCCGTCTGGCTTGGCTCAGCTTAGCTCAGCTCAGCTCATTTTGGCCTGGCCCAGCTTGTTCTGCCCTGCACCATTTCTGTCCTCGATGCTTGCTGCTGTGGTGGGCCTGAGTCCCTTCCTTCTGAATAAGTGGCACTGTGAAGGAATTGTCCTGCCCACCCTTGTGAAGGTGGGGCTTGCCCAAAGGGGGAGCGTTCACAGTCTCTGTCCTCTTCTTTGACAACTTTCCCTGTTTCTCCCTCTTGCCCACGTGCGGGCTATCTGTGTCCCATGCAGCAGGGCCTGACGTGGACTGCCTGGCCTCAGCAGTGCTGGGCTCAGAGCTTGGGATGGAGCCAGAGATCCTCTGTGCCCAGAGACCTTTCCTTCCCCAGTGGGCAGTGTGGTTTAGATCACTGACTGATGGTGATGGCCTTGGTGCTTATGTGTCTGGATTCACAAGCACTTTGTTTCTCTCTCAGGAGCTCGATTTGGAGGCTGAGGACTTGCTGGGGCCGCATTCAGTTCTGCCTCTTACTCCCTGGTGAGCTGGCACCACTAATTTATCTTTTTGGGGCCTCAGTTTCCTCATCTGTAAAATGGTGGCTTGGTTTGGATGGCCTTGAGATCCCTTCAGCTTCTTGTGAGGTGACTTACCTTCCTGTAAAGTGCAGTAATTCTCTTCACCAAACAACTGTTTCAGGACATAGTCTCACCTTGTGCAAATTTCGGGTCCATTTCTTGGTTCTGCCCTTCCCACTCTTAACTTTGCTGGAACTTGGTCAAAGGGAATGCCTGGTTCTTGTCTAAATGGTGCTTTGAGATCCACAATTGAGTGCCAAGCAACATTCTGCTGGGAAGAAAGACCCCTTAGAAGACATGTCTTCTTGATTTGGGGGAGTGATAAGGAAACCCAGATGTGGAGGACGTGGGTTTTAAAATTTGGATTTTTTCCTGCAGAAAAGGTGAACTGTTTTACTTATTAGAAAGGCTTCAAAGGCTGGGGCTATTGGGGGGGGAGTTTACATGGGAATGGCTGTGGAGGGAAGGCAAGAAGCCCTGCTGGGTGTGTGGAAAAGGTGAGATACAGCTGAAGGACCTTGGAGGATTTTGCATCTCAAAGGTTCCACCTTGTAGAATTGCCCATCACCTTGGGTGTTAAGGAGAAGTGGACCTGTAACTGTTCTTGAATGATTTTCTGTTCTGTCGGCCCTGGGGAAGCTGCATCTCACGTCACCAAGGGCCTTGAGGGCCTAGGAAGAAATAGCTTGGAAACTGTAGCTCCCCTCAGGCACCTCTGGAAGGACCCTAGGGACCTGGAGTGTGAGCGAGTCAGCCTGAATGGAGGGAAAGTTTCCATCGGGTTCCTCTTCTGAGATTGAGACCTTGGCAGGCTACAAGGGCTTCTCTGACCCAAGATACTTCTGCCAGCTCACTTTTGAGTTTTCTTTTCTCCTTCCCTTAAAAACAAGGGCCCTGCAAATAAGCCGTGATTCCACCTTGGTCCTTCTCCCTCCTGCCCCCCAAGATCTGTTGGCCCAGGCAGAAGAGATGGCTTCAGGAACGCTGAAGCCAAAATGGTTGCCAGTGGTTACTCTAGTTTTTCATGAGTATGCCCTGAAGTGGTGGTTGGTGTGTTTACTAGATAGAGGCCCTGCCTGGGCTGCTTTATCTCAAAGGGGGAATTTTGTTTAGTCTTGTTAATACTCAGTTCACATGGAGAATTGTTAGCCCCTTGGTTTCTGTAGCTGGTGTTTTGGACTGCTAGGCTTCCTGATCTGAAGATGGGGTAAATCATTGGAAAGGTTTTACTCATTTAAAGTATTTTGTTCCATCTTTTATTTAAAAAAAAAAAAAGAAAGAAAAACCCAATTTCTAAGAAAAATGCTGCTTCTTCATTCCCTTCTGGCCAAAAAGGAAAAAATTGTGTCAGCCTGGTGTGGGCTGCCCCCCACCCCCATCCTTAGTTAAGTCTCCATTCAAACCGATTGAAAATATATTTTCCAGCTTCTCAGGTTGTTAGGTGTAGTTCCTGTTTTGTAAAGTCAGTTGTGTTATGATGCTTGTGACCAGTTTTGTTTGCATGCCCAAAGTAATCTAATAATCAGACCCAATTGTACAATCATTCAGCACACGGGAACTCCACAAGCTCTGGGCTGCACAAAGGAGCAAGCCCCCAGTTTGTCTTCAGATCAGTGGAGGAGGGAGGCCAGATGCTAAGGTCCTGGAGGAACAATTTAGCAGGAGTCCAGCAAAGGCCCCTGAGCACAGCAGAGCAGCCCGTCCACTCTGCTAGTCTGAGTGAGGGGGGTGCAGGGGACAGGATGGGGTCCACTCTGCTAGTCTGAGTGAGGGGGGTGCAGGGGACAGGATGGGGGCTGGCATGATTGGGCTTGCGGATGGTTAGCATTGAGCCTTGATAACCCTAACTTCCCCAATGGCTGATCAGGAATCTAGCCTTTGAGATTTAACCAAATCTGGCTTTTGAACTTATCTGATTTTTTTTTTTTAGCTTAGAACCATATTTGCATGTATGGCAGTGGCCTTTAGTCCTTGGGAGTGTGGCCAGGTCTGATCTAGGCGGACATGTTTTTAATGCAGCCTTCACAGTGGACAGACCATTGGGAAGGCTGAACTTGGAGTGATATGAGCTGGCCACACAGTGATGAATGCAGTGAGCCAGCCTTTATTAAGCACCTACTGTGTGCTAGGTCCCCTAGTAGGTGCTAGGGCTGCAGATACCATCAATGAAGCCATCCCCTCACAAGAAGCTCGTGTTCAAACAAGGAGACAGCAACTATGCACACACGCAAGTGTGTATGTGTACGCACCTGTGTGTGGATACAGAATAAGCCTGAAGAGGGAAATGCAGATAAGTTCCAGAGAGTTAGCTACAGGCTAGTTGGGTCCATGCAGAATGGGGCACTTGGTCCTTGTCTTGAAGGAAGACAGGGATTCTCTGAAGGACATGTCAGAAGAGAGTGTGTCTCACATGGGCGATGCCCAGGGCAGGGGCAGAGAGGGGAGATGGAGCCAGGTGGGAAGAACAGAAGGAAGGTTAATTTTACTAGATTGTAGAATGCTTGCATCTAGAGGGTAGGGGTGGGAGAGGTAGACACCAGTATAGAATGACTTTGGAACGGTAGGCTTCGGCCAGGTTGTGAGGGGTTTTAGAAATTAAACAGAAGATTTATATTTGATCTTAGAGGCATAAGGAACTACTCACACTGATATTGATTAGGGGAGTCACATGGTCAAATCAGGAAAATCAGTTCTGAAGCTGAGCCTTGGAGGGCATTCAGGTCTTCGCTGTTGTCTAGGTGAGAGGTGATAAGGGCCTTAAAGTAACTGGATGGAAGACCTGATGGGCAGGTGTAAACAGCAAGATTGGCTCTGTGATTGGATGGCTGGGTGAGGGAGGCTCAGGACTGGAAGCTGGACAGACTGGAAGGGAAAAGGAAGTTTAGAGGAGGGCAAGGTTTGGGGGGATAATGAGCCTTGTTTCAGACACGCTGGGTGTGAGATGGCTGGAGGACATCCTCTTTGGGCTGTAAGCCTGGAACTCTGGAGAAAGCCTGGGCTGGACCTAGAGGTGTGTGAGCTGCTTACAGAGAGATTATAATGAGGCCCGTGGGAGCTGTTGAGGTCATCCAGGAGAGAGTGTGAAGAGAGAAGAGGGTGGGCGCAGGATGGCTGCCTGTAAGACCCTCAGCATGAATTCAACTCAGCCCCTTTTGGTCCCGTGAGTTCGTAGGCTCTCAGCTCTTCCCTTGACCCTTCTTGTGGTCTGGGGAGCAGCATGATAGGCCAAGAGAAGGGCAGTATCTTGGGTTTGCTTTCAGTTCTTGGTTAGGCCTGGCCTTGTTACTGGGTCTCCCATCCATAGCATTGGACCAGGACCAGCTCTCAAAGGAAAGTTTACAGTCACTCTTGGATCCCATACTTGTGAGGGCAAGCCCAGCCCACTCAGCCCCCACCCTGCACTTTGCTGTATGATTACTGATTGGGTAGGTCCTTTCCCTCCCCTATCAGTTAGTGGCAGCCTCAGCATAATGAGCTGGAAATAGTAGGTGCTTCATAACTGTTTATCATGGCCTTGAGGCTGAGATGCTGCTTCTAGGTGCTAGTTCTTGGGGCTGTTGGCACTTACACCTCTGGGGAGGCTGCTGTGGCCTCTCCAAACTGAGCCATGGCAGCCGTTCACAGGCCACCCATGGACCCTCCCTCCAAGCCACTGCTGGGCCATTGGCAGAGCCCCAAGACCCCAGGCCCATTGGGATGGGGCCTGACTCTGGGGTAGAGTATGTTCCTAAACCACCCCCAAAGAGCTTCCTGTCCTAGCCAGCCATGTAGGAGGGACTTAGCCTGCTTAAGGTTGGGCTTATTTTTCCTTAGTAAATGACATTATTACTTTCTCTTTAGTCATCCAACAAACATTCGTTAAGTGTGTACTAGGTGCCAGGCACTGTATTAACCCTGGGGATTCAAAGAAAGATAAAACGTAGCTGCTGCCCTCATGGAGCTCACATTCTGGGGCACCACATCTCAGTAACACGGGCCTTGCATGGCCCCTCTCGTGTGAATGGTGGTCGGTGGGGGAGATGGCACCGGGACAGCTCTCGGGCCAGGCAAGGGCACAGACTGCGAAAGACCTTGTTTCCTGTTCTCATCTTCCTTTGCTGACCTGGTGCAGGCCCTGCCTCAGGTCCCCAGGAGCTGGCCCACTCAGCCTTTGGAGCTTAGTTTGTATCTGCTGTCTTCTGAGTTGACTCAGGGTGTATCCCTGCAGGACAAGCTTGGCGCCTTGAGGGCAAGGCCCAATTTGTAGCCAATTTTTGAACCGTTTTAGCCTAGTGGGGGTGGGGTTGTGTTGGGGAGTAATCTCTTGGGCACCGTCATGTTCAGCTGGCCTTCTGGAAGCGAATTGAAGCTTTTTGTATAGATTTCATGCCCTGCCCCCCATTAGTATATAAAAGCTAGGATGACTTGAATGTTGTGGAGGCCAAAGGGCCTGTGAAATGACCCGAGCAGCCTCAGTAGTTCTGGGTTAGTCATTCTAAATGTTATTAATTCTCATTAGTTATTATTAGTTATTCTAATTATTATTAGAAATTGCTGCTGTGATGCGGGCTCAGCTGGTAAATCCCTTTAGCTTGTCTGACTGTACAATCCATTTAGTTTCCCCCATTTGAAAGTCCCACCCTATTCAGTTGAATGTGGGAAGGGTTTGGGAAGGTTAGACCCAGAAAGAAGATTGCTGAGCCAGACTCCCTTGCTGTGTAGGTCCCCTCTTCCATGGTGTTTGGCAGTGTGCACAGGGGGTTGTCAGTATCTTTGTAGAAAGGGGCATTTTGCCTTTATTAACTTTACAGGAGGAAAACCAGACTGCTTCTTTGCTCTGGGCTAAGTGACGTAGGTGAGCTGGGGTCTGGGCAGGAGGATACCTCCTCCAGGCTGGGGGGGCTGCTGGCTGAGCTGGGATTTTCTCTTCTTGGATATTTGAAGACCTTTTATGATTTAAACATAAGCGTGGTTGGCAGGTAGGTATCTGTTCAATAGGAAAATTGTTGCTGGTTTTAAAATAAACCCCAGCTGCAGAGATCAATCCACTGGTGTAATTTTAAAAAGAAGCTGTCGCATTTGCATATCAAATGTATATATAGTTTTTCCACAAAGGCCTTTTTAGCAGGTAGTTTGAATATTGCCTGTTTAGCTGTTAATGGGAATTTCAGTGTTTTTGGTTTCAGTTTTTAAAAATAAGCTTGTAAGACTGCTAAAAGCACGCTCTCTCGGCAGTCTTCCCTTTTTGTTAACAGATTTATGGATTTGAGAGTTGGTTAAGTTTACAAATACTAATAAAGTCATTTCTAACCGGAAAGAACCCGGTTTTGATTTTGTAGTGGGACTCTGAGGATAGACCTGAGTCAGGCCCTTGACTCTGACGGTGGCTTGGCTTCTCACTTTGACCCTGGGTGCCTTGTCTTCAGGGCCGGGGACAGGAAGGGCAGGGACAGGCCGAGGGCCACGCTGTGGGCTTCCTCCGTGGCCCTGCCCCTCCTCCTTTCTCTGCTGTCCTGTCTCAGCAGCTCCCAGGTCTCGTGAGTGTGGATGCCACACTCAGGTAATGAAGGCCTGTATGAGGGTGGGTGGGAGTATCAGAGGAAGAAAAAGGGGTGTGTCTGAGAGATGTGGCTAGTCATATGGACAAGACTTAGCCACAGATTGGATATGGGAGATGAGAGATGAGAGTGGTGGGGTTGAGGACAACACTTGGGCTTTGAGCCTGAGGGCCTGGGAGGATGGGGTTGCCTTGGTGAGAAGGGTAGGTTTGGAGGAAAGGTGAGTCTGGTTTTGTACAAGTTGAATTTAAAATGGACAGCCAGTTTGAGATATCCAAGAGGCAAATGGAGATGCAAGATGGAAGATTAGCAGAGAGATTGGGGCAGGAGAGGTAGATTCCTCAGCCTAGAGAAAGTCCTTAAGTCCATGAGAGCTGCTGACATCCCCAGGTGAAAGTACTTTGGAGCAAGAAGAGGGCCCTGAGCAGGGCTTGGGGAGACCCCTATGGTTAGGGGGCATGAAACAGCTTGTGAAAGCTGGATCTGGTTCAGAAAGGGCAGGGGGGGGGGATCTGCGGAGGGGAGTGCCAAGAATGATGGGAGTGAGACATGCTTAACCATATAGGGGCAGAACAACTTTGGGCTTTTTTTTTTTTTAAGCAATCAGGGTTAAGTAACTTGCTCAAGGTTACATGGCCAGTTATTTCTGGGTGTGGTGCCGAGTGTCTGAGCCCAGGATTCGATCTCCAGGTCATCCCGACACTGGAGCCAGTGCTCTTACTGGCTGAGCCACCTGGCCGCCCTTTTTTAGGCTTTTTAATGTAAAGTTTTATTGATATATTTTTTTTTACATCACAGAATTTCTTCTTCCTCCCCCAGAGGGCCATCTTACATTGCAAATCATGCTTTTTAAAGAACAAAAAGACCCCAAATCAGCAAAACTGGTTCATTCATCAAAGAAGACTAACACCGAGGCAGTGTGCCTCCGTAGCTCCCTTCTCTTCTTTGGGGCCATGCTCATTCTTTATAATTTTGCAAGATTCATTTTTGATTGATTTGTGATTATTCTTTGTGTTTCTATTGTCATAAGCCTTGTGTGGATTTTGTTTTTGCTCCGCTTTCTTCACTTTGCATCAGGTTATATAAGTCCTTTATGCTTCTCTGTATTCATCATATTTGTCATTTCTCCCAGCTCAGGTGTAAGAAGTGTAGGTGACATAGTGGCTTGAGGACTGGGTCTGTAATGAGGAAGACTCGTCTTCCTGAGTTCAAATGTGGCCTCAGACACTGTAAGGGTTATGGGATTTAAAGATCTTCCATGCCCCGTTGGACTTGCTGATGTAGCAGGAAGGGGCGGAGCAAGAGGAAGTGGAAGCCAACCTAGAGTTCCTGCGGTGGCTGGCGGTGGTGGCGACGGTGGCAGCAGCAGCAGAGATAGCTGCAGCATGAAGCCCTTTTTGAGTTAGCCAGAATTTCTGCTAAGGACTCCTGCTGAGGACTGCCAGGGGCCGGAGCTGCTGGGACCGCGCTTCCCGGATGCTGGGTGGTTGCTGTGAGTGGGGAGAGGAGGACCTTTGCCTGAGGTAGCCTGTTCTGTTTCAAAGGCTTGAAAATGTGGGTGCTTTCTACTTTATCTACCTGTGCCAATGTCATAACTACTCTGATGGCTTTCACTTTCTGGTTTTGGGACTCAGTCTTTTGGTATCTTAATAAATTTTCTAGCTTATTCCCCCATATGGCAAACCTGATGTATTTTGTGATGGATAATTATATCAGCATATCTGTAATCTCCATAGGCATTGTGAATATGGCATTGCTGATACAGACACTTACTTGCTGTGTGACCCTGGGCAAGTCACTTAATCCTGTTTGCCCCAGTTTCCTCATTTGTAAAGTGAGCGGGAGAAGGAAATGGCAAACCACTCCAGTGTCTTTGCTACAAAAGCCTCAGATGGGGTCACGAAGAGTCAGACATGACTGAGATAAGTGAACAACAATAAAAAAAGCTCAGTAATATTCCATTACATTCATGTGCCAAACCTTATTTAGCCATTCCCCAGCGGATGGACACGGACTTTGTTTCCAGTTCTTTGCTGCCGCTCAAAGCACTATAAGTATTTTGGTTATACAAGAACTTTTTTCTTATTAATGACCCTCTTGGTATATAAGCCTAGTAGTGGAATCTCTGGGTCAAGGAGGTATTGACCTTTTAGTCACTTATTTGCCTAATTCCAAAGAGCTGCAGAAGCAGAAAACATACTGTAAATACCGATTAGCGGCATCAGGAGTCGGGAGGGCCTTCAGCGGCCAGGTAGTCCAACCTTTACCTGAACAAGAAGAATCCTTGCCATCATCCATCTGCCAAGTGGCCATCCAGCTGTCACTTGCTGGGAGCTCATGACCTCCAGAGGCAGCCCATGCTGTTCTGCCATATCTCATCCCCAGAGGAAGTTTTTCCTTACATCTCATCTACTTCCAAGGCAATATCATATTTAATAACGGAAACAAAAATAATTCTGCTCTTGCAAATCGGACTTTTATAAGGGTTCTGTTGATCTGTGTAGGAGCTCAGGCCGGATATCCTGCTTAGGACATGTTAGGGCTCTTGACAAAGCTTTGGAGACTTACCAGAGCAAGAAAAATCAGAACTGCTTCAGCATCATGGAGGTGCCCAGAACATGGTGGGAGCTGAAATATCTTACAAGTTGTTGGCCAGGGACCTCCCCCACTCTTGTGTTTAAAAGACTCCGGTGTCTTGTTATTTTTCCAGAGGAAGAATCAAAAGCTCATATTATAAGGTAGTTTGCAGCTCTGTAGAAGAGGGAGACTTGGTTAAATCTTTTGAGCTTTCACTTGGAGAAATTGGATCTCTGTGTACCAAAAGTAACTTAGTCTGGCCATAAACGTAGGAAATTAAATGCAGGTAAGTTTAATGAGGTCACTCTGAAACTTGCCTTTGCCTTGACCTAAACACTCCCATCAGCAAATTCTTTGGCAAGGTTTCTGCTCTCCTGCTTGCTTGGGCTAATAATAAAGGTTCTACTTGCAAGGCTTTTCAAGTCACATTCCTTTATATGTTTGCCTATCAAATCTCTCTTTTTATTTGCAGCCCCAATTAAAAGAAAAAAAACACCCATTGAAGTTAGAGCGCTCCCTTCATTGCTAGAATCGGTATCTTATTGGGACAGGTCACCTGGGAGCAGCTGGAGGGCCCCCCCCCCGCCATAGAAAGGCATGTGGATGATGTGGGTTGCACCCAGAGCCCTGAATAGGCCACTCTGTCACTTTCCTCCTAGTTAGCTGCACCCTGTCTGAGTAGGATCCTGGGACCAAGCTGCTGAGCAGTATGGGTGCCTGCCCCCAGGATACAGCAGCCTCTGGTAACCTGTGGCTCTCTCGTTCATGGTGGTCAGGTTGTTGGACAGGATCACATGGCGCATTCAGTAGTTAGTGATCTTGGGTTTTGGTGATGGGGAATGATAGCTTTTGCCTTTGGCTAATATTGGGGAAGAGGAGTTTTTGTGAATATTGTGGTATTGATTGATTGATGGAAAGCGACCATCAGCTTTATCCTGAAACTTCTTTGAGAGGAATTCTGAACAGGGTGATACTTGAGAGAGTCCTTCTCAAAGTATCTGCCAGATGGGGCAGCGAGGTGGCAGAGTTGATAGAGGACTGGCCCTGGAGTCAGGAGGACCCGAGTTCAAATCTAGCCTAAGACACTTGACACTTACTAGCTGTGTGACCCTGGGCAAGTCACTTAACGCCAATTGCCTCCCCCCCTCCCAAAAAAAAAAGTGTCTGAGAGGATGACCTGAACAGCATCCAGAGGGAGGGTCACCCATGCTTGCTTGCCAGGACTAAGGGCCTGTCTGGTCCTGGCCTCTTGCTACTCTTTGCAGATGTTTCTTTGGCAAAGTTACCTGACTTGCAATGACAATGACTTCATGGTCACAAAATGCTTTGTGGGTATTATCGTATTTGAGCCTCACATTGACCCTGTGATGTGGATTTCCCAGATATCGGTTCCTCTTTCTTACAGAGAAATGCTCAGAGAGGTAAGTGACTTATACAAAGTCACAAGATCACAGGATTATAGAAGGTTCATGGTGGAAAGTTTCATGGAGAACAGTTGGCTCAAACCTTTCCTTTCAAAGAAACCCAAGTGACGGGGAGTCCCTGAACCCTGCATTGGGCTGCCCTTTGGGGCTCTTTGGTGGGATTGCTTTGTAATGAAACTAGCTTGCTTACTTTCTTTTTCTTTGTTTCTTTTTTCTTCCTCTCTTTCTCTTTCCCTCCCTTCCTCCTTTCCTTCCTTCCTTCCTTCCTTCCTTCCTTCCTTCCTTCCTTCCTTC
>NW_027186352.1:11347734-11421793 GCF_028583685.1 Petaurus breviceps papuanus
CTTCCTTCCTTCCTTCCTTCCATATATCTGCCCTATTCCTTCTGGGGCAGGTGGGGTGCTAGCAGGTATGATAGAAATAAACTCCTTAAAAGTTAGGTTTTTTTTACATATGGTATCTATAACTCCATCACCAAACACACTGCCTGTCACAGAGTGGGCCCTTGCCGAATATTTGTTGAATTGAGTTGGATAGTAATAATATTTAACATTCATATAGGGCTTTAAGATTTTCAAATTGCTTTGCAGATATCTCATTTTATCCTCACAACAACTCTGGGAGGTAGGTACTATTATTATCCACATCTTACATAAGGAGAAACTGAGGTAGATAAGCTAAGTGACTTGCCCAGGGTCACGCAGCTAGTAATTATCTGAGGTTTGATTTGAACTCAGGGTCTTCCTGACTCCAAGGCCAGCACTCTCTCTGCTGCACCCCTCAACTGCCTAGCAGGTTAATATGACATAGAATGGAAAGAGCTGTGAAAGCGGCTCTGAATCTTGATTTGGTCACTTGCATTGTGGGCTTGGGAAAGTCATTTTTGTTCTCTGGGCCTCAGTTTCCCCCTTTATAACATGAAGGGATTGGACTAGATTAGTTTGCAGGGCCTTCTAGGTCTGAGAGCATTCCTATAAGAATAAATCAGACTGCGTAATCTTGTCCAGTTCAGTGGTGTTTTGGATGAATTTGGCCCAGTGGATAAGGGTTTTGTTTGCCTTTGAAGCCCTCTCATTCTCCTTGTTAAGATTTGGGATTCCTGAGCAGCGCCCCTGCAGCCGCAGAGGGATGAAGCAAGCAGGGCTTGCCAGGGGTCCCAGAAGATGGGTCAGGGTCTTTAATGCTTCTCCTTACAAACTGGCTAAGGGCTTTGGTACATTTCCCCTTAGTCGGTGCAGCCCCTTTTTGTTAGAGAAGCAGGCATGATTTACAGGGTGACAGAAGCCTTTGCCCTCCTCTCAGCCCTTGACTACTACAGGAGAGCTTTGCCGGCCCCCACCTACACTGCCCCTGGAGAGGTGGACCCTTAAGAGCCATTGAGCCAGTGATGGCAGACTTGGGAACCAGGAGAGTTTAAGGATGAGGAAAGAAGGGGGAAGGTGAAGACAGCTCCCACGTGTTGTGAGGAGCCCTGTCCTGGCTCTCGGCTGCTTTTGCCCATCAGCGTTTTGCTTAAAGGAGAAGTGGCGATGATTCAAGGTAAATAGTCTTGGTTTTGGCAAAATGTTCCTGTCTACACAATACAGTGAGTTCTCCAGGAGTTTAACCACTGTCCTTCCTAGCTGGTAAGAAAAGGAAAAAAAAAGCTGCTCTCACCAAGTCTAAACAGGTTGAAAAGTGACCTGGGAAGTTGACATGAACTAAGAGAAGGCCAGAAATAGCAGCCGAGATACCCCCGTGAATCAGGTGCTGTGGGTGCTGGTGGTGTGTGAGACTCAGACAAATGTGTTCTAACTTGCCTTTTAAAAAATCATTTCCCCCACTTGTCAGAGCCTTTGGCATGTCCTTGTTTGTTTAAGACTCCCTGGAATGCATTGTTCTAGGACACAGCCACCGAGGCTAGGAGCCCCGATCCCTGCCACAAAACCATTAGCAGCATCCCAACTGGCCTTGCTGCACCCAAGGAGCTCACTACCTTAGGCCCCCCTCACTGACTTCACACCACCGCTTAACCTTCACCCTGCATTTCTGTGATAGAGGACAATTTTGTTGATGGTTCTGTTGTCTTCTACTGAGCCCCCCCCCAAATCCCAGATCCTTCCAGGTCCTCCATTTGGTGATTCTCTAACTCTCTGGGGTCACAGACCTGGATTTGGAAGGAATCGTCAAGGCCAATATAGTTCATCCCTTCTGTCCACTCCTCTCCCCATTTCTTCCACCTTCCATTTAACATGTGAAGAACTCAGGGCCCCAGGAGGGTTAAGGGTCTTGTTCTGGTGTCAGAGCCTGGGACTCTGGTCCTCTGACTGGGGAACCCATGTTGATTTATTATTCTCTCTCACTTTCAGGTCCTGGGGATTCCTAAAAATTCACATATTCCTTTGAAAGTGCCCATAGAAATCCGAGAATTTTCGAGCTAATTGTCTAGTGTTTCTCCCTCCTCTGCCCCCATTTTATTGATGAAGAGCCCAAGGCCCAGAGGAGGAAAGTGAGCTGCTGAGTGTGTCCCACAGGTCTGGAGGGGCTGCCATGCAGTGCCTCCCAGCCTGTCTAAAACCTTCACATCTCGCTGTGACGCCTTGGAGACTGCCAGCTCAGAATTTCATGGACATTTAGTTGAGTGAGCTCGGTGCATTGCCATATACCCCAAGGCCTGAGGAGGAGGCCTCAGATGGAAAGTGGAGGGTTGAGACCTGAGCCTGGGTAGGTCATTCACTTGATAGAGCCTGGCCTACTGAGTCAGAAACTAAACAAGTTTTATAGCTGCTGTGGTCTGAAATGTCCTCACCTGTGCCTTCTGTTTGAAGATGGTCAAAGCGTTAGGAAGCTCATAGTGAAAAAGGCCCCTTGGGGCATTGGTTCGATGACTGAATATCTCTTTAGATGTCATAGCCCTTCAGCAGTGGCCTTGGCTAACTGTCTCACCAGGCCATGTGTGTGCATGACACATGCATGTTCTTGGGCATGCGTGTGCAGCATGGGACGGCTCCTCTAGCCATGCCTTCTGTGACCAATGGTCACGTGGACTTCTGGGTGCCATTTGTGACGCTGCATTAGCTAGAAGAGGGGTTGGCACTCCAGGTTTCATTTCTTCTTGGGGACAAGAGGGATATAGGAGATGCGGCCATAGTTTTCTGTGTGAACCTGCTCCCTGAATCACTGCTGGGAGAATTGTGTAAGTTTATTGATAATTCTCCCCACCCCTGCATGGGTCATGTCCATCTCAGCCACGTGGACCTTGTGGCTTCATCAGGCTCCTTGGGGCACCTTCACTTACAGGATTTTGTTTAGTCCTTTCACACTCTGTGAATTCCAGAGGGTAGGGCCTTAACTTGACTTGGCAGCCGAGGACACGAGTTTTAGAACTCCTTGCTTTGGGGCAGCTAGGTGGCTCAGTGGAGAGAGTGCTGGGTGAGTTCAGATCTGGCCTCAGACCCTGGACAGGTCACTTCATCCAGTTTGCCTCAGTTTCCTCATCTGCCAAATGAGCTGGAGAAGGAAAATACCAATCCCCTCCAGCATCTTTGCCAAGAAAACCCCAAATGGGGTCACAAAGGGTCAGCCACGACTGAAACAACTGAGTATCAGATTTCTTCATGAGTGTCTGATCTGGGACCAGGAAGGCCCTAGCCATTGACTCAGTCCAGGGAAGTTCCTGTTGAGCCCTTGGGTTCTTTCCTTTACAGACCCTGTTCAGCCCTGCCTTGTCCTCTAGCTCTTTGTGGCTTGGTGGGGTCCCCAGCAGAATGCGAGCTCCCTCTGCAGAGGGCAGGGGCGGTTTGCTTTCTCATCTCCTCTCCCCCAGCACGTGGCACATTGCCTGGCGCCTGGTAGGGGCTTAACAACAGGTTGGTTGGAGGACTAGAAGGTCCTCCATGGGACTAGCTTAGTCTGTGGAGCTTCAGATGAGAGCAGGGGGTGGCTATGACAGAAACACCGGTCACTTTTCTTGGGCTGTGCCTCTTGGCCCTCAGAGACTTGCCTTCACGCGGTCCAACCTCTTCCTTTTACAGATGAGGAATTAGACCCTCTCCGAGGTCTCTTTCCTCTCTGAGATTCCAGGATTCTCACAGTTTTGCTGCCCTGTCTCCCAGTTAGCTTTCAGCCCCCTGGGAAGCCATATGGCACCAGCTAAGGGACCACCCGGCTGGTGTGTGCCGTCTCCTGGCCCTCAGGGATTGCTCCACAATACTCAGCCATATTCAGAGACCCACCAAGGTAGCAGCCCTTTTACCAACCAGCCAGAGTGAGCACTTATCCATTTCCAAGGACCTCAGCCAGATATCACCTTTCCCCTTCCTGTATTCTGTTCTGGAGCCCTGAGATCTCTTGATTGCAAGAAAAACCTTCTCCCTTTCTGGGTGGTGAAAGGAAGCCTACCAGGATATGGCCAAGGAGGCCTGTTATCCCCAAATGGGTAAGTGGGATGCCGTGCTGATAACCTCTTGGCTGTCTTGTGTGCCGGAGCCAAGGGGGGCTTGCCATTGCTAGAATGGTCCTGCTGAGTGTCTGTGCATGCTTGTGTGTAGGTGGAGAGCCCTGGGCTGCTTCTGATCCCCTGGGTAGGGCAAACCTGGGGCTGAGGCAGCCTGCTCGCACTTTCTTCTTTCAGGCTCTCATTTGAAAGCTCCGCTTTGCCCACTTCCAGCTTCTGTAGAGGGCTACTTGAAAGGTTCAAATAGCATGGGGTACAGTTCACAGGTGATAGGGATTGTCATAGCTTTGCCACCCAGAAGAAGAGTACATATTGTTTGCCCTCTAGGCCATTGCTGCACTGCCCCTGGGCCAGCCCATCTTGTTGGGATGGAGACAAAAATACCCGGACCTCTCCTCATCGCCTCCCCCATGTGCCTTTTGAGGGAGCTGAACACCATTTAAACTGGAACGGAAAAGCTGCCAAAGCCACTTGGGTTTCCTCTGTGAGGCTCACACGTGGGCTTTGGGGCATACGTTAACCTAAAGTGGAATGGAGCAGAAAGTCGCTGTTGTGTGTTTTTGCCACCACATCTTTAAGATGTGCCTAAGAATGTTGATTTACTTGGTCGTTATGGGGAATAACTAACCTGAAGGATGCCAGAGGTGAAGCCATTGAGAACTCGGGGGGCTCAGGTCTGGAGCTCACTATGGCCTGTCCCTTAGAGGTGAAGTGATGCTAGATTGGTCTTGGCTTGAATTGGATAAAGTATAACTTGTTAATTAGATCTTTATTACAACTTTTGAGCATTAGGGAAATGTGTGATGAGAAAAGGAGGCTGGCTAGTCACGTCTTAAGGCAAAACAGATGCTGGTGCTTCCTTCCTTTACTTTCCTCCACCCCACCCCAATTTGCCATTGCCTTCCTGCTGAAACCACCTTCCATCTATTCTGATTCATTAGCCAGCCTTAACCTCCTTCCTGACCCCCAGTCTTACATTTTCATGTGCCTAGTGGACATCTTGACCTGGATGTCCCATAGATACTTCAAACTCCAACATATCCAGTTACTGAACCCATTCTCTTTTCCCTCAAACCTTTCCCCCTTCCAGGTTTTCCTGTTACTGTCTAGGGTGCCATCTTCCCAATCACCTGGTCTTACAACTCCAGTGTCAGCTTTGACCCCAGACTCACCTTCCATATCCGACTCGTTGCCAAGACCTATGGATTTCCCCTCTTGTAGCATCTCTTGTATATGCCCCTTCTCTCCTGTGATACTTCCCCCATACCTCCTACCTGGACTATTTCAGTAGCCTGCTGGTAGGTCTGTCTGCTACAAGTCTTTCCCACTCCAGTCCACCCTTCCTTTAGTCAGCAAATTGAGCTTCCTAAAGCTCAGTTCTGACCCTGTGACCCCCACCCTCCCACCCTCATTCAGTAAATCCTAGGGGCTCCCTATTTCCTTCCAAATCAAATACAAAATGCCTTCCTCACCTTCCCAGTCCTCTCACACCTCACTCACCCCTGTGTGCTTTATGATCCAGAGACACTGGTTTCCTGGCTGTTCCATGAACAAGACCTTTCATCTCTTGGCCTCAGGCATGTTCATTGGCTCTTCTCCATTCCTGGAATTCTCTCCTTCCTCTTCTACCTTTTGGCTTCATTCAATAAAACCCAACTTCTCTATGAAGGCTTTTTTAGCCCCCTTGGGGTGGGGGCCTCCCCTCTGAAATTACCCCCAGTGTATCCCATCTGTAGCTTGTTTGTATGGTTTTCCCCATTAGAAGGTGAGTGCCTTGAGAGCAGGGCCTGTATTTTGCTTTTCTTTGTGAAGCCAGCTCTTCTCATAATACATGACATATAACAGGCATTTAATAAATGATTATTTATTTGACTTGTTGCCTCTATATCTTCATGTGTTGCCTCTTGCTTTAGAAAATTAGCTTCTTGGGACAAGAGACTGAGTTTTGGACTGTGTGTCTTTAATGCTTGGCATAGTGTCAGAATGTAGAAGGTGCTTAATAAATGTTTAGTGACTGATTGGGCCATAGTAAGTACTTTATATTAACTGCCTACCTGGATATTGCCCTAATGGAAGGCCTAGCTAGTGCCCTGGGGACATCCTCAGGCAGGATTTAGGGTTTGTTTGAGGAAGAAAAGCACAGAATCAGATGTGTTCGGATTTTGATTCACACCTCTCCATGAATGCTGTCTCACCATTGAAGTAAATGACAGTTGGAAATGCCTCAATAACTCACATTTATGTAGCTACTGAAGGTATGCTTGGTTCTTCCCTGTCAAGGCAGGTCTCCATGTTAAGTGACTTACCCAGGGTCATACATCCAATGAAGTGTTAAAGCTAGAACTGAAATTTGGTCTTCTCAATACATGTAGCATGGTGGTCTGTGGGAGGGAATAGCTAATGGGAAGGATGAGGGATGGGCTGTGCCTGCTGGGAGCATACCAGGTGTCATCATGCCCTTCTAGACAAAATCTGCTGAAGAACAATAGTCGTCTGACTTTGATGAATTGTAATGTGTCAATTAGAGCTTTAATCTAGCTTTGGAGTTGTAAGCTTCTGGCTGACCTTGGACAGCTCCCTGCAAAATGAGTGGGGAAGACTAGATGATGGGGAAAGTGAGCTCTGCTCTTGCTGCCTCTTGTCCTCCAACCCACTTGGGGCCACTGGCTGGACGCTGTGCTTTATTCTTTCTTTTATAATGCAGTGTTCCATTTCCTGCCCATTCAAGTCGGGGATGAAATACTTAACCATTGGCACTGGCCTTTTATCTTTAAGGAATGACCCCGGGCACTGAGTTTCCTTCTACTAGTAAAACATTTTTTAGACATCGGAATGAAGTGCCCTTTAATTTTGTTGTTGTTTAGTCATTTTCAATTTTGACCCCATTTAGAGTTTTCTTGGCAAAGATACTGGAGTGGTTGGCCATATTTTTCTGCGACTCATTTTTACAGATGAGGAAACTGAGGCAAACTGGTGTCTTCCCCAGGCCCTTTAATAGAGACTAGCAATATTGAAATGTCAAAGTTTTTGTAGAAAACAAAATGAAATATGAAAATCCATCATGGTCAGAATGTTATTTCAGGTTGATTCAGGAGCCAGCCCTCTGCAGAAAAGGATTTTATAAGTTATGGACCATAGTTCAGCTCCCTGCCCTCAGAAAGCACCATTGAAAATGAGTCCTTTGAGCCAGTGTTGAGTAGCAGCCCCCATGACAAGGCCCTGCACTGACAGTCAGAAGATGTGGGGTTCAGGTCCCAGCTCTGCCACTAATTGGGTAAATTACTATCTCTCAGCATCTGTTTTTTCATCTGCAAGATAATATTTTATTTCTGGTGCTTTCCATGACTCGGAGGGTCATGGTCTTCATTCGAGCCCACTTGGATTTATCCAGGCTTTGTCGCCATCCTTGTTGGTGTGCAAGGGTCTTGCTCCCCTCTCCCTATCTTCCAGGATTCCAGTCACACTTTTTCGCAGTAGGTCAGATGGCTGGGGTTGAACTGAATTTCTAAACCTCACTCCTTAGGGCTGATGGGAGAATTTTCTATCTGATGGAAGAGCTATGAACAGGAAACGACTTTGTCCATCCCAAATGGTGCTTGTTACAGGCCAGGAGGAAGTGAAGCAAGGCCCAGGCCTTCTGGCTCACTCTGTTCATGTTTTTTCCTTAAAATACTATCAGCTTTACACAGTGAAACAACACATTGGCTCAAATGAAATTCAGGAATGGACTTGAACTACATTGTAACTTGGGACAAATCTGCTTTGGCCGTTGCTTTGAATGCTCTAAAGGAGCGATTCTTTGTTGGTAGACAGAGCTGAGCTATCTTGTGAATGGAGAGTATACTTAGAGAAGGCTGTTTTCACGTCAGTGACCCTGGCCAGTGGGCAAAGGCCACTCTCTGGGCACCCCAAATGGCTTTTGAGAAGGGCTTGTTCTTGGTGGACAAGCATGGCAGCCTCTAGGGAGATGGCTTTCTGTGTGGAAATCCCTGCCAGTGTCAGGAGAGCCAGTGCACACACTTACTATTCTCTGTGCTCCTGAAGATGTTGAGGTGACTTTTTGAATTCCTTTTTTCTAAGAAACTCCTATGTATTTACCGCATTGAGGCAAATCCTGAAGTTGAATAAGCGTCTGGTGATGTTTCCATTCCTGTTGCAATTAGGGTCATCAGATTTGCAAAGTGGAAATTTGAACTTGGTGGGGAGAGTGTGGAAGTCTTTCAACAGCAACCACCACCAAGACAACCTAGTACTTGACCCCAGCTCCCTTGTGCCGTGCAGAGCCCTAGCCTAGTGTGGTGGAGAAGAGCCTTGGGCTTCCCTTCATCCCTCCCAAGCTGGGTGGCATTGACCAAGGCCCTTCCCTTCTCTTCATGTATAAGCGAGCGCTTAAACTAGACGATTCCAGGCTTCCTTCCATCTCTAAATTCCAAATGAGCCCTGGAAACATCCCTGTGCTTGATAAGGGGTAAGATCTGGGTTAAGATACAACTATTTCAGGTTCTACATTTTTTTTCCTCTTTTTATTTAAAAGGAAATGTGATTTACAAGTGCTGAAGTTTTTCCATAAAACACAACGAAATGGAAAGATTCACCATGGTCAGAATATTGTTTCAAGTTGGTTAAGGGAGCCAGACCTCTGTAGAAAAGGATTTTCATATGTTCTTTGGGGTGTCTGGGGGGGTCAGTCCACACCCCGATCTTGGGCATTGTCATGGGACAGTCCAGCGGTAGTCTGAGAGGACTCAGACTGGCTTCCTGAGGCCTGCTACCCCAGAATTAGGACTGGTTTGTGACCTTTTTCTCACACTCACAAGAAGACAGACAAATGCTCATCCCCAAAAGATTTCTAGGAAAACTGGGACAGATTATTGAAAAATGGAAATAATGTAATCAAAAGTCGTTCCCTCCCAAATTGCTGGTCAAGTTGCTCACATGAGGTTCTCCCTGGCTCCTCGGTCTGGGAGCCCCGATTTGATTTTTGTGATGGGTTACAGGCAGAGGTGAAGTTAGTGCACCTTCCTCAGTGACCATTGAGTCTTGTGAAGGACCACTTGGTGTTCCCAGCTCCCTCAGAAAGGTCTCACAGAGTCATCTGCCTTTTGGGTCTGTGGGGAGCCCTGCTGGAGGAAGCAGCTTCTCTCTCAACCAAAGAATGCAGGGCCATGTCAGTGTGGGATGATCCATCTGCCACATGGGTATCAGTGTGCATGAAGGCAGACACAATGAAGCACCTTCTTTAGCATGGAGGACCCGCCTGCATTGCTGACCTTCTACAAGGGAGCGTCCCACTCCAGCTGCCCACTTCCCTGCTGGATAAGGCCTTTCTTCGTCCTGTGGAATGGAGGCTTCTGTCTCTCTAAGGCGGTTGAAAAACGCAGCTGGGAAAGCCAGTTGGGCTGGGCAGGTCTCCATGGGGGTCTCCCAATAGACTTCCAGGCAGCCTCTCCGTTTTATTCATTGAGGGCCTCTTGTAACCCTGTTAGAGTGTTGGCTTTACTGCTTCAAGTTGGGCAGGTAAAAGGTTATGTAAGTCTGGAAACCTTTCAGAAACCAAGGCAATCGTGTGGCCTGGGGCCAGAGCCCATCATGTAGATGTTTGAGGTGCCTGCGTGATGGATAAGGATAAGGATCTATTTCTGTAGAGCTTTAGTTTACAAAGCACTTTCTTCTCAAGAGCTCTTAAAAATGGGGAAACTGAGTCCCATAGAAGTGAGTGGCCTATCTGGGATCATGCAGCCTGGACTCCTATCTCCTTAGCCTGACACAGACTTATGGCCTTCCCCCCTTTCATCCAGACATGTTGGGATTGTGTAGATTGTATCTTGGAGGTCACTTCCCAGTACAAATGCCCAAGTGATTTCATGATTTCATTTCTGGCCACCAGAATTTCAGGGGGAAACACCCTATGTTACTGGCTCTGCTAGGTAGTGAGACAGCTGGCAAGCTGATTGAAATAAACCCAGCTTATTATTATCTCCATAAAAGCTTAACTGTGATATACCAGTAGGCAATTAAAAATGATTGTTGCAATGACACGCTCAGTCTGCTGATGTGTTAAGAATCCCCACTGTCTGCTGTAGAGCCCCAAACCAAGCCCTGGAGGTAGCAGCTCCTATGGCCCTCCCTCCTCCATGGCCCTTCCTCCTGTGACCCTCTCCCTCTCGACCCCATGGCCTTCCTCCCCTGTGGCCCTCCTCCTGAGCCTCTCCCAGTGACACATTCTGCCTTTATCTTTTTATCATTTTAGTAGATGCCAGGACAGTTTTTAAATAAAGATTTAATCTCTATGTTCAGTTGACCGGCAGTCGGGCTGCCGTGGAGCAGACAGTGACTTCTGCCTTGCTGAAAGAGGGAACATTTAATCCAGGAAATAGAGAGAGAAGTGCAGAGTGTCTCCTCTCATCCTCGAAGCCAGAGATTGCTTGAGGGAAGTGGAGATGGAAAAAGAAGCTTTGAATGCCTACTTATATGAGAAGAATTGTCTCTGTGTTAAGTTTCTCCCTGTCTCCTCTCTCCCCACCAGATGGGCAGGCAGGCCTCCCATCAGTTCCCTTTTAAGTCGATCACTCTGACTTTTCCTAAGTAGAGACTTTTCTAAAAAGGAAACTTTAAAGACGTCTCAGAGGAAGTAGATGTGGACCCAGCCCATCATGTGGTCAAGTCTGGGAGCTTCCTGGGGCCATTGCTCCACTGCTTCTTGAGTTCGAGGTGTGCGGGTCAGGAGTTCCCCTCCCCTCCAAACAAAGCACAACCTTCTCTGCCTTGGGACCCCTGGGCCTCTTGTCTTCTTCATCCTGGGGTTTCTCCAACCCCTTCCCCCCATGGCTAGGCTTCTTGACAGATTCTCAAACTGAGCTACACACTACAGCCCTACCTTTGAGGTAGTGACAGGTTTTAGGTCTCAGGAAGAACCCAAACACAAGGTCAGGGAGACTTACCTCGTAGCCTCAACTATCCCTTGTGTGGCCTTGGCCTCATCTCTTCTATGGCCCTCAGTTTCCGTATCTGTGGAGTGAGTGGGTTGGCATAGCCATAGTCTGGGGCCTTTTCCTGCACAAAGATTCTGTGTTTTCCAGCATCGGAGCACACCCAAGGCAGCAGAGCCAGATTTGGGGGAAGGTGGGAAGTCACCCAACATTGATGCTTCTCGTGGGTTGGGTCGAAGGAAGGCCGCCCTGAAGCAGGCATGGCTGTAAGCCCTGTTGTTCATTACCCCCCTGAGATACTGCCTTGTGTCTATGTGAAACCCTGTTTAAAATCCGGACTTGGATGCCAGAGCCTCTTGGAGAAGAGGCCCTTACCCATCTCTGGGCAGTTTATGCCCTTTGGGCACCCTCCCCTTCTCTGGACTCCAGACCCCCACTGTGGCTTTCTCCCTGAGACAAGGCATAGGGCTGGGGAAGCGTCTGCCGTAATGGTGCCTTTCCCTACTTTTGGGAGCCTCATCACAGCAGGAGGTTTGCCCTAAGGCAGTCTCAGGGGCCATCTTGGAAGAGCTTCCTTCTTGGAGGCACAAAAGCCGTTGTTGGGTGTGTCACAAAGATAACTCGTCTGTACTATTGCTCCCCATGTCAGCTTGGCCACCTTCTTTGGTTAAAAATCCCACTGAGTGCACTTGGCACCTGGGAGTAGAGTAGAATATCAGAGAGAGCGCTGGGAAGCAAGAATTCCTCTAATGGGCTTGTTTCAAGCTGCTTTTTCTTCCCCTGGCCAGCAGATCAGTGAGCTGAGCATTTGGAATAGAGCATGTCCCCTTTCCCCCACATTCCACATTGCGGAGATGAGCGCATGGAGGCCTAGACAGGTAGAGGATGGTTGTGGTTATCCTAGAATTTGGAGCCAGATGGGTCTTTAGAGATGATCTCATCTCAGCCCCTCATTGCACAGGCGACTTCCGCAATAGCAGTTAGTGGGGCCAGAGTCCTAGGATGGTACCCTTCCTTTATAGCTCTTGGGGTTGGGATTGTCAGCTCCTGGAAAATAGCTGACTTGCCCCCTTGCCCACTCTTTGTCTCTCTTTCAGTTGTCAAAGGGGAATCTGGAAGGTCTTCTTGGGTCAAGGTGGAATAACTGGAGGTAGAGAGAAACATCAGTACCATCCCTCCTTTTCATTTTCTTTCCATCTTCTTTCCATCTTGGTTTGTCAGGGAGCTAATGCCCTTCCACTCGCTGCCATCAAGTATGAGGGGATAATAAATGGATATATTTTGAATAAAGCCCTTTTGGGTTGGTATGTCCTTTTTTTAATAGTATTTTATTTTTTCCCAATTATATGTCAGCAATTTTTAGCATTCATTTTTATAGGATTTTGAGTTCCAAACTTTTCTTCCTCCTTCCCGTCTTCCTAAAATGGTAGGCAATTTGATATAGGTTATATATGTGCAGTTATGTAAAACATATTTCCATATTAGTCACAGTTGTGAAAGAAGAAGCACATTGAAAGAAAAAATAACAAAAAAAAAAAAGAAGTGGAAAAAGTCTGCCTTGATCTGCTTTCAGAGTCCATCAGTTCCTTATCTGGGTGTGGATAGCATTTTCCGTCATGAGTCTGTTGTACTTTGGATCATTGTGAGATTGAGCAGAACTGAGTCATTCGTAGTTGATCATCACACAGTGTTGCTGATACTGTGTACAGTGTTTTTCCGGTTCCTCTCTTTTCACTTTGCATCAGTTTGCACAAGTCTCTCCAAGTTTTTCTGAAATCTGCCTGCTCATCATTTCTTGTAGTAGCATTCCATTCCATTTATATACCACAACTTGTTCAACTATTCCCCAGTTGATGGGCATCCTCTAAAATTCCAATGTTTTGCTACCATGAAAAAGGCTGCTATAAATATTTTTGCACATGCAGGTCCTGTTCCCTTTTCTGTGATCCCTTTGGGATACAGACCTAGTGGTGGTATTGCTGGATCAAAGGGTATGCGTAGTGTTATAGTCCTCTGGGCATAGTTCTAAGTTGTTTTCCAGAATGCTTGGAGCAGTTTACAGCTCTACTAACAGTACATCAGTGTCCCCGTTTTCCCACCTCCCCTCCAACATTCATCATCTTCCTTTTCTGTTGGTGTGAGATGATACCTCAAAGTTGTTTTAATTTGATTTCTCTAATCAAAAATGATTTAGAGCACTTTTTCACAGGCTGGCTTTGATTTCTTTGTCTGAAAACTGCCTGTTCATGTCCTCTGACTATTTATCAATCGGGGAATGACTTGTATTCTTATAAATTTGCCTCCGTTTTCTGCATATTTAAGAAATGAGGCCTTTATCAGAGACACTTGCTGTAAAGGTTGTTTCCCAGCTTTCTGCTTTCCTTCTAATCTTGGTTGTATCGGTTTTGTTTGTGCAAAGGTTTTTTAATTTAATATAATCAAAATGATCTATTTTACATTTTGTAATGATTCCTGTCTCTTGTTTGGTCATAAATTCTTCCCTCGTGTCTTGTTTTTTGTAGCAAATACTTCAATCTTTGGTCACTTGGTTTGTCTACATCGACATTTATCTTTGAGTATCTGGAATACAGAGGCCACTGGTGAATTCCATAATCTTCTCTGCATATGGATCATGTAAATCACATGTGTCTGATTCACACACCTTTCCTTTGTGGGCTGAGTCTTTGTGGGGTTCTAAGAGTTTCTGTGTAGCTGTACCGTGACAAAGAAAGTGCCGTTACTTATTGTCTGTGTAGTTCCAACTTCTCAGAGCAGACACAGGTCGTTTTGATGAGGATTCGTCAAGATGGCAGCACTGTTCTGGATGCTGCTTCTGTGAGTATCAGAGGTCGGGCTGCTGAGGGACGAACAGCTCTGCCTCAGTCTTCTTTCATTCACGCCTCTGGGTGGATGAAGATGTCGCTGGCTTGGTTATCAGACGTGACACAAACCTCAGAGGGATAGCAGTTCATCCACATGTAGGATCCAGAAAGACCTTCACAGGATAGAATGTTGGATCAGTGAGTCTTCTTCCCCGAGGGGTGAGCCTCGACCAGCAGGGGGATGTGGAGACAAACTGAATCAAAGTCAATAATCACACGTATTTCTGTAGCACATTGAGATTTGGAAAGTGCTTTTACATTTTTATCTCATTTGATCCTCCCAGCAACCCTCGGAAGTAGGCGCTGTCATCATCTCCATTTGGTAGATGAGGACATTGAGGCAAATGGCTTAAGTGGCTTGCCCAAGGTCATACAGGTAATTATTGTTTATGTCAGAATTCAAACTCAGGTTTTCCTGGCTCGAAGTCCTTAATTTTCTCCTTTATGCCACCTGGCTATCTCATGGCTGGACAGGTCAAACATAGCTGGACCCCAGGATGTCAATGGGAAGCTAGGTTTTAAAGTCATCCCCTCTCTCCCCCCACACAGATTTTAATAAAAATAGGTAAATGGGAAGCAGGCAGACTGAGATCAGTGTTTGTTATTTTGTTTTAACTCAGTCTATTTAGTTGAAGTTTCCTGTGATTGAAGTTTTACTGTGATCAAGTGTGGGACTGTCTGCCACCGTCACGGTTCCAAGCTTGGAGGATTCACATTGAGGTTGTGAGAACAGGGCAAAAGATTACTGTTGACAGAAATAGGAATCCCATGCAGACCACAAATTCTGGAGAGTTGACACAGTTTTTGTCATGTTTTACTGCCTATGATATTCAGTATTCTTGGTGATAAATGAGGAGGCATTCTGCTTCTGAATGAGTGTTAAAACCTCTGCTTTGATAGCTAGGGAAACCTCAGCTTCAGCAAAGGTAACTCCAAATCAACACCAGAAAAAATTGAGACATTTTATACTGTACGCATTCTCTCTCTCTCTCCCTCTCCCCCTCTCTCCCCCTCTTTCCCCCCTCCCTTCCCCCTCTCTTTCCCTCTCTCTCCCCCTTTTCCTTTCTCCCCCTTTATCCATCCGCCTCCCTCCCTCTTTCTGTGGCTCTGTCATTCAGCAAACCAAATTATATCTTGGTTTTATCCATTTAGAGACCAATTTGCTCCTTGCTTTATAGATCAAGTGACATTTACCTAAGGTTTTTCATAGCATTTTTTCTTGATGTCTGTTTTGCCTGCCTTTATCTGCTCTCTTGGTTAGGTGGACGACCGTGCTGTTCCATCTAATCTGAGTAACAGAAGTCCGGCTGAGGGAGAATGTACTTCAGAGCTTTGCTAACATTTTGTGCAGAGCTGACTCCATGGGCATCTGTCCTCCATCTCCATGTCCAGTCTGTAAACATCTAAGTGTAGACTTTGTACCCAGCAATGGGCTAAGTGCTGAGGGTGCTACCAAAGCGAGGGAGACTGAAGAGGTATGCTGCATCACCCCTAATTAACAGTATCATGCAGTGGAGTATGGCAGGCATGTCAAGGGACCCACAGATTGCTTGGAGTTGAGACTCAGAGGGAAGGGTCACTTCTGACTTGAGGGGCCAGGCAAGGAAGTAGGTTTGGGCTGGTGTAAAGCCACCCACGAGCAGCTGAGGATGGCTGCTGTGAACAGCTTTCAAGGTCCTGATTACATAGTATGGTGAACACTCTATTCAATAACAAATCAGAGCAAAACATTCACAGTAAATCAAGGTACAGCATTCACATCGTTACAACTTATTACAGAAAATGGTCACATAGTTTTCACCACAGTGGTCACACAGTTTTGAACAAAGTATAATCATTTAGTCAATCAATCACTTAGGAACTCAATAATTCAATTATTCAATACAATAGTCAAAGTTCTCCACTCATGGGGGTTACAATATCAGTCACTACTCAGCACTCTCTTAAGGGGTAGTGTAAAATACACAGGCCATCCACCCCTCAGTCACAAATAAGTTATAGTCTTCTCAGTCAGTACACAGTATCCAAGTAAAATCTTCTTTCAGCTTGACTCAGGGTAGTCTCAGATTCCCTGGATCCCCTTCCATGGTCCCAGCTCCTGCCTGGATTCACCAAACTGTCACCTGGGTTCAAAGGCAGCTCCCAGTTCCTTTTCCAACTCTCTGTGCTGTTCCTGTTCCATGCTGAAGCTCACAGTGTCCAGTCCACCTTAAATCCTTCACAGTCTCTGTTCCCAGGAAGTCAAGGCTTAACAAAGCCACAAACAGATTCATGCAAAGTACCAGAATCACAGTCATGCTTTCTCAGTGTTCGGAAGCTCCCAGGAGAAGCTGGCAGCTCCCCAGCAGAGGCTCCAGCTGGTTCCCAGAATCAAAATCATCATTCTCTCTAGCCTGGGCCTTTCCTCTTCAGCCTCCTCGGCAGCAGCTGCTTCTGCCTCCACAAGCTTATCCCAAGGAGTTCTGACTCTCCCTCTCTGGGGCTTTTCCTCATATGGTAATGCTCCTTCTTTTCAGCCCCTACCTGTTACATCAGCAACAGGAGTTCATACCTTCTGTTTTTTTAGCAGAGGCTTAATTTGAACCATGTGCTAAGTACCTTTTAGCTTTCCAATACAAAGGGCTCTTTAAATAACATTACCATTACAGCTGTAGAGGAAAGGAGTGTGAGATGAGGCTGGAAGGGAAGCTCCGGACCCCATTGGGAAGGGCCTGGATCGTCAGGCCTGAGGAATTTGGCAGTGGGGGGGGGGGGCCCTGAGGGTCTTTGAGCAATGATATGGCAGAAGAGAGTAGTTTTCACATGAGAGAGGCCTCAGTGTTGATGATGACCCAGAGTCCCAGGGGAGACCTGCTAGGAAGCCGGCCGGGGGTGACCACAGTGAGGGTGATGGCGGGGCAGTGGACGAGACATGACCCAAACTGCAGAGAGAGGAAGGAAGGTTAATTCTTGGCCGATGATTAGATATGAGAGATACAGTGAGGGGACAGGAAACTGAGGCAAAAGGGAGTAGTGACTCACCCAGGGTCATACAGCTAGTAAATGTTTGAGGCAGGATTTGAATTCAGGAAGATGAACCTTTCTGATTCAGGGCTTGGTGCTTTGTCCACTGTACCATCTGGCTGTCCAGCAGGCCCCTAAAAGGAGCCCTGATCAGCACGGGTTTGCCAGCACTCTCTCTGGTAGCTGGCCCTTCTCGAGACCCAGTAAGCATTCTAGGCTGCAGTGATTGAGGCTGGAATGAGAATCAGCCCCCTGCCTGAGGACATTTGGGGGAAAGCATTTTTCCTGGTGTTTGCTGATGGCTCTTGAGCATGTTAGGGGAGTGTGTGTTATTGTCAGGATGTGGGTTCAGATCCAGTCTGACACTTACTAGCTGTGTGACCCTAGACAAGTCACTTTACAACGTCTGCCTTAGTTTCCCCATCTATAAAATGAGCTGGAGAAGGAGATGGCAAACCAGTCCAGGATCTCTGCTAAGAAAACCCCACATGGGGTCACGAAGAGTGGGACACGATGGACCATTGGAAGGAGAATCTCATTCCTTTCGCGCCCTCCTCCCCTTCTGGCCACATTGTCCCCGGCCTAGAGCTCTGGCTGTTAATGGCTCTTCTATAACAAAATTTTCCTGATGGATTTACCTTGTGCAGAGAGGGGGAGATGCACTGTACGCACAAGTGGTACCTGGGGATCAGGGCAGCCTTCCTAGAGGAGGTGGCATCTACAAGATGGGGAAGGCAAGGCAATAAGCATTTATCTAGCATTTACTATATACCAGGTGCAAGTCTAAGCATAATAACAAATGCTTCATTTGATCTTCACAACAACCTGTAAGGTGCTAGTATTATCTCTATTTTATAACTGAGGATACTGAGGCAAACAAAGGTGAAGTGCCTGGCTCAGGGTCATGCAGTGAGGGAGTACCTGAGTCTGGATTTGAACTCAGGTCTTCCTGATTCCAAGCCCTGTGCTCCAGTAGCTGCTAGGGGGAGGCTTGTGGGAGTGAGGTGGGGTGGAGGTAGCTGTCCACCCCTCCCCCCCATCAAAGCTCAGAGGTGGGGGACAGAGAGCGTGAGATGGGGGGGCAGAGCGCGAGATGGGGGGCAGAGAGATGGGGGGGGCAGAGCGTGCAGGGCTCCAAAGGCAGGCAGGAGGAGTTCCAGTTTGTGCCAGAACCAGGAGCTAGCCACTAAAGATTCTTGCAAAGGAGTGCTGTGTTTCTGTTTTCTGAATATGTTGGCGAGGGGAGAGTCGGTGAGGCAGGGAGATCCCAACACTTCGTGTGTGTTTAGAAGAATGTTTCAATGTTAGAGCCACTGCAGAGTAAAACAAACCCAAACCAAGTGAAGGGCATTCCTGTTTCTCCATTGCTCCAAGGCTCACACCTGACTTGGAAGTTCAGGTGCTGTCCTTGTATTTATGGACGAGGAAACTGGGGCAGAGAGACCCAATAGCCTGCCCTAGGTCACCCGGTTAGGAAACAGCAGCAGACGTTTGTCCCCAGCTTTGTTGACTTCAAATACTGGGCTCTTTCCATTGTCCCCAACAATGCCTTCTCCTTCTTCTGTTCAGTCTTTCTGTTCATATTTCTTCTCTCTCTTTGGAGGAATGAATGAAATAAATGTTGAAACACAACCTTAAAGATGACTTTGGCACAGCATCTTTGGATGGGTGGACGGCCCACTGCCAGTGTTTTGATCCTTCTGTAGACAGATGGCTCTCGTTACAAATACCATTGCTTTTTAAAAAGTGGCCTGATGTCTGAGGTCACATGTTCCCCTTGGTCTCCTCAGCCCTTTGAAAGCTCCATCCCTCCCTATACCTTCCCTTTGGATTTCTCTGTAGTGTGGATTTGAGAGGTGCCTTGGGAATCGCCTTGTTCTTGATTTCTCAGATCCTGGTGGGTCCAGCCTTTTCCTTTATGTTGTTTTCTATTGGCTTGTGGCCATGTTCCCTCCAGATTCCACCCGCCCCCCCTCCAGTGCACTAAATTGTAGAACAAGGCCAGTTTCTTTTTTGACATGGTAGGTGAAAGGCGTGCTGTATTTGCTGCAAGGCATTTGTTAAAATCTCCCATGATGCCCTTGTGGACAAGATTGAAAGATGTGGATTGAGTAACCTTACAGTTCAGTAGAGACAGACCTTGTCTCAGAGACTGGTGATTAATGAATTAATGTCACCCTGGAAGGATTTCTCTATAGTGGACTCTCTGGAATCTCTCCTTGACCATCTTCTCTTAAATAATTTAATTATAGAATTTTTATTATTTAAACTTTATTATAAATATTATTTTATAATAATATATTATAAATAAATTACTTTAAAATTAATTTAAATAATCTCATCAGGGACTTGGATGAAAATATAGATGTGCTGCTTAAATTTTCTGATAACACAGCTTGTTTATGTGTTGGATGACAGAATTGTGATCTAAAAACATATTCACACACTACATAGAATGATGGAATTCATGGGAATAAATGTCAAGCATTATACCTGAGTTCAAAAAATCAACTGTATAAATACAGGGAGGATCTGGGATAAGCAGGTGGAACTTTCTGTCAAATGGAATGTTGTGGCATTTCGAGTTCAGTACGAGGCCGGTAGCCTCAAGGGCTTGCTGTCATGAAGTAAGGCATAGCGGCCCTCACATCTGTGACTGAGTCTCGATGTGTCCCATGTCTTAGGAAGGACACTGACCAGTTGTAGCATCATTAGCGGAGGGCAGCCTGGATGGAGAAGGGCCCCCCAACAATGGCATACAAGACCTGGACAGAGGCACTGTTCCCTGAGGAAGCCAAGGTTTAGGGGAAATCCCATCTCAGCCTTCTGTATTGGAAGGACTGCCCCATGGGAGGGGGATTCTATTTCTATTGCTTGGCTCCAGGGAGCAGCAGATGGGGTGGAATTTGAAGAGAGACAAGATTACTTCTCAATGTTAAGGAAAGACTTCCTAACAAAGAGAACCTTCTGGAAGGGTAATGGGTTATCTCTGGAGGGCTTGGACTAGAAGCTGGACGCCCCCTTGTCACCAGTGTAACAGGAACGGATTCCTGTTTAGACAGAGGCTCCTTCCTACTATGAGAGCCCATGGTTAACAGGGAAGATCATTTGTGTGCACTGAGCTTGAAAGGTCTGTTTGCAGCTGGCTGCCAGACTGAACCCAGTAATTCAGTGTTGACTTTAGGGCTTAGAATGTGTGCTTCTCTGCTGGGTGGGGCTGGTAGATTCATCTTGGGTTTCTGCCAGGTTAAGGCTGGGGTCATTGCAATTTCCTTTAATTGTGATTATAAATATGGTCTGTTCCCACACAAAGACCTTGGACAAGTCACTTCCACTCTTTGGGGCCTCAGTTTTCCCAACAGTCAAGGGAAGGTATTAGAACAGATAAATCCTTTCTGGCTTTTAAGCCCACCTCTATCTCCCCCCTGCCTTGTGACCCACTTACTGGATCTCTGATGGAATATAAGCCCCTTGAGGGCAGGAACTCTTTCATTTTTTCTTTGTTTCCCTAGCTGGGCACATGATTGTAACATTTAATAAATGCTTGTTAGTTGATTCAGTTCATTCAATAAACTTTATTAAGCAGGAGCTATGTGTTAGGAGCTGTGCTTAGGCTAGGGATACAAAAAGAGGTAAAAACAGTCCCTTCCCTCAAGGAGCTTACAGTCTTCTTCTGTTTCCCATCTCCATTGTCATAAAATTATGGAAGAGACCCTTAAAGTCACAGTCCTTTCATTAAGTCCTTTACTTGTGTGCTAAATGCTGGGAATACCGAAAGAAGAGTTCCCCAAGCAGCTTCTAATTGCCTGAAATTAGAATGGAGGAGAGTTCCGCTGCCCCCAGGTGCTTGGGGCACAGCAGCAGGGCCAGAGGAAGGCCTGGTGGGCTTGCACTGTGGCTGGTGACTTCTTGATCACTGGAAAGGTTGGGAGCATTCCCAGCCTTTCAGATTTCTCCTAAGCCTGGAAGGGTGACATTTATTTGGTGAGTTAGCCACAGCTGGAAAAGGCCCCAATTCAGACGTCTTTGTTTGAGCACACTGTAGGTTTCTTTTTAAACAGGATTGGCACTGACTCTTTTAGTCACTCCTCATACCCTGGATGGCCACTGTCTTCCCACAACCTGAGAATACAGTAAAATTTGGTGAGGCCCATTGGGAGTTGGCAGAGCCAAGGAGATGAACGCCTTTATCCTGGATTCCTGGAAGTCCAGGCGCCAGATTGGATGGAGAAGTTAAAATGAGTTAATCATCTATAAAGAGTATCCCAGCATGAGGTGTGTCAGTGTAGAAATTGCAATCAGGTGGAGTTTACCAGAAAGTGTCTGACTGAGGGTGGGGTCCCATCAGCGCCCTAAGACTGACTGAGTGCAGGAACTCCATCTGGCAGCACAATGCTGTGCCCTAGGCTCTAGACTGGAACACCATTGTGATGCTTGGGTTTGACAGGATAAACGTGAAGGAACCTCATCCATCCTTCAGGGAAAGAAATTCCCTCCAGACTCAGCAGTTCATAAGGGAGGGGAGCCATGAGTCAGGAGACCAGGGTTCTAGTTCTAGTAGTAGAAAAAACACTGAAACATGAGTTCAAATCTCAGCTTTTTTGGAAGGAAGGAAGGAAGGGGGGGAGGAAGGAAAGAAGGAGGGGAGGAAGAAAGGAAGGAGGGGAGGAAGGAGGGGGGGAGGAAGGAGCGTAAGAAGGAAGGAAGGAGCGTAAGGAGGAAGGGAGGGAGGAAGGAAGAAAGGAGGGGAGGAAGGAAGGAAGAAGGGAAGGAAGAAAGGAGGGGAGGAAGGAAGGAAGAAGGGAAGGAAAGAAGGAAGGAGGGGAGGAAGGAAGGAAAACATAAATTTTTGAAGGACCTGCTATGTTCCAGGCATCATGTAAGCACTTTACAGATATGAATGAGAATTCGATCCTCCCAACAGCCCCAGGAGGCACATGCTGTTATTATCTGCATTTTACAGATGAAAACTCAGAGGCAGACAGACATTATGTGACTTGCCCTGGTTTGCACAGCTAGTGAGTGTCTGAGGCAAGGTTTGAACTCCATTCTTCCTTTCTCCAGGCCCAGCTCTCCGTCGCTTGCACCATCTAACTTATTCACTAAGTGTAACCTTGGAAATTGTCTCCACCTCAATGAGCCTTGCTTCTTCCATTCAGGAAGGGGTTGTTTTAGGCCAGGGGTTCTTAACCTGGGCTCCATGGGTGGATTTCAGAGGAGTCTGTTAACTTGCATGGGCAGGAAGTTACATCCCTATTTTCACTAACCTCTAACTGAAACTCAGCTTTTCCTTTGATTATTTTTTTTTTGAGAAATGGTCCAGGGTCTTCACCAGAATGACTACCAGAGGGCCCTGATGCACACAGCGGCTAGACTCCTGCTTAGAAGGTCCTTGGTTCTTCCTTGCCCCAACATTCTACACTACTCAGTACCAAAGGGAAGCTCTTACCAAGTGCCATTACCATTAATTGTTACCAAGTCCTATTGGTGCGTGGCAACCCCCTTCTGGCCTCATGCCTGACAAGGGCAGAAACAGAAGATGCCAGCTCAGGCCTGGAGCACAGAGTATGGCAGCACAGTGACATCAAGCTCTGGGCCAGGCCAGTTCTGGTCTTTCAGGGCTGTGAGGCCTGGACTAACCACCACTGTTATGTCTGACTCTTTGGACAGTTTTGCTGGTGTGACCAAGAAGCCACATTTGTCAGTCAGGAAGAGAGAAGGAGAATGATGGTGGCCAAGAAAGCCTGTGCTGGTGGCACCTGGAAGCGAGGGCAGAAGATGTTTGGCTAGCCTGGAGGTGAAAGGTGAACGCAGGAAGCACGAGGGCCGGCTTGGTTCAGAGTCTAGCTGCCCCGTGGCCTCTCGAGCAGGAGGCCAACCTGAGAAGAGAACCAGGCTGAGTGATGATTGCTGCAAACCCAAGCATGGTTCTCAAGGACCCACAGCTTCATTCGTGTGTATAGTCTCACTGTGAGTCAGCCCCTTTCTGGCTCAGAAGGGCTGCTGTGGTCAAGCGATGCATTCCTCTGTGGTTGACCTGGTGAGCTGGCTCTCCAGACTTAACTAGGCTGGTCCTGTGAGATCTAGACATCTGGGTCCTTCACTTGGGCCCAGACTTGCCTTTTGGCCTCCAGTGGTCTGATAGGCCTTGGGAGAGCCAAGGTCATCTCCATGCTGAGGCTCTAAAGGAAAAGGTTTTGGAGGGTCACGATACAGAAAGCCTGTTAAAGCCCCGCTTCTGACCAGATCCCAAGACACCCAGCACCCTTCACAAACTGATCTTTGAATACAAAGGACAAAACTACACACACACACACACACACACACACACACACACACACACACACACACGTGTGTGCGTGCGCATAATTGAAGGGTTGGAAGACTGAGAAAGGGCGCTATATATAGACATAGACACATGTCCAGTTCCCAGTGGTGCTGGGTAACCAAATTGATAATTTGTTTCTCTGGATGACCTGAGGCCTTCACCAGCTGGAGCTCACTACCTAATTGGGCTGTTAACACAGCAGAGGAGGCTGGCCAGGAGCCAGCCACAAAGGGAACCGAGAGCCATGCATATCTGAGTCACAGGGGCCTAGTGTGTATGAGTAGAGGCCATGTAGAAGTGACCTTTCTGTTGTGAGCTGCCCTATTGTATTGGGCGTCTGCCTCACCTCTGTTAGTATGGGGAATTGGGAATTGACTCTGGGGTGTATGTGGTCAGACTTTTAGCATCTTGTTTCAGGACCCCGACATGAGTCTTCTGGTTTTCCAAATGCTTTCTCTTTGTTGCTGGGACTGGGATCAGATTGGGTACATTTGGAAAATCAGAGTAGTTTTCGGGAGGGAAGACGTGCTTCCATCCTGGCTTCTGGCTCCCCGTCTGCTCTGGCCCCCATCGAGGCAGGTAGCCTTGGATTATTAGCAGTGCTGAAACCCTGGAGACTTAATTCAATCCATGCTTATTAAGTGTCTCCATAATAGCCAGGCATGTGTGATTACCTCCCATCCCTCCCTCTCTTCCAACTGTGTCTCTAGTCATTAGTGGTAGTGACAGGCATGCCTTATCTCAAGTAGCTTCTCTTTTAGCTGGGCAGAATGTAGGTCTAGTAGCCACAGAGCAGCTGACCTAGGATGAACTAATTCTGTTTGACTGATAAGGGCCTTCCTGATTATCTGCAATGCCCTTGGCCGTGATGGTGGCCAATGCAAGAGAACCCCTTTGCGTTGCAGAGCCCTTTGGGGGAGGAAGCCTGAGAACTTGAGTCAGCAGTGTGATGTGGTGTGGTGGCCTGTAAGGCCGATGGGCTCCCAGCTTTCCTCATGGACCAACTCTCACAGACAAATGTTGCTACTGGAAAAACCACAGCTTGGGTGATGAAGACCTTTGTCCGGAAGGCAGTGTCTTGGCTTTTTAGTCTGCTGTCCAGATTCATCATCACTTTCCTTCCAAGGAGCCAGTGTCTTTAATGTCATGGCTGCAGTTGCTGTCTACAGTGATCTTTGAGGCTAAGAACATAAAATGTAAAATTGTAAATCTCAATTATGTTCAGCTTTCAACAGATTCAGCCCAGAAATTCTAAGGCTGTCCCCCTAAAGTATGTTTCTCTGGACTTTTGTCTTCTGGTTTTTGCTTCTTTATGGAAATAGATTAGACCTCACCCCTGTGTGGTCCAGTAAAAAATGCGAGGGATTTATTTAGTGCCAGACGACCTGGGTTCAAATCCTGCTTCTGTCACGGCCTGTGTGGCTTTGAGCCTCTGTGAGAGGAGGGGGTAGGAGCAGGTGATTTCTGAGACCCTTTTCATTTGTTCAGTTGAGGCCTACTCTTCAGGACCCCAGGGACCAGAGTGTGCCAGTCTGTTCATGGGGTTTTCTTGACAAAGGTACTACAGTGGTTTTCTATTACCCAATCCAGGGGACTGTAGCAGCAAGCACCCCAAGCGTCCTCAGGGTGGCTGCCAACACAGGTTCTTCGATCAGCTTTGATAAAGGAAAGCAACTCAAAATGGGTTAACAAGCTTACTTTAATCAGTCAAAAATGTATCATTTACCTAGTTCAGGGGAAAAAGGTCAGCACTCCGAACTTCAGAGTATACAGACAGAATTATCAAGACAGAGAAACAGATCAAGTAGACAGTTTCCAAACTGTCCAACCATTACATCCATACCAAATCAACATCTGGGTTTCAACATCTGGGTTTTTCAAAGGGGGGGGGTAGGAGGGAGACTCTTAACAACGGCTTCCCAGAGTTTCATCTGATCAAATCACAGAACACTTCTCAAAGTGAGCCCCAAAACAAAGCTACACATCGGGGCTTATATAGCCTTCTCCTGGCTCAGAGAATGTAACAACCTTATTGACTCACTGGCCAATCAAGAAGTATCTACTGAAAAACAAGCCTCCCACCCCAGGCTCCAGGTGCACTTTAGCCTAGGGGCAGGGAAGATCTTAAAAATTTACATTCCCATTACAGGGACTGAAGCAGATAGAGATCAAGGGTTACACAGCTAGTAAGTGTCTGAGGCTGGATTTGAATGCAGACCTTCCTGCCTCCAGGCCCAGGGCTATATCCACTGGGCTGCCCAGCTGCCTCTTCTGATCCCAGGATCCAGTCATATTTAAGGTTTTATTCACAAGCTCTTGGGGCAGGAGCTGGGTCAGACCTTTGAGATCAGCTAATAATTGGATGTTAATATAGATCGGGAAACTGAGGCCAAGACAGGCAGTGGCTTACCCAGGGCCACAGCGCTGGTCAGCGACTGAGTCAGGATCTGAACATGTGTCCTCTTGACTTCATATAGGGAGATCTTCTGTGTCCCCCATCCGTCCTTGTTGACTGTGAGCTTCCCAGGTTCAGGGCATGTGGCTGAGTGGGCAGAGCACTGTAGGCAGAATCAGGTTTGAATCCTCCCTCTGGAACGTAGTAGCCCTGTGACCTTGGGAAGCCTCAACTTCCTCATCTGGAAAATGGGCCAACAATAGACTTACAGTGCCTTCCCTATGGTTTGTTGTCACGAAGCTCCAGTGGGGTCACATTTACAGACATCTCAGTGGGTTCTGTGGAAAGGTAAGTTATTATCGACTGTTCTTATCCATCCATCAGTCAGCCACCAAGCCTTTGCCGAATGCCTGCCTGGTGCCAGACGCTGCACTGCCAATACGAGTAGGAGCCGGTGGAGCTCTGCCCTCCACCAGGGAAGAGAACGGCTCCGCCATGCATGGATCTGGGGTCAGGAAGACCCGAGTGCAATCCAACCTCAGGTACTTCCTTGCTGTGTGCCCCTGGGCAAGTCACTTTACCTGTTTGTCTCAGTTTCTTCTCCTGTAGAGTGGGGATCATAGCAGCGCCTGCCTTTCCAGGTTGAGATCATTTTTGTGCAGTCCCAAGCACAGTGCCTGGTACATATTAGGTCTGTCAGAACGCTTATTCCTTCCCTTCTCTGCCAATGGGTCCGTCTCATTAAGTGCTACTGTGCCCAGCCTGGAAGAGAGAGCCAGTGGGAAGGAGAGCAGCAGGGCCCGGCCTCCTCCTTTGACAGCTGAGGAAGCCAAGGCCTTGTCAGATGACTCAGTTGACAGGGATTTAGACCCTGTTGATCCATGAAGACTAACACCTGACTGCACCATTCAGGGGCCCTGGGAATGTCGGGGTGAAGAGCTGCTGTCCTGGGAGGAGAGTCAGAATCAGCTGAAGGACAAGGTGGGGGGCTCACCTGGGAGAAGAGAAGGCTTTGGGGTCTCCAGGCCTTCATCTGGCCCTGGGGCTAGAGCTGGGAGGTTCAGAGAGGGAGTGAGCTCCTTGTCACTTGAAGTATTCTAGTGAAACTTAGATGATAACTTAAGTAGTATCTGGAATTTTGTAGCAGGTGTTCAATAACGTAGCAGGTTCAAGAGGGAGAGAATGTTGTGGATCAAGTCCAGAAGGCTTGACTCCCACTTTCCCCTCTGACCCCTTAGTGGTGTGACCGATTGGTGGGCGGGTCAGTCAGCCTCTTCAAACTCCAGGTCATTTTCCAGTCAATCAGCAAGCATTTATTAAGCATCTGTTGTATGTACAAAGAAAGGCAAAAACAGGCCATGGCCAGGAGGAGCTTCAGGTCTAATGGGGGAGATGACATGTAAGGAAGCAGGTTCCTCCCAGGGTCAGACAGGCCCTTCTCAGGAGCCATGAGCAGCTGGACAAGCCCGATGTGCCCATGAAGAAGAGACAGAGGCTTTAGGCTTGGGTGGCCGGAGGGGCTCCCGCGGTGACTCCACATCCTGGCGTGTTTCTGCTGGGGAGCAGTTACACAGACGGCCCCGGGTCCCTCCCATGCCCAAGATTCTGGGCTTCTGGCAGTGGTGCTGGGGTGAGACGCCTGCACCCAGGCTCTTTCCCCTCTGCTGGACTCCCTGTCATCTTCGTTATGCTCTGTTCTTGTCTGGCGAAGTTTTAGCTTTATTTACTGGGAAATGCCTCCTTGGAGTCTAGGCCCCCATCTGCCTAGATATCATGGCTTAACCCTGACCACAGCTCCCTTCCCAGGGCCCTGGCTGCCAGCCTCCTTATCCTCTGGCCTTGCCAAGCAGCCTCTCTCCACCTTCACTTGCTTGTCCCCTTTTTGGAACAGTACATTCTGGGCATGAAACATAGCACATGTTTCCCTCAAAAGTGAGGTCTTGATGATGAAATGAGGCAGATCTTTGCTTGGGCTGGACCCACCAGAATCTTCCCTTTGCTGCTGTGTGCTTAGTCCCAGTGCTTCACAGAGGCTCAGTTTCCCCATCTGTAAAATGGGGATGAAGACATCTTTCCCCATTTGCTTCACTGGGTTTTTATATACAGGTTGTTAAATACAAGGTTATTATTTAAGTGATAGCAAGGGTCTAGGAAGGCTCATCTCTCAGAGGGCCGGCCATACACAAAACAGAATAACTCAGGTTCCTCTTAGTCAACACACAAATATTCACTCAAGAACTGGGGAAATGGTGGGATTGAGGGCTGAAAGAGCCCTTAGAAATGATGTAAATTAGGGACAGCTCAGTGGCACAGTGAGTAGAACACCAGCCCTGGAGTCAGGAGGATCTGAGTTCAAATCCAGCCTCAGACACTTAACACTAGCCATGTGACCTCGGGCAAGTCGCTTAACCCCAATTGCCCTCCAAACAAAACAAAACAAATCAAAAAAAGAACCGATGTAAATTGGCCCCTCTTCATTTAAAGATGCCAAAAGGCAGACAGTGGCTCTGAATACTGGACAGCCTCATTCCCTAGCATGAGAAATTCATTCTTGATGGTGGAAAATCTTGCTCAGTGACACTAGTAAAGGCCAGTAATGCTGTTATTAGCATGATGGCTGTTTCCTGGACTCACGTCCTCCTCCAAGGTGATGTGGAAAGATTTGTGGATCATTCGAATCTTGGCCAGGGGAGCAAAGCACCCCAGGCCTTTTGGACTGGAGAGGCTCCAGGTACAAACGAGGCTGGTGGTGGCCAGTGGTGTCTGTGGCCAGGCTGAGTGTGGAAAAGTGCTTCACGGGCCAGGGAGGGGAGGGCTTTGGGGTGAGGGACCCATCTCACTCTGTTGAAGTGTGAAGGGTTGTTATTGTCTCATGTTCCTGGGGCCGATGGCTCAATGGGTAAGATCAGCCTGGGCAGAAACACACAGTGACTACCGGAGGACTCTTGGGTCAGCTGCTTTTCATTGATAAATGAGCTTTTAACAAGTCATGCATGAAGTTGGCATCAGTTTCAAGAAACAACATGGCCTGTCTCTGTACTCGTGGTCAGATTTATTTTGGCTTTCTATCCCAGTACTTGGAGGCCTCAAATGTCACTGAAAAATGTCATTTTCCTCCCTTTGCAATGTTGTTTGCTGAGAAAACAACACTTGGTTGTTGTGGAAAAGGTCCTGGAGAATAGAGTCTTCACTTAGCTCACCAGCTAATTGCTCTCTCTCCCTCTCTTCTTTCTCCTATGTGAGTTTGCGTTGGTTTACTTAGAGTGTAGGAAAAATGAATCCAGTGGGCTAGATCATTTACTGGCCAATCAGTCTTCCACAAAGAAACTCGAATTCCTAACCTGGCCATCCTTTTGCGAGGCATTGATGAGGCCCAGGGGTGTGGAGGGATCAAGGCAGATGCTTCCCTCCCTGCTACTGAAAAACAGCTCAGAGAGCATGTCCAGCCACTGACTTACTTCAAAGCCCAGAGCAATGGTAGATAGGGCAGTAACATCCCCTCGGGGCTCTGTGTGCACGTTCACTCAGGGTGCTGGGCTGCCATGGACAGGGCAGTAACATCCCCTCGGCTCTGTGTGCATGCTCATGCTCATGGTGCTGGGCTGCCATGGCCATGTTTGTTCTTCATGCTTATAGACCGTAAACTCCTGGAGGGCGGTCAGGGGCTGTGTCTCATCCCAACTTTGTAACTCAGTAAGATTATAGAACTTAAAGCTAGAAGGGGCTGTGGGGCTGCCTAGTCCGTCTGCTCCCTGCACAGATGAGGGAACTAAGGTCTGGGTAGGACACGTAGCTCAGCCAAAGGCACCCGGGTGGTGGGGAGGGGAGCTGAGCTTGAAATTCTCTGGCTCCAAACACTGGACCCTTTACCCTCTATCACCTACCGAACAGATATCTGTCCCATTTGTGTCTCTTTGTCCCAGGACCCCTGATGCCTGGGGTGGTCTTCCCCAATCGCCTCTCCCTGTTTCAGTTCCTCTGGCCCTTCAAGGCCTGACTCACAAACCAACCCCATCAAGTCTCCTTCCTTGGGCCTTCCTTCTCTCCCCCAGCTGAACTTTCTTTCCTCTTCTGCCTGGATTCTGTGGATGTCCTTCATTGCCCACTGTATCACGATTATTTGTGTTCTCATCCTCTCTAAGACACCACAGTCTGCTTGAAGGTGAGGTTTGTGTCACCAGCATTGTGTAAACAGCAGGTGCTTAATAATCATTTGCTGAATTGATGGACCAGTTGATGAACTATGTGTCCCTTATAGGGAGCCTGAAGGAGTCTAACCCCAATCCTGCCCGGTCAGTAGGTCGGCTGTTGTTCTTTGTGTTCTAAGAGGACCAAAATGATGTGTCAGGGTACCAGCCATCTGACTATGGTCAATCAGAAAGACTCATCTTCCTGAATTCAAACCTGGCTTCAGACATTTACTAGCTGTGTGACCCTGGAGAAGGAAATGGCAAACCACTCCAGTATCTTTGCCAAGGAAATCCCAAATGGGATCACAGAGAGTAAGATATGAATGAAAACACCAAGAAAAATTCTAGAAGCACAGATTATTGGAGTTGGAAGGCACTGGGGAGACTCATTTGACAAAGGAGGAAACCGAGGCCCAGAGACAGGAATGGCCTTGTCCACAGCCACACAATCTGCTTATGATGGAGTCAGGGTCATAACGATGATGACAGTGATGATGGCTCATATTTATGTAACACTTGGTGGCTTCAGAGTGATAGCCTGCCCAACAGTATGAAGCTTCGCTAAACCCATGGTTTATAATTTAGTTGGAGAATAAACCTAGACCTATTAGGGCTGTGGCTAGGATTCTGGGTGTGTGTAGCATCTGTCAGTGTGTTCGAGGATGTTTGGGCCCGTTCACAGCTCCACCAGCAAGGTAACAGGTGATCTGCTTCCCACAGCCCCTCCAACATCGGTCATTTTTATCTCTCGTCATCTTGGCCAGCGTGACATGTGTGAGACGAAACCTCACACTTGCTTTAATGTGCCTTCCGCTTCTTGTTCATGATGGAAAGCATTCCTTGATAGGATTTCTCATATTCTACATTTGTTCGTGTCTTTATCTCTTGGGAAATGGCTCTTGCTCTTGGATACTTCTCTCAGTTTCCTACATAAATCTTGGATATCAAGCCCTTGTCAGCAAGGGCTGATGGGAGATTTCTTCTCTTTCCTATTTTAGCTGAACTGATTTTGTTTGTGCAAAACCTTTTTAGTTTTATCCATCAGGAATTGCCTCTTTTATCTTTTATGATTACCAGGCAAGACTCCAGAGCAAGCTCCAATCTGCATTGACAGTGTGTTTCCTCACTGGGAGTTCCCCATACAAATGAAATCATAGCTCCATTTTGAAAACAAAATGATTCTTTGTTTCAACCAACAAAACTGTTTGTTTAATAATTCCCTCCCTAACTCTCATTAGGAAAGACACCTCCTCCCATTGTCCTCTGATTTCTAAAAAGCTGTGACCTTTTATCTGGAGGTTGTGGGTTCATTTGGGAATTATTCTTGTATATAATTTAAGATGTTCCTCAACCCAATTTCTGCCAAATTCCGTAGTTTCCCAGCAGTTGTTCTTGGATGGGGATTCTTTGCCTTAGGAATTTCTTCTTGACTTACTTGAGCACAAGATGCCCCTGATTGCACCTAGGCTTGGCTTATCGAGTCTTTTCTGTTGATCACCTTTGCCTATTCTTCAAACTAATGCATTATGAAATAATCTGAGATTGGGTAAGGGTAGCCACCTTCAATCCTACCTTTTTTCTTCTTTGGAGACTTTGAAAGTCTTCCCAGCAGCCACTCTTGGGCCTAATCCCAGTACTTTAACATGCTTAAACATGCTTAGGCAGCTTGTTGGACCTCCTAGGGGCTCATTGGACCATATCTAGTGTAGACACCCAACATCTTCAGTTCTACTGCAGCTCAAAACTCCTACACTCAAGCCAGCCACTGACCTCAACCTTTCCTAAGAGAGGTTATGTGTGTGCCATCTTGTCTGACCCTATTTAAAAACAAAGCAAAAAAAATCCCATTATTTACTTGATGATTCTTACCCTTTTGTGCTTCAGGATAAATTTTGTTACTGTTTTGTTTAGGTTGATAAAATCAACCCCTAGAGGCCGCCAGGTAGCACAGGGAGTAAGAGCACTGGCCCCAGGGTCGGGATGACCTGGGGATCAAATCAGGGCTCAGATACTTAGCACCCACCCAGAAACACCTGGCCGTGTAACCTTGAGCCCAATTGCTTTAAAAAAAAAATCAACCCCTAGAGGTTTGACATAACAATATTAATAATAGCATTTATGTAGCATTTAAAGGTTTACAAAGTTTTTTACAAATATTATGTCATTTTTATCTTCATGACAACCCTGGGACATAGGTGTTATTATTATCACTATTTTACAAATGAGGAAACTGAGGCTAACAGAAATGAAATGACTTGACCAGGGTCATACAGCTAGTACGTGTCTGAGGTAGAATTTGAACTCAGGTTTTCTTGACTGCATGTTCCGTGTTCTATCCACTGTGCCACCTCGTTGTCTCCATTATTAATATTATGTTCAAGGCCCTGTGTGAGACTTGAAGGGACATATAGAAATGGAGAACAACATGGCACCGAATTTATAATTTACTATGTTAATATTATTGTTTTATTTATATTGGCATAGTCTAACCATGAACAACGCATATTTTCCCAATTACTATGTTATTTCTTCAGAGAATATCTTGTAGACATAGCCAAGTAGAGATAGTATTGTACCTTTAGGAAGACCTGAGTTCAAACCCTACTTCACATTTACAGGCTGTGTGACCCTGGATGAGTCACTTTACCTCAGTTTCCTCATCTGTATGTTGGAGGCAACAATAATACTTCTTAGAGTTGTTTAGAGGTCTAAATAAGATGACATGTGGAGAGTGCCTTTAAACCTGAAAGTGCCATATAGATTATTATTACTGTTGTTATCAATTATATAAGTCCTGAGTGTGTCTTGGGAGGTTTATTCCCAGACATTTATTACGATTTGAAGGTTTTTTTTAAACGGAATTTATTTTTCTATCTTTGAGGGCAGAGACAGACTATCTGCCTTTTGGCCCTTTTCATGTCCCCAGCACTTAGCACTGGACCAGGCACATAGTGGGTGGGTGCTTAGGAAATGTTGAGCGATTGCCTGATTCTGTCTCTTCCTCTTGTTCATTTGTTATTGGTTTTGGCCGGTAGTTTTTTTTCTGGCTTATTTGACATCCTGCTACTTTACTGAAGTTATTGTTTTTATCCCTGAATCTCTGGGATTCTCTAAGTGAACCATCCTGTTGTGTGTGTAGAGATATAAATTTGCCTCCTCTTTGCCTGTTCTTATTCTGAGGGGTTTTGTTTGTGAGTGGATTTTATGGGTTCAGTTGGGTTTTTGTTCATGAGTGGATTTTATGGATCCGGTTGGTTGGGTTTTTGTTCATGTTCATCCAGATTTTATGGATCCAGTTGGGTTTTTGTCCATGAGTGGATTTTATGGATCCAGTTGGGTTATGAAGGTGATTTCCCTAGTATTCTGTACTATGAAAAGTTTAGGATTTTAGGATCCTCAGTGAGGAGATGGCAGGGGCTTTGTTGATCTCTGAATTTGGCCTTCCCATTACAGATGAGGAAACTGAGGCACAGTAGGACTTGCCCACAGTCACACAGTGTGTCTGTTACAGCTAAGATTCAGAACCAGGAGCTGATTCTAGGTCATGCTCTTCCCATTGAACATACATGAACATCCCAAATTTCAGACTTTTCTGCTCTCTCTAATAGACATCTGCTTCATTCAGAAACCTAGTTTCGGACGAAGCCCTTGGGTGGTTTTTACAGGCTAATAGTGTAGGTAGTAGGGATGATGGAAGCAGCCTGTTAGTGGCATTTATGCATGAGACAGCCATTTTTCTGCCTCCATTGGCGGGAGTTCCAACTCCACCAGCCATATGACGCCATTACCAATCTCCTCTCTGGACCACGGACCACTTTACCTCGATCACAGCATCTGGCGGAAAGCTCCCTCACGAGCCCTGGGGTAATGGTGAGCGCCTGCAGTCCACTAGAAGCAGCAGTGACATGGCATGCACAGCCGCATGCAAGATTTGAATGGCATTTGTGAATTGTTTCCAGGCTGCTTGTCCAAGTTATCAGTGTTTAAAAATACCCAGAGGCTTTATTCAAATCCATTGCCCACCATGCTTAAATCCCTTTGTCTTTGTCCCTAAACTTGCTCAAGCTTTCAGGAATGGGTTGCTTTTGGTCAGCATCTTGGGTCCAATTCAGGTTTCCCCCACACTCTTGAGCACTGACTCCAGAAGATTAGAGGGACATTGCCAGGGGGGCAGGGGATTCAGAGGGTACAAGGTGGGCCATGTGGAGCAGCCAGAAGGCAGCACCTTTCTCCTCCAGCAATTTTCTTTTTGTCTTTATTAATTTCTTTGTTTACTTTTAGTTTACAAGATTCAGTTCCAAAATCCCTTGAGTTTCAAATTTTCTTCCCCATGGCAGCATGCAATCAAGTATAGGATCTGCAAATACTTTCACATTAGACGTTAGTCAGGTTGGGAAGAAGGATTGTAACCGATGGGATGAACAATGGGAAAGAGGAAACAAAACCAAACAAGAAAAAGAGAGCAGGTGGTTTGCTTCAGGCTGCATTCAGATTCTGTTCTCTCTAGTTCTGTCCCTGGATGTAGACATCTGTTTCCATCATGAGTCTTCTGCAGTTGTCTTATAGCCTTGCATTGCTGAGAGGAGTCCAGTCTATCAAGGTTGGTCCTCACACACACTTTGTGTCTGTAATTGTATACACATTTCTCCTGGTTCTGCTCTTCTTACTCAGCATCAGTTCGTATAAGCCTCTCCAGGTAAATATGAAATCCATCTGTTCCTCATTTCTTACAGCACAGTAGTATTCCATAACATGCATATACCACAACTTGTTCAGCCATTCCCCAATTGATGGGCACCCCCTTAATTTCCAATTCTTTGCTACCACAAAAAGAGCTGCTATAAATATTTTTGTACATATGGGTCTTTTTCCCACTTCTCTGATCTCTTTGGGATATAACCCTAGGAGTGGTATTGCTGAGTCAAAGGGTATGAAAGTATTTATAGCCCTTTGGGCATAATTCCAGATTGCTCTCCAGAATGGTTGGATCAGTTCACGACTCCACCAAGAATGCATTAGTGTCCCAGTTTGTCCATGTCCTCTCCAGCATTTGTCATTTTCCTGTTTTGTCATCTTAGCCAATCTAACTGGTGAGATGTGGTACCTCAGAGTTGTTCTGAATTGCATTTCTCTAATCAATAGTGAATTAGAGCATTTTTTCATATGCTTATAGATATCTTTAATTTCTTCCTCTGAAAACTGCCTGTTCATGTCCTTTCACCATTTATCAATTGGGGAATGACTTGTATTCTTATAGATTTGACTCAGTTCTTTGTATATTTTAGAAATGAGGCCTTTATCAGAGACATTGGTTGTAAAAATTCTTTCCCAATTTCCCACTGCCCTCTTAATCTTGGTTACATTGGCTTTGTTTATACAGAAGCTTTTCAATTTCATGTAATTAATAACCTAATTTCATGTAATCAAAATTTTCCATTTTGCATTTTCCAGTGCCGACTCTTGTTTGGTCACAAAGTCCTCCCCTCTCCCTAAGTCTGACAGGTACACCATTCCTTGCTCTCCCAGATTGCTGACAGTGTCAGGCTTGCTTGTCTTCTGCTCACGTTCTGCAGATGGCCAGGACAGGCAGCATTCTGGGTCCTCTCCAGTTTGCAAAGGAAAAACTGAAGGACGTGTAGAGGGGGTGGGCTTTGCTCAGGGTCACCCTTCTCGGGGAGACCCAGGCTAACTTTCCCTACAAGTAAAGTGCAACAAGTAAATAAGAACCCCCCCCCAAAAGATGGGTTTTTTTAAATGAATTTTTTATTTTAAAAAGTCTTTAAAGAACCCCCCTGGACACCTTAGTTTGCCAGGGGCTTTTCCATACATTGTCTCATTCCCTTCCACCACAGCTCTGACATAGGCAGGGGCGGAGGCACCAGGACAATGGCCAGCACATCTCTGGGCTGACGGCAGCACTATGGTTTGTGTTTTGCCTCTGTGCCTTACTTGCTGTGGGACCCCGGGAAAGTCACTGGATTTCTCTGTTCCTCAGTTTCCCCATCTATAAAAGGTATCTCACAGGCATGTTGTGAGTTTCAAATGAAATACGTAAAACACTTTGCAGCCCTTTGATTATGAACCTGTATAAATGAGAGTTATTATTAAAGCAATGGACTTGCTCATGGAGGGAGAGCCTTGTCCAGTCTTCCTACCTCTGCCCCACCATACCTGCAAGCTCTGATTTGCAGGAGTCATTATTCTGGGCACTGACAGCCTTGATGCCTGCCTGAGATCTCGCACTGACCAGGACCCACAGAAACATCCCCAGAAGTTGGGGCAGTGGCAGGAATAGGGCCTCCCCTTAGCCCCAGGAGGCTTCCTGGGAGAGGTCTGGCTCCTGAGCTTGGTGAATAATTCAAACAGAGAGGAGGGGGGCATTCCAGCTCTAGGGTGTGGCTTGTGAGAAACGTTTCAGACGTGGGGGGGTGGATCTGGGGAGGGAGAATTGGGCAGGGGCAGGCTCAAGAATTCTCCTGCCTGGGCATCTGTACTTCTAGCTTCAAAGTAGCCTTGTAAGAGACCTCAGGGCCATCTGCCTCAACCCTGTCCTTTCACAGGTGAGGAAGCTGAGGCCCACAGAGCTTAAATGGCTTGCCCTGGATGACCCAGTAGTAGATGAGAGATGAGATCTGAACCCCGGGATCTTTCTGCTTTCCTATGAAAAGGGTGTAGTTGGAGAGATTGAGTAGTTATGACCAGGCAGGCCAACCTTTATGAAGTGCCTACTGTGTGATAATGTGTGTGTGTGGGTGTTGCACTAACAAGTGTGGCAGATACAAAGAGAAACCAGACTGGCTGTGCCCTCAGGGTGTTCAGTCTGATGGGGGAGCCCCCCCCCCAGCTGTGAGTCAGCTGAAAATCACCAACAGAGAGGAAGGCCCTGGGATTAAGGGGGATTGGTGAAGGCCTCTTGCAGAAAGCAGGATTTCAGCTGAGACTTGGAGGAAGCCAGGGAATTGATGAGAAGGGAGGGCATCCCAGGCATGGGGAACTGCCAATGCAAATGCCTGGGGGTGGGAGATTGGAGTATCTCGTGCAAGGACCAGGCAGGTGTCCCTGCATCCTGGAACATGTCAGGGAGTCTGGAAAGAAGAAGAATAGAAAGGCAGGAAGGGGCAGGCTTCCAGGGTGTCTGAAGACCTGAGCAGAAGATTTTACTTCTGAATCTGGGGGTGACAGGGAGGCGCTGGTATTGATTTGTAGGGAGTTGGTGTGTTGAGCCGGTGCTTTAGGAAGATGGTTTAATACCTGAGTGGAGAAGAGAGAGCCAGGAAGCCTAGACCCACCCCCAGCTCTGGTCCAGGTGTGTGTGAGCAGAGGAGGGGGCAGAGTGGAGAGGTGTGATGAAAGGGAAAACAAGGCAGGACAGCCAGAGCAGGCGAGGGGCCCAGGCAGGTTGGAGGTCTGGGAGGGCAATGGGGCTCTCACCACCGAAGGGGAAGGTGGGAAGAGGACGGGATGTTGGGAAAAAGGTCAGGAGTGTAAGATGTTTGTGTTTGAAATACCCATCAGACAGCTGGAGAGGTGAGGTCAGTGGTGAGGTCAGCACTGGCCTATTCATCCCAGAACTGTCTGCACAGTGATGATAGAGGAAATGGCTGGGATGGGGGGACTGGTGAGAACCCTAAGGGAAGACTTGTAGAGGGGGAAGAGGCCAGCCTGGTGACCCACCTGGGGATGATCCTGTGGTGGGGACCCTTCTCAGTCCAGCCATCGGACTGAATTTTTTGCAGTGGTGCAAAAAAGCTGTGATCCAGAGTCAGGAGATCTGGATTCAAATCCTGCCTTTTCTCTGAGACCTTGGCTAAGTGCTCACGCAGCACCCTAGTGGGTAGAGAGTAGGTAACGGAGCAGAGTGGACCAGAGCGGTGACAGATTCAGAGGCAGAGAGACAGCTACTAGCAGGGTGGCCCTGACAGTCCAGCCTTGGCGCCTGTCTGAGCCTCAGTTTTCCTGTCTGTAAAATGGGGGTTGGACTCCTTGACTGCCAGACAGTCCCTTCCAGCCCGAGATCTGGGGTCCTACAGACATTCTCTGGGGGCTTCAACTCTTTCTGTAAAAGAGAATGTGGGACATGATTATTTCTGTGTGCTTTTAGACTCTAGCTCTGTGATGCCGGCTCAAGCTAGTGGAGAGGGCAGGGGCTGGAGATGTCCTGTGCCCCCACACCTTCAGTTTGTTTTGAAACAATAAAGGTGGCCCCAGGAGGGAACTGGGTTGGTGCAGGGTCGAATACCTACTAAGCAGCAAAGCTGGGATTTGAACCCGGGCTCTCCTGACTCTCGAGGTCACTGTCTTCCCTATATCCCCTCCATTTGCTGTAAAAAGGAGTGAATACACTTTCCCTATGCCCCCCTCCCTCAGTGGCCTCTCCTGGAATAGTGGTCATCATGGCCAGCCTCCACTGTGTGACTTCAGCCAGAAGGAAGGAGCTCTGGGAGGAAGAGGAAGAGGGGAGGGTGGGCTCGGGGACCTCCTTGCCTGGCACCTTTGGGGGCATGCTCCCCGCCCTGGGCAGTGGCGGCTTGTCTCCAAACATGCTGTCAGCCTGGCAGCCTCAGCTGGCCTCCCTCCCTCCCTTAGCACCAGATCCTGGAGAAGTGGACCTATTTCCCTTCTCCGATTCTGCACTTTGGATGAACCTGGTTTTTCAAAAACAGTAGAAGGTAATTTCCCCCGTTAGCCAGCTGGCCCACAGCAGAGCACGCTCAGTGTCACCCAGTGTAAAAGCCAGAGAGAGCAAACAGGAAAATGATTTACATCTGCAGGACAAATAACTCAGTTTGCAGTTGGCTTTCGGTCCTGGTTTGGGGATCCCTTCCCCCAAGTTGGGTTTTAATGATCCATTAGGAGCTGCCTTTAATTTGGGTGGAGGCACCAGTGCCTCCGAGGGGACCAGGATTAGAGGCATGATTTTGGAAGTGGTGCTTTTCAAATCAGCCTTACTTCTGTCATTGGGACAGGGAGCAGAACAGAGAGGCTGCTGGGAATAGAGAATTGACTCAGAGGATCCTGGGATGCAGAGCTGGGCAGGGCCTCGAGGCCCTCAGGGCTTACGTGTGGATGGGCCATTATTGCAAAGCTCAGTGATGTTCAAGTCAGCTGGGCTTGGCTTGGTTTGGTTCTATGGGGATGAAAAAAAATGCTGTCTTGCAATGGGGCAGAAATGGTGTGAATGCAGAGCCCACCCCTATCCTGTCTGTCTGTCGTTGTCACAGAGAGCTCAGCACAGGGGGGACTACTCTTGGGACCACTGGGAAGCTGTCACTAGGGACCAGCCCCATCAGGGTGTGGGTGAGCATTCGGCCTCCACGGGCTTGGCCCAGTCTGTACAGAGATGGCATGTAGAGAGGCCCACTCAGAGTGGGCATCTAAGGATGTAAGATGGTCTGGAATTCAGATCTGGGTGAGTGGCCAAGGTGAAAAGTGTTAATGAGCTGGGCCTGCGTTAATTCCTGTGCTGGTGACGCCGTGACTCCCCAAGGCTGAGCTGGGAGGTGGGGCGAGGGCTCGATGATGGGACTCTGCTGAGCCCAGCCTCCCGTGGTGTGGGCCTTTGACCAGCAAACAGTCCCCGTCTGTCCCAGGCTGCGTGTGTCAGGGCTCCAGGGTGTCACTCGTCTTTGAGGAGGGGTCATTTGGGCCTAGACCCTGGCGGGGAGCAGAAGCGCTTAGTGGGGACCTCTCCTCTTTTTGTTGTTCCAGGTCACTGACCACTCTTGGCCCGCGTCCCAGGCCAACCTCCCTGAGGGCCGGCCACCGATGGAGAGCTGGTCGCTCTGACCTCTGCTTGCCCGAAGATGCCCTGGCGCTAAGAATCTGCCTGCCCTGTGATGGGTCCCCGCGCCTGACGGCATTGCCATGGCGATGATCCTGACCCGGCCTCTGGACAACAAAGGTGCTGCTGACTCCATCGCATGCAAACCTCTCCACCCTGAGCTGGTAAGAGTCTGGTGGGAGGCAGCGGGAGCCCACAAGAGGCTCCTTGTCCACTGCAGCTTGGGCAGGCATTCCGGGCTCAGGACATAGCACAGCCTCACCAGAAGTTTGGGTAAACACGGGGGAGATGTAAACACCCGGCCCAGATTAGAGATTGTTTGGCCAGTGAAGAGGAGGGTGCATGGAAGCAGGGGGAGTTCTGTCTCCAGCGCGATAGAGATGGACATTCCTTTGTGTCTCAGTGCTGCGGGATGATGGATACGGGGGTGGCGCCAGCAGAGACTCAGGCCTCGGAGGGGAGAAGGGGGGAGACGTGCTGGCCATCGGCCGCAGAGGGCCTAGGACGTGGCAGTGGCCGTGGGCCATCTTGGGAGGTGGTGGAGGATGGGCAGCTGGGCCTGCCCAGAGTTCTCTGTGTGGGAGAGTCCAGTCCTGGATGGACCCCAGAGGGGGCCTTCCCAGGCAGGGACCAGTCTATTGAGCAGATAGCCAAGCTTCTTTCAGGGAGAGTCACGGGACACTGAGGACCTACAAAGGGACTAGAAAGGCCTCGTGCTTGAATGGGGTCAGCCTGGTTGGCCTAGGATAGAGAGAGAGGCCTGGCCTAGAGGCTGGGGTCCTGGCTTCCAGTCAGCCCCCATGTGTTGTGTCCTTCAGAGTATTAAGGCTGTATCGGAACTTGGAGGCCCAGAGAGGGAGAGAGTGTGCTTAAGATCATTCATGTGGTAACAGGCAGAACCAGGATTTGAACCCAGGGCCTCTGACTGCAGATCCCAGCTCTGTCTGCTGTATAATGAGGAGCTTTGACTGAGTTATAGGGTTTGGAGCTGGGAGGAAGGTTAGAGGTCATCTAAGTTTACAAATGAGGAAACTGGGGTGCAAAGAGGGGACTCCCCAGCTGGGGCTTGCCTCCACCATGGGGGAACCTCCCCCCACACCTTGGCAGACTCTAACCCATGGTCTTGGGGCCCACACCCCACACTCCTACACTGAGTCATCATCCCCTATTGTCTGTGTTCTCTGGATGAGAGCAGGCATCGGGTATGGAGCGGGGGAAGGAGGAGGCGCCTGGAAGGCAGGAGGAGAGACTGGCCCCCAGGACAGCCCCATCCCGCCCCCACGGGTTTCCACACTTCTCTCGGTCTCCTTCTGGCCTTGTTTCTAGAGGCTGCCCTGGATTTCTGCCTTTCTCCATGGTGGCTTTTTCCTGGACTCTGGAAAGTGTGCTGGGTGTGGAGTCAGAGGACCCAGGTTCAGATCCCTGCTCTGACACTGAATTCCCTCTATCTCACTGTCCTAATCTGTAAAACAAGGGAATTGGGCAGCAGGAGCTGACGGTGCTGGCCCCGTTGTTCCTGCTTCAAGTTGCCTGTGTCCAGCTGGCCTTCCCAGGGGGCTCCTCCTGAGGCCATGAGAGCGCCTCTCAGCCCTGTCCTCCTGGGGAGGGGAGCTGTTTGCTGTCATCAGGGCCTGGCTTTTAAATGGCCCGTGTGTTTGCCTGCGCTCAGACCTGTGCTGATGTGATGAGTCCCAGGGGACGATGGCACCAGGGCAGCCCGGAGCCCTGCCTGGGGGAGACGGCCAGGACCACTTTCTCACTGGCTCAGAGAGGCAGACATAGGGGGCTCCTTCCTCCCTGGGGGCCATGCAGCTGTTCCTCCCCCAACATTCAGCCTGGGTCCCTTCCTCCCTTTCCTTGAGAAGAATCATCCTGGCTAGGACCTCGATCTTGGCGGCTTATCGGTTCCTCCCAGCTCGTACCACCCAAACACAGGACTTTGGGCCCCAGCCCTCTTCTCTCTGGGTCCACCCATCCTCCTCCTCCTCCTCCCCCCCTGACCACACAGATGAGAAGGCCAGCAGCTGCACCAGAGGGGCTGCAGGTACCCAGAGGTGCAGGCGGTCAAGGGGAACGGGCATGGCTCTCTTTTTCAGAACTGGTGACTTTATCCTGCTTAGAAATACCATCAAGATAACAGACATGGGGAAAGGTCATTTTCTTTTCTTCGACTCTGAGCCCCCACCCCAGCCCAGCCCTGCTCTGGGCCTCCGAGGAGCTGCCAGGGAACCCTGAGCCCTCGAGGTGATTTTTTGTGGGAACAGCATGAGGACAATTCCAGACCCTTTATTCTTCGAAGCCCCTTTGGGAACTTCTCTTGGTGAAGTCCCAGAGGACAGTGAAGATCTTGTCGGGGGCCCGGAGGTGGCTTCACCTGCCTGGCTCGAGGGTCTGGGTCCTTTTGTCCCAGGACTGGTCCTTTGACTCTTTCTTTTGTTCCCAGGGCTTTGATCAGCCTGGGGTGAGCGTGGATCTGACTTCCCTCCCCACCCCAAGGAAGGGCAGTCTTCGGTAGGGGATGGCCACTGATGACGGTGGTCTCTCTGTCTTTGTGCTTGGCGGCCTCTCCCTTGCACAAGCTTCCCTGGTGACCACTACAGGGTCTGCCCCCGCCCTGCTCCTCTTCTCTGGCCCTCTTTGGACCGGATCTTTCTTCCAGGCATTCTCACTTGGACTGCTGCAGTTGGAAGGCAGCCCAGATGTTTGACCTTGGAGGGCCTCCTTCCCGCCATCTTCTTTCTGCCGCCCACACCAAGTTCAAGGGCCTGTTCTCTCATTTCCATAGTGACTGCCTTCCTTGGGCCTAGACTGGGAGCCTGTCCCAGGCAAGGCTTCTCTCTTCTGCCAGGCCAGCTAAAGTCCATAGAGCAAAGTGAGCTTGGGAGCCGGCCGCCTCCTGGTCTGTGCTGGGACCACCTATCCCTTTCCCAGGGTCTGGAGGGCTCGTTTTCACGTACTGTCCCACTTGTTAGCCCACTACCACCATCTTGACCACCATCTTCCTCAGTGTTCTTAGCCTCAGAGCCCGGGGAATGGCGTTGCTCCCAGACTACCAGAATGACTTTTAGCAAAGCCATCATTGTGGAGAAGGAGGGTGGTTTTCACCATTGCTGCCAGCAATAACTACTGACCCACCACCACCACCAGGCAGATAGGCCCAGGAACTATCCCAGATCTCCAGTCCTGCGTCCAGTTCAGCCCTTACAGATGTTCTCTGGGGAGAAGGGGCCAGCCATCCCCACCAGCTGCCCACCACCACAGGGCAGGCCGGCCAGCCTGGTCGAGATAGTGAGACGCTAAGCAGTTGAGCCATCACCGCCGTCTTGAGCTTGAAGGACCAGACTCCAGAGCCCTGGAACAGCCGGGCTTCCTGCCCTGGTCCTGCACAGACCCAGCCTGGGGACGGCTCCTGCGGGGAACATGGGATACAGCCCCAGAAGACATAGGCAGGAAGGTTCTCCTCATCCAGGCCTTTGGCTTCGTCCTAGGGTTCAACATCAGCAGTCGAGAGAACTTTTATCATTGCAAATGACATGAAAGAAGTGCCCGGACCATCTGCTTTGGGACCTGTCCCCGGGAATGCCACTGGCATCTTCCCTGCCCCATTAGGACAGACACTCCAGAGAACAGGGATCCTTGAGCTTTCAGTTGGCATCCTCAGGGCTTGGCACAGTGCTGTGCACACAGTAAACGCTCAAGAAATGCTTTCTTCGTTCCTGTTTACAGATCACCTAACAATGAGAACTGCCCACGAGGGCTTCAGGCAGGCCCTCTACGTGACCTCTGGGCTGGTACTTTGTAGAAGGCACGTTCAGCCCCCTCCTTAGGGGTTGGTGGGGCAGGTGACATCCTATCCCTTGGATGCACAAGGAAGCAGAGGCATAGGCCTGTGTGTCCTGAGGCTGGGACTGAGAGCCCACGTCTCCTGATTCCCAGACTGCCTCTCGTTTCCATTAGCACTATATGTTAACTCTGTGAACAAAATGACCCCTGCCGTGACATGTGAAAGGTCTCTGCGCTGACTTGAACCCAGAACACAGGGTCACAGTGAGGTCCAAAGGACTCAACCCTAAGGCCAAAGAGAGAGGCCTTTTCAGTAGTGTGCACAGGACCCTGCACATTTCCTGGGCTGACAGGAAACCCTCCCCCCTTTCCCCCAATCCATTCCCCCTCCTCCCAATCCATTCCCCTGTCCCTGAATCCATTCCCCTCCCTCATTCTTTCCCCCTCCCCCATCTATTCCCCTTCCCCAGTCTCTTCCCCCTCCCCCAAATAAGGCTTCTCTTAAGGCCCCTGAGCTTAAGCCACACTTTCCATCTCTCAGCTGCTTCTGTTCTTCCCCCAGTTCTGGGTCTTCCTTCTGCTTTTTGGTGCCATGAATTCATTATTTTCTGTTCCTCATGTTTCTGTCTGTCGCCCTGGAAGTGTGAGATTCTCATTTTCTCCCTCTTGCAGGAAGGCTTCCCTGCAGAGTTACATGAGCAGGAAGATGACATAATAGTTTGGGTAATTGGCAGACAGAAAAAAAGTCATGAAAACGCCTGCATGTCCCGGCTGGAGACTGGCCCGCTCAGTGACCGCCCTTGAGGAAGGACTAGGTCCCGGCCGGCTCTCAGTGGAAGGAAGGCCTTCTTTTCTGGCTGGCCCAGTGAGTGCATCTCCCATCAGGGCGCCAGACTCAGTGACTGTGGGGAGACAGAAAGAAGGCCTTCCCTGAGTCAGTGCCACACCCGGGGATTGTGGGCATCATTCCCCACCCTGGTCTTAAGCTGTAATGGCCCAGAGGCCGAGGGAGTGACGGGAAGAGCCCCGGACCCAGGCCCACTTCTGGCCCTCCAGCTGGTCTTCATGGCTAGGAGTCAAAGGCAAAGCCTCATTTCCTTATCTGTGAAGTGGGGCTGATGGGGCTTGTCCTCCCTCCCTCATGGGGAGCTCTCTTCCTCAAAAGGCAGCTGGAAGGAGCAGTGGACAGATTACTAGACCTGTCAGGAAGATCTGAGCTCTAATTCTGCCTGGAACACTTACTAGCCGTGTTATTCTGGGCAAGTCCCTTAGCCTTTCTGAGCCTCAGTTTCCACATTGTGAGGGCCATCTGCTGGTACTTGTGAAGTCTTTGGCCAGGTTGAAAGGGCTGTAGAAACGTTAGTGATCGTCGTTATCTTTGATCATCACCTGCAGGGTGCTTGTGATGATTGATCAGATGAAGCAGTGCCTGTATGTGGCCTTTGCTGGCTTCGGAGCCCTGGGGATGGACCTTCTTAGCTCCCGTGGCTTTGCTGGCCCTCCTTCCCTCATTGCTCATTCTGTTTGGGGTTCGAGGGCTGGCTCTCTGGAAGGCGAGGGGGCTCTGGTTTACTGAGGTTGCGCAGCACGGCCCAAGTGGCAGAGCAGAGCAAAGCTGGGGCCCCACCCCTGTGCCCAGGCGTGCTTCGAAGCACTGGTCACCCTGGTCAAAGAGCACGTGATGTCACAGGGGAGAGCGCCTGCCGCCGACTAGCTCTGTCCCAGCTGCATACAGGCTGAGGGGTGGCCCCAGCGCCCGGAGAGGTTGGGACGGGCATGCTAGAAGGTGAGGGTAGCCAGGGTGGGCAGCAGGTGGCAGAGGAGGAGGGAGAACGTTCCCAAGGAGGAAATGCCAAAGACAAAGAAAATGCAAAGTAATTTCTGAGGCAGGAACACTAGCACCCGGGGGAATCAGGAGAAGCCTTGTGTGGGCCTTGGTGAGCAGAGGAGATCCAAAAGGAACAGTGTCCCAGGCATGAGCCTCAGCCTGTACAAGGGCCTGGAGAGGGGAGATGGGATATACTGCCAGGCTGTCTGAAATATAGAGTGCAAACTGGTCTGGGAAGATGGGTGGGGGCCAGATGAAGCTCAGTGGTCAGGGCCCTGCCCACACATGGGGCTGGTCCTCTCTGCTTGATCCTTTCTTAGAAGCAGTGGGATGAACCTCCCCACAGAGAGACTGAAAGTCCAGCATAGTCCTAAGCTCCCAGCTCATGGACTCTCCAGACCTTGACCACTGCATTTCCTTTTGACCAAAAACCTCAGGCTTAATGAAAAGTAAAGACAGTTTGAAGGAGTGTTTCACTTATCAGAATAATGGTTGTGTTCCTGACTTTGCTTACTGACTTTGTCCAACAGGACTGAGCCGGGCAGCTGGGGGGAGGCTAAGAGAGCCCCCTCCCCCTTTAACCTGCTGTCTTTGCTTCCTTTTGGCCCACGGTCCCCCTCTGTGGTCGTGGCCCCTCTGGGATAACCCTGGCTACCCTGCTTGTCAGAGAGGCCTCTAGCGTCAGAGGACCTGAGTGCAAATCCTGGCCTTGTCTCTGGGCTCCCCCAAGATCCTTCAAGGCCTCGATTGGGTGCTTGTAGGGATCCTGAAGCCTGGAGCGCCGGCTGTGCCTGGCCTGGCTGAGCAGGTTTCCCTGGCAGTCCTCCTCTCTGGGCACAGCTGCCCAGGCTGCCCTTGCCCCTAACTAGACACGATGCATATTTATCAGCCTTGCTCTGTAGGTTGTCAGCAGCCAGCCACTCTTGTTCCTTAAGTGCATCTGGAGAGGGCCAGGGGCTCTTTGTTCATGTCAGTGCAGATTTGAGGCCTGAACCCCTTTAGAATTGGTGGGAGCTCCCTGGGTTTGGGGAAGCCTCACTTCTTTTGAGGTAGGGGAGGGGTGTGCTGTGGGGGACAGACTCTGAGGAGATGGGAAAGTTTCTCTTTGCTTTTGGCTTAGCGCCACAAGTCGCCCAAGGGGTTCTGAGTCAGATCTGGGTTCCTCAGGCCTCCTGTGGACCAGAGGTCCTGGACGGTAAGCCTGGGGTACAGTTGACACCTGGGCCAACCTCCTGGCTCTGGGGAGTGGGGATAGCTAGGGATGATGTTACCAACAGTAACGTCCTCCAGGGGGAAGGGGAGGAGGTGGGTGTCTCCCCTGGGGGAAGGGGAGGAGGTGTGGATATTCCTTGGAAGCCAGCCTTCCTCCGTGAACTGGGAGCTCACAGAACCCGGGCTCAGGCCCTCATGCTTTGCATCAGTTTCTGCCTTTTTATCCCCTGCCCAGGAACTACAGTATTGCTATAAAGGATCTATCCCAGGCTCGGTTCTGTCTGAACCCCACCCAAAAAGCCAGATGCAATGACATAAGAGCAGTAATAATGATGATAAGTGATAATGGTGATGATCCTTCCCCTTGATTTGGTGTTTTGAGGTCTGTACACCTGTATCAGCAATGCCATATTCACAATGCCTATGGAGATTACAAATATGCTGATATAATTATCCATCACAAAATACATCATGCTTGCCATGAGGGGGAATAAGCTGGAAAATTTATTAAAATACCAAAAGACTGAGTCCCAAAACCAGAAAGTGAAAGCCATCAGAGTAGTTAAGAAATTGGCACAGGCAGATAAAGTAGAAAGCACCCACATTCTCAAGCCTTTAAAACAGAACAGGCTACCTCAGGCAAAGGTCCTCCTCTCCCCACTCACAGCAACCACCCAGCGTCCGGGAAGCATGCTCCCAGCAGCTCCGGCCCCTGGCAGTCCTCAGCAGGAGTCCTTAGCAGAAATTCTGGCTGACTCAAAAAGGGCTTTGCGCTGCCGCCGCCGCCACCGCTGCCTCTGCTGCTGCTGCCGTCGCCACCACCGCCAGCCACCGCAGGAACTCTAGTTTTGGCTTCTGCTTCCTCTTGCTCCGCCCCTTCCTGCTACGTCAGCAAGTCCAATGGGGCATGGAAGATCTTTAAATCCCATAACCCTTACAACACCATACACTTATGACTTTCTCTGAATCTCACAGCCCTGGGCAGTAGGTTCTTGAGGACTTGTGGCCCCTGTTTTACAGAGGAGAAAACTGAGAGACTCGCAGAGGTGTAGTGACCTGCCCAGGATGACCTGGCCAGTGAGTCTCAGGGGGGCTCTCCTGATTCCAGATGGTAGAGGGATTCTTGTCTTGGGAGTCAGAGGGAGCCGAGTTCCAGTCTGGCTCTGATGCTTCTCTCTGGGTGACCTGGGCCCAACCCACTTAGCCTCTGGGGCTCCCAAGTTTCCTCATCTGCAAGATGGTGGGGGGTGAATGAGGTTGGTCTTTCCTTGGTCTGGTCTTAGGAGCCCAGGAGCTTTCACCTGGGGGTGGGTGGGTGGATGGTGGCGGAATGGAATGCCAAGAAGTGCCAAGGTCAGAGAGACTGAGTGGCTTCCCATTTTGGTCCCTATAAGAGGAGTCGTATGACACAGGCCTGAAGAAGAACAGGAAATAGCCTCGCCAGACTGGGGCCGACTTTAACACTTTGTCTGTTGTTTCCAAATGGGCAGAAAAAGGGGTCCCTTGGCACATGGGCAGAGGCCCTGCTGGCCCAGGGGCACAGATCCCTTGCTAGCCCTCCCTTTGCTGCCTCAGGGGCACGGCTCCCTCCCTCTGCTGGTCCAGAGGCACGGCTCCCTCCCTTTGCTGGCCCAGGAGCACAGCTTCTTCCCTCTGCTGGCCTGGGGGCACAGCTCCCTCACCAGGCTGGCCCGGGGGCACGGCTCCCTCCCTCTGCTGGCCCGGGGGCACAGCTCCCTCCCTCTGCTGGCCCGGGGTTCCATTTCAGAACTTCTTGGTGGAGTTTGTTCAACTGTTTCCTATCACACCTCCTCCCTCACTCTGCTCCACATCCTCACATGGAAAAATCCCCTCCTGTCAGAAGTCATGCGGCTTTTTTTAAAGCCATTAAAATGATGGAATCCACAGCTCCCGTGAGATGCTGGACAAAGCGCCCTGCCCTAATGCTCTGCGCTCGGAGGGCCTTGGACTGAGTGCTGCTGCTGCTTCCCTCCCTGGCCGTCACCCCCTGGGGGGGAAGTGTTGGGGGGGGCTTGGGGACAGGGGGCCCCTTCTCTAAGACTGTGACACATCACGCACTTCTCTGGTTGTTTTCAGCACACTCCAAGGAAGATGAGTCAAGGACCCACACTTTTCTCCTGCGGAATGATGGGTAAGTGACCAAGGCTTCTGTTTGCCCACCCCCTGTTCACAGTGGCTTCACTGGGCAGGTGTGTGTCCACAAGAATTCCACCAAGGCTCCCAGCCTGTGGGGACAGCTGAGGGCAGAGCTGTGGATGTCTCTGTTGCTGCCCAAACAGCTGGGGGGGGTCAGCTTCCTGCTCCCCCCACCCCCCGCCCCCTGGGGCTCCAGGAGAAGAATCAGAAGAATTGTGATGGACATTTTAGACTTTCTCTAAAAGCTTGGCTTCCTGTTGGGTACAGGGAGTCAAGCAGGCATCTCTTAGGCCATTTCCATATCCATGAGAAGGTCTTGCACTTGGGGCTGGGGTCAGGAAGGTGTGACCCTTGGGCACAGGAGCACTGGGGCTAGTTTCCTAGGGTCTGCAGAGCTTCTTTAAGAAGGCCCCTTGGCTTTGAGAAAATGAGCAGAGAGGGGCAGAGTCAGAAGGTCTGATCCTTATCACCTGTACCACCTTGGACAAGTGACCTACCCTCGGTGGTCTCCTGGGCTTCCTTGTCTCAATCTGATGAGGGGTTGGGTGACTGGGGTCCCTTCCTGCTCTAGCTGCTGTATCTAGACCAGTGGTGCATTGGAAAGAAGGGTGGTTCAGAGTCAAAGGGCAGCATTAGGCTGCCTACTGACTGAGCACCCTTGGGCCAGTCCCAGCAATTCTCTGGGCCTCATTTTCCTCCTCTGTGAACCAAGGGGGCCGAGGTCTCTCCCAGCTGGAGGTCTGAATTCCCATGGTCTCTGATCATGTGGCCTCAGTTTCTCTTTTCATTAGGAAAGGCACATGCATTGGGAGGGGTCATCCTACCTGTTGGTGCTCTGGGAGCAAGAAAACAACCCAGCCTCATGTACTTTGTGTGATGTGCCACAGGTCCCAGCTCCAGAATCCAAGGGAAGGTGTTGCTGGGGGCCCTGGGGCTCTGACTTCAGAGAGAGCCTGCTGCAGGGCTGGGGCTGCCTATGCTGGGCTGGGGCTGCTCTGGGGCTGCCCACGCTACCAGGCAGGGGCTGCTGGCCGTGGCCAGCCTGAGCCTTTCCCCTGTAGCCCCAGAGCTGTTTCTAGGAGAGTCTCCCTCCCTCCATAATTGTCTTTGTCTTCCCTGGTCCAGGTCGGCTTCTTGGCTTTGTGAAGTAGGGCTGGACTTTTTCCTTTCTTTTCCTTTCTTTTTGGTTGTTTATTTTTGCTTTGTAGCTTCAGGTGGTCAGCCCACTTAGCCATCAGGGATTCTTTATTTTAAGGAAGACCAAGGATTAGCGGATTTTAAATTGGATAAGGCTTTCCCTCCTGGAGGGAGGCAGAAGGTGCTGAGCTTCCTTGGGAACGGTTTCCCTGTCAGAGCCAGCTCAACTAGCTGAGTCTGGAGACTGACCCAGCTCCCCTGGGTATTGGCTCCCTCCGAAGAGGATGCCATGTGAGACACAAAGGGTGGCCTGGGCTGTCGCCCCTTTGTTGGAGCTGGTTTGAGCTGAGGGCCTCAGACCAGGGAAGCATGCTGGGGAAGCACTTTTGCCGTAAAGCTTGGGACACTAGGGATTCCAAGCCTTGTAGAGCCGGGGAGGCCCCAGGCCCTCCCACCCAAAGATGGGGCCATTTTGGGACTAGATGTGCAGGGATGAGCTGAGCAGGACCTCAGATGTCAGGGAGCCCAGTGAGGCCGCCATTTTGGAAGGCCTCTCGACCTCAGCCTTGGCCAGTGTAGGAAGGGGAGGAAGAAGAGGGAGCCTATGGATTCACTGTTGCCTGGCCCAGTCACCACTCTTGTGTCCCCAAACCTTTTTTTATCCCCCCATAAATAGTATCAAGTGGATAAAGAGAGCGAAGAGCCCATTGGGGGCATTTTGTCTGCCGTGTCACATACAGATTCTCTTTTGGCTTCCCGGGGGGAGCGGGGGGGGGGGAATTGTCCTGACAATACAGGAAGAGCTCGATTAAGCAGAGCCCTCAGTTAACCAGACTCTGCATCTTGCTCCACTTGCCTTTGGGGGGGACATGGGCAAGGCACAAGAAAGCATAGGGAGTGTGGGGGGTTTATCTCCCAAGGACAGCTTCCTAGGTGTGTGTCGGGTCAGTCCTCTGCAGGCCTGGAGTCCTCAGGCTCCTCAGTCTCCACAGATGGGCCCAGCCATGCTCCAGGGAGAAGCCTCTGACAGGCAGGGGTGTTTGGTGTGTTTCCTGGTTGACTCTCCCCCTTTCCCAAAGGCCCAGGCCCTGAGTATCCTGGGAATCAAGGCCTTATTGTTGGAGTTCTCTGCTGGGTCCTAGAGCTATGGTCACATTCCACTTTCTGTACCTGTGTTTCAAGGGTAGGGAAGGGAATCCTTCCACAGCCTTCGCCAAGCTTTACGGGAGGGTTTTGGGTCTTTCCAAGGCTGGACAATGGTCCTCGGGAAATAAAATGAGCACCTCCAAAACTCTGCCTGTGCCTTGGTGATGAAAGGCTAATATTCTGTCCATAGTCAGTGGAATCCCCGTGGGGAGAACCAGGGCAGCTTGGCCCTTTGTAACTTCCTAAGGGTCCAAGTGAATGTCCTGGGGGGAGCCAGGAAGACTTTGAGTTTCAGAAATACCTTTAAGAAAATCCTGTCATCAAATTATGATATGGTTTGTTGGGTTGTCAGATGGCCCCTTCCAAGCACCTCAGCCCTCCCCTGGACCCACTGAGATCAAATTTGTGAGAAGTAAAATTAAGTTCAAAAAAAGACGTTCAGAGCTTTGGTAATGAGGAGCTCACTTCCCACAGTCCTCTGGGAAGTGCATGTAGGCCCTACTCCAACCAAAGGGCAGAAGGGGAGACTCCAGAGATGAGAGGAGGCTGGAGAAGGTCTGGCCTGCTGGCTTGGACAGCGGAGCCCCAAGGCTCTCACGCGCAGAGCTTTGCCAAGTGGGGGGCAGAGTGGAGAGCCGAGGGGTCTGGCACTGTTCTCCCATTCCCTCTCTTGGCCCATCCAGAGCCTGCCTTCTGTTTCTGAACTGGAATTTCCTCTGCACAGTCGATTTACATGACTCATTATTGTGTTCTTGCAACAGGAAACATTGTTCTGAAAACAGCTTCTCTGCTGTTGCCCACCCATTACTCAGCTAGCCCCCTACTTTCCTTATCGTTCAGTTTTTCAGCTGGTAGAAAAATGGGTGAGGCCGAGGGAATCCCTCGGTATGCAGGCCTAGTCACATTGAGGCCTGCTCACAAACTCAGTGACCGTGGAGATCTGGGACTGACTTGTTTTTGCTTGACCCTAGAGCCTGGTCACGAATAGGATATTCTAATCTTATCAGTCCTTTAGTCTCTACCACTCTGAGAACTGTGCTGCACTGTGCATGGCCCCTGAGGACAATGGGACCATGGGGTCCATTTCCCCTTTGGTTCAGCCTCTGAGAAGACCTGAAAGGGAGGGGGTGCCTGAGACAGCAGATGAAGCCCTATCGACTTAGCCCAGAAAGCTGCTTCTGAGTCAGGAGGCTGAGGACAAAGTAGAATTCATATTTTAAAAAAAGGTTAGGGGGAGGATGGCAAACCATAATTACCTTCAGAGCTGCTGTAATAAATTATTTATTAATGTAAATTATTTCACAGGAAAAGAACATAGAGGAAACTTGAGCAGAAGGATCATACATTATGTATAAAAGGGACTGTAAAAATATTACAGCAGCCCATTTGTGGCTCGCTGTGTGTCAGCATTTTAATTATAAACCCTTATTTTCAGTGTTTAATTACTTCGTTGTTTAAATTCTACTCTCCATGTATAAAAGGGGTTGGGCCTGGGGGCACTTTCTGGATTAATTTCTAGAAGGGAAACCAGTTGGGAACTTGGAGTGGGTGAAGGAGGTGCCTGGCCAAGCTGGGGGGGCCACCACTCAGGGTGGGTGGAGGGGGGCCCTGGCCGAGCTGGGGGGCCACCTCTCAGGGCGGGTGGAGGGGGACCCTGGCCGAGCTGGGGGGCCACCACTCAGGGTCTGTTTTGCCATTTCTAACTTCTGAGGTCTTTTCCAAAGTCTCCTTGTGCTTCAGGTTTCTCTGGCTTCTTGGGATGAACAATTTAATGAAGTTTCCTACAGGCACAGATAGCTATTTTGATTGTGAACATAGAACTTGTTTGAGAAACACTCTCTGAGATCAAATTTGTACCTCTTTTACTGAAGCGCTAGAATGAGCCTCATTTTCAGTCAAAGGGATATAAATAATATGTCTTTAAAATCATTTAGCATTCGCCTTTACCCAGTAGGCTAGAATGATTTCTTGGGGCACATCTCTATTTTAAGCCTCCCCCCCATGCACTCCAGACAGAAATGGAAACAATTAAAATTAAAATTGCACATAATTGCTGTTTGCAAAGGGAAATTAAACGTGAACATCCCACTTGGTGATTATTTCTCTTGGTCTTCCCTAAGGTGGAGGGAATCCAATTTAAGTGGAATTACTTAAAACTTTAGTGTTTCTTTCATAGTACAAGATTCAGGGATGGTCATCCTTGCACTCTGTTTACACCTTGTGTTGGGATGGCAGAGGGACTGGGCCTGTGGTAGTTGGCCTGAAAGGGCAGAACAGTGACAGCTTCCCTGGGAGGAATGGGCTGTCTGGGGTCAGCCAGGGAGCTTTCCTGCTAAGGGGAGGGGGGGGGGTGGGGAATAACAAAGAGAGACAGAAAGAGGCCTTTCCTGAGCTCCTTTGTAATGGGGGACCATGTCCAAATGGCTGGGGGAGCACTCAGTTACACTGTAAATGGAAGGGCTTTTCAGAGAGGTGGAGAGGGGGCGGAATGACCACAGGGTAGACCCCAGAGAAGGCCTAGAGCAGAGATTCTGGGGGCCCTGTGAAGCATCCACCTTTCTGTGTGCTCAGCTCAGCCAGTTTCTTCATGTGTACAATGTCTTACCAGCACAGAGGCCCACCTCCCAGTCTCAGGAAGAAGGGGACAGGAAAGCAGCCTGCCAGAGCGAAGGGTTGTTTAATCCAAGGTGCAGGCCCCCCCCCCCCCCCCCCCCCCCCCCCCCCCCCGGAGCCTGAGCTCTCAGTGTTCTGTCCTTCTGGTTTCTGCAGCAGGAGTTTGCAGGATGATGTGCAGCCCTTCCCTTGTTTTCTTTAGGGCTCTTTGGGAAGGAGTAGAGGGAGGAGACTGTTAAGCTGTCGTGTCATATGTCAGTCATGTCGTAACATCACGTCCTGTCATCACCACTTACACCCTGGATTACTCCCACCATCTCCCACCTTGGCTCCCACACACCTGTTACTGAACGCAGGGGCAGAGACTCGCTGAGTCCACTAGAGATTTGTTAGCCTTGGCTGGGCCCTCACTGCTGCACGGCAATCCTACGCTGCCTCCCACTCCCCACAGCAGCTCTTCCTCAAGCCTCCCAGTCCCCCTTTCTCTGCTCGCTCAGCTGAGAACTTTGCCCCATATTTTACAGAAAGAGCCCCTCTTCTCTCTCCTTCCTCATCTCCTGTCCCTCGGGGACCCTCTGCCCGTCTCCCCTCCCTTACCCCTGTCTCACATGAAGCAGCAGCCTCACCCTCACCAAGGATAGCCTTCCTACCTACCCAGGCAATCTCATTCCATCCTGGCTCCTCCAAGAGATCGCCCCTGCCATCATCCCCCCTACAAACGTGCCGACTTCCCCATTCTCAGAACACCCTCACTTGCTCCTTCCATCCCCACTAACTAGCGTCCTGTGTCTATGCCCTTTGTGGCCAAACTCTTCAAAAAAGCTGTCTCCACTTTCTCTCTCCCTCTCCTTAACTCTACAGTCCAGCTTCTGGCCTTGTCATTCTACCTGGCCCTCTCCAAAGTCACTGGTGATCTCCTAGCTGCCAGATCCAGGGGACTTTTCTCGTCTCGAGTCTCCTTGGCATGTCTGCAGCCTCTGACACTTCTGGTGCAGTCTCCTCCTGGGCCCTCTCTTCTCTTGAGCTTGTTGGGGCTCTCCTCTCCCCTGCTTCTCCTTCCCTCCCTGGCCATTCCTTGGTCTTCTTGGCTGGACGCTCCTTGGCATCACACCCTCTAACCGTAGAGGGTTCTGTCCTGGGTCCCTCTTCTCTCTCTTCACTGATTCACTGGCCAATCTCATGGATTTAGTGACCGTCTCTGTGCTAATGACTCTCAAGTCTGCCCCAGTCTCTCTGCTGACCTCCCAGAGCTCATCTTCCTCCCTACCCCTTCCGCCTCCTGCTTTCCCTGTTACTGTAGAGGGTGCGTGGGGTGTTCGGGGAGGTCTAGTCCCTTTGATGTGAGGGCTACTCATCTACTTTGCTGTTCCCCGATTCGCCCAACTTTCCCCTGAGGCTCCAAGAGGCTGTAACAGGCCTGGCAGCCACATTTCAGCAGACAGTCTGGCCCAGGCTGAGTGAGCTTCCCAAGCGTGTGAAGACTTCCCCCAATGGATAAGCAGAATTTATTCCAACAGCCATGACGGTACCTGACGCAGCCCCTGTGAAGTGTTTAGAGCATGGTCAGCCATCAAATATGCCCAGGTCATTCACTGCATCCTGGGCCACTATGGTCATCTTGACTTCTGTCCAGCTCCTGGACTTTAGTGCCTCAGGAAGAGAGAGAGTGAGGCATGTGCCAGCCGTCCCCACTGGTCACACCACAAGGCAGCACCGTTTGTCACATTGGTCTCGCTAGCCTGATAACCCAGGGTCCCACTGGATTCTGGGGGTGGCAGTCTCCCCCACATCGCTTCTGGATAGCTTCCCATTTGGGGTACAAAGAGCTGTGCAGAAGTTCAGTGTTCTGTATTGCAAAGGCTGACGTTCTGTAAGAAGTCACTTCTGGTCCTGGTTTTCTAATGCTTTCCAATTCTCCAGTCCTTGCACCTTCTCACTGTTCAGTAGAGGGTTCTCCATGGGATTCTGATCCTTCTCATCACTCAAGAAGTCAGTGAGTAGCAGTCAAACCCCACCACAGAGAAAAGTGGGTTATTGGAGTCCTGAATCGAGAAGGAAGGGCCACAGGCCATGTGGGCCAGACCTCTCGTTTTTATGGGCGAGGAAACTGAGGCCCCAAGAGGTAAGCCAGGCCCTTTGGCTCGTTCTCTAGAGAAGGGAGGGCCCTTTGGGTATTGGATGATGGCCTCCTCATCTTCCAGGGGAGGTGACCGAGGCTGAGGCAGGTGAAGTGGCAAGCCCACGGCCACCCAGGATGGAGGCACCAGGGCCCAGGCCTCGGTTGTCAGAGGGGATGCTTTTTCTGTTGTACCTCGATGCTCTCCTCTGTCTCTCTCTCCCTCCCTCCATCCCTCTCTGTCTCTCTCCTTTGTGTCTCTCGCGCTCTCTTTTTCCATGTGTGTATGGGTATTTCTATATCTCTATATACATAGATGTAGACATATCTACACATGTCTGCAGTGTGCACATATACATTACACACGTGTGTATATATCTTTAATACATATGTATATAAATAAATATCCACAATGGACACCTTTGGGTCATTTCTGCAAGTGAATGGTAAGATAATGATAAGAAGATAATGCTGGGGAGGAAGGAGAGAGGCCCAAGGCCTGGGCTCCTCTCCTGGGTCCGAAGCTCCCACTAGGCCGTCAGGCAGTCAGGGCCCCCAGGCGCCTCTCCAGGACTAGGCAGATTAATAGCATCACCCAGAGATGATAGAACGAAGGGACCAGCGAGTGCAATGGCCCTTGTTGGGCGCTGATGATGCAAGTAGGCTAGACCAGCGATGCTGCCGTCTTGGAGGAATGCCATTCTAACAGAGAAAGGTGATGCTGGGCAGGGAGGCTTGCCTGCCCGCTGGGAGCAAATGTTAAAATGGCTGGGAAGAGACCAGGCAGGCCCGGGGGCAGGTGTCCCAGGGCTGCAGTCCGCCCCTCTGTGCCAGATGTGGGCAGCCAGGCCTGGCTGTGGCCAGGAAGGTGGAAAGTGGCGGGTTTTTAGCAAACCTTGGTAACTGTTGGTTCCCTTTGTGAAAGTCCCAGGTATCTATGGCATGAATTTTGAATCTTGAGAGGATCAAATGAGATACATTGGAAAGTTCCTTACAGTGCCATGGATGTGACTCCTTACCACAGACGTGCCTTGCCTGTGGCTATTAGAAGAGCCGGATTCCAATCCTGCCTTCTGCAGGACTAGCTTTCTAGCTTTCCTCCCCATAAGAAGACGGCAATGCACGACCCACCTCACTGACACACACTCTGCTCTGACTCTTTCACAGTGAGACATGCAGAGGCCCGTGTGGTTCTGGATCATCACCAGCCTCCAAAGAGCCTTGTTTCTACTTTTAAGGTTTCTAGGGGGTCCCCAAACAACTGTCCCATTTTGCATGTGGGTAAACAAAAAGGCAGAAACCATCGCACCAGCAGGGTGAGGTTGGCAGCTCCCTGAGCCATCCCTTGTTTTACAGACTTTCTTGGGTTGTCTAGCCACCTCCCCTCAAAGCCGGAATCGGAGCCGCTTATCCAGGGCCTCTCAGCCCCTACCTGCCCTCACCTGCTATGAGGACCACATGGGTTAGTAAGTATAAGGAGCCCTTGGCACGGCGCGTGGCACATAGTAGGTCCCATATAAAATGGTAGTTGTGGCACTTAGCAGGTTAGCTGTTATCATTGTCCTAGAGGCAGAGCAATGGGCTGGACCAGGAGTCTGGAGGAGAGCAGGCCCATGCCCGAGTTGGCCTTTTGAAGCTTGGCCTCTGTTTGCCCTGCCGGCTGGTGAGGGGCTGGGGGTAGGGCAGAGGTGGCTCCGATCCTCTCTCTCCTCCAGGCCCCACCAAGTCCCTTCGGACAATGGGCCGTCTGGGCCGGAGGGTCAGGGCAGTTTGCCATTAACCATCAGTGGCTATTTTTGTTTCTTTTGTCTGGTGACCTGACCCAACAAATCTCTCTGTTCACTAAGTGGGGAGGGGAGCAGGAGGTTCTAAGGGAGACTCGATTTTTTTCTTGTATTGTGAGGCCCACTAAGATAAAGGTAGAAACCACGACAGTGTTATCTAGGCTGCTGACAGAAATGCAGCCCAATGGGGCCTGCCCCCCAGGCCCGAGGTACACACGGTAACGTTTTTTCATCTTTAAAGGCTCTTAGAAATTAGCCTGATAACCAATGACTGTCCTGCACCACCCAGGGGAGATGGGGCTGTGGGGAACCCCAGGGCTTGGGGGTTCACCGGGCTCCGTGGCACTGGGGAGGCCACTTTCCCTCTGATGAGTAAGAAGGAGCCCTGGGGAGGGAGGCGTTTGCATTGGAACAGGACATCAGCTAGTCAGTCAACAAGCCTGTGCTTCCCTGGCCCTGCGGTAAGTTCTGGAGGAATCCCCCCTCTTCATTCTGAGGGGGAGACAAGCAGCTGATATATGCAGAGCAAACATGGGGGCTGAATCTGAAGGCCTGGCCTTGGGTGTAGGACCTTGGACATGCCAGTAGGAGGACCTGTCAGAGATATTTGGGCCCCAGGTCCTTCTAAGGGGAGCTTGACCTTGATGACCTCAGGTCCCTCCCAGCTCCCGACTTCAGTGGAGGAAGGATGTGTCCGCACTCCTCGTTGGCCATTTGTCATTGGAGCATGGCAGGACGTCTGAGATCCATGACTTCCTTGTCTGATGTGGTCCTGAGTGGCGGGCCTTTGCCTCTCGTCCTGTGAGAGGAGCACTGACTTTGGAGTCAGAGCCCGGGTGTTTAAATGGCCGGCGTGGGTCAGGCTCTCCTTCCTGTGTGACTGGGGTTCTCACCTCCTGCGGCGCTCTCCTGCTCTGTAGAATGAGGGGATCAGAGGAGTGACATCTGGGGGGGGAGATGAACCCCTGCCTTGGCTGGGTTGGTCCTCAGACAGTTTGTCTCTGGCTCCTGCTGCGTTTCTTGGTGGGGCCCTTTCCTGGATTTGGGCACTGCCCCATCCCCGCCTCCGGGCTCCTTCAGCCTTCTGTGCCATGGTTGCACCAGCTCTTCTGTCTGGGCCTGGATCGTACAGGCTTCCGGGGCTTGTCTTCGGGGTCCCTGGGAGGTGGAATGGGAAGGACACAGCGCTTGGGGCCTAAGGGCTCAGGTTAGAATCCAGCCTCTGCCACTGACCACCTCTGTGACCGCGGTCGAGGTGCTGAGTCTCTGGGCCTCAGTGTCCGCCTCTGTAAACTGTGAGGCCTGCACTCCATGCTCCCTGGGGCCTCTCCCAGCTCCAAACCCGGCCGTCTGGAAACCCGGCCGTCTGGAGACCCGGCTTCACGTCCCAGCTCTTCAGCTGATAAACGTGTGACCTGGTACAGTCGCTTCAGCACTCTCAGCCTGGGTTTCCTCATCCACAAAATGGGGAAAGAACAGCTGATTTTCAGTGTGAAGACCAACAGGCCATGCCTGCTCAGGCATCGCTTATGCAGCTTGTCTGGGCCTTGTTTTCCTCATCTGTAGAGTAGGGATAATTGCAGCAAACACTGATGAAGCACCTGTCCCAGGTCTGTGCCCTCAGGAAGCTTGGATTCTGCTGGGGGTGCTAGAGAGAGACAGACAGACACACAGACAATATAGAGAGGAGGGAGAGATACTGAGCGTTTGTGAAGTGAAGCAGAGTGACCTCAGGAGGGAGGGCGGGGGCTCAGCTGCCCTCCAGGGATGATCACTAAGGCACCATTTTCACGGGCCCCCTGGGGTTGTTATGGGGATTAAGGGAGAGGGCCTAGGGAAGGCCTTGGAGCTGCCTCTGTGGGAGCTGTTTTCACTGTCATAGCCAAGGGTCCCGGGCATGCCCTATGCACGTCCTCTGCAGACTGCCTCTGGCCCCCAGTGCTGAGCAGGACAGGGCTTCTGGGAAGTAGCAGCTTTCCTTTCCTGTGCCTGAGGACTAGGAATCCCCCAGGGTCTACCCAGAGAAGGAGAGCGGGCCTGGGCTTGGGCCTTCTCATTTGCTGTGTCGGTGCTTCTCTTCCTCTTTCTCCAGCCTGGGGCCGCAGCGGCCCCACAGGCCTGGCGCTCATCTCCCTGTCCTCACAGCCAGGCCTGGGTCCTTGGCGTTTTGTCTACGGGAGGGCTGGTCTCCACTGTCCCTCCCCGGGAGGCAGGGCCTTCTAGGACTGGAGGGCCCAGGTGGATTCTGTGTCTGGAGCTGTCTGAGAGGTCTGCTCTGGGGCGGTGTCCCATCTCACACTTCCACGGGAGCCCTCCCCTGGAGTCCAGTGATGCTTTGGGCATCTCTGGCAGCGAGAGCTGTCTGCGTCCCTGTGGGCACGTGTTCCCCTTTCTGGGCCTCAGTTTCCTCATCTGTAAAAGGAGGGGGTTGAGTCAGGGGACCACCACCCCATCTGTGATTCTCAAAATCCACTTCTCCAAGAGGCTCCTTTAGACACAAGGGGCAGCACCAAGCCTGGAGTCGAGGGGGCCATGCCACTTTCCAAAGGTAGCATTCTCAGTGGTTCTGCTGGAAGTGTGGCTTTCCGTCTTAGTGGTCACTAGGAGAACGAGGCAAGTCCGGAGGCCTTCTTAACGTTTCTCTGTTTGTTTTGTTTTCTGTGAACTAGAAAATGGCAGATGGAGAGACCTTGACGGGAAGTGTCCACTTCAGCTGGAGCAGGCCGGCCCCAGTATCTGGGACTGCCTGCCCGAGAAGGGTGCAGACAGCTCCCTCTGGTCCAGAGATGCAGCTGCCACCTGCGCCGTGACCAGCCTGATCAGAGACCTCAGCCTCAGCGACCACAGCGGCCACCCGTCGGCGCCGCCCAGCAAGCGGCAGTGTCGCTCCCTGTCTTTCTCCGACGAGATGTCCAGCTGCCGGACGGCGTGGAGGCCCCTGGGATCCAAGGTCTGGACTCCCGTCGAGAAGAGGCGCTGCTACAGTGGTGGGAGTGTGCAACGCTACTCCAGCAGCTCCTGCCCCATGCAGAGGAGCTCCAGCTTCAGCCTTCCCTCCCGGGCCAACATGCTCTCCTCCTCCGTCTCCGATCAGGCCGGCTTTCACGGCAGATTCGGAGGGCAGTCCTGCCACGGGATCCCAGGGGCAACCGCCTATGCCCAGGCCGGAGACATCTGGTGTAGCGATTCGGGGTCTGCCAGCGGGCGCAGGGTGGACATCCAGCGGTCCCTCTCGTGTTCTCATGAGCGGTTCTCCTTTTCGGAATATTGCCACCCCTCTGCCAACAGCACCCCTGCCTCCACCCCTGAGCTGGCGAGACGCTCCAGCGGCCTGTCCCGGAGCCGATCCCAGCCGTGTGTCCTTAATGACAAGAAAGTGGGAGTTAAGCGACGGCGGCCTGAAGACCCCCAGGAGCTCAGGCCCTCCCTCGACCTTGCCAAGATGACACAGGTAAGGCCCCCCCCATCTCCCCGAGCATCCAACTGTGAGAGCCCGGGCCACCTGCTTGTCAGGTGGAGGCCAGGGGCCTCCCTCCCACCAGGAGAAGGCGCAGTGGCTCGGGGCTGACGTGCAGGTGCTGTGTAAGGGATCACCGTCCCCTGGGCCTACCGTGCATCTCGGGGAAGCTGGCCATCAGGACACTCACTTCTTTATGTACTTACTAAAACCAGATAGAGTTCTTTTGAAAGGCGTAATTCCATCCTTGGGCTTCCACAGCAGCTTGGGGATTCCCAGCCCCGTCCAGTTCAACCCTGACCACTGTCAATCGGAAGCACCATCTTCCTTGAAGAGCCCTTCTCAGCAGGGCCAGGATGGCCTGGCAGCAAAGGACAGTGGGTCAGGGGAGAGATGGTGACCGAAAGGGCTCCTCAAATATCTGACTCCCCCTCCCTCCAGTATTTCCTCACCAGGAAACTTGATCTTTAGCTAGAGAAAGGCCAGGACACAGTGAGCCTGGGTGCCCCTGCATTCCATCCAGTGTGAAAGCAGGGGCTTGGCAACCAGCTGGGTACAGAGAAAGAAAGAGAAAGCCCTCAGATTCCTTGGGTTAATCTTGATGACAAGAAAGTCTGATTGCTGTCCTCACCATCACTTGGTAATTGTCTGAACTGTGAACTCCAGACAAAGGACCCTTGCGGCCCTGACCATCTCCCTTGGCCATGCTTTTCTTTGTCTTGGGAGTTCTGCCTTTATTAGCGCTAATGGTGACTCTGGACGATTGACTTGAATAGTGGGAGCTGGGAATGATTGTCCTAGCCTCAAAACAGTTACCTGGGACAAAGGCCACCGTGTTCATCTCTCAGGCAGACCCCAGGAGTTGGAGCCCAAGGATATGTAGTGGCTGTTTCTGGAGGGCATCTCCTATCAAGGGCTAGTGTCCGAGTAGATTGAAATCATGGTGGTGGGCACCAGGATGTGGATGAAACTTTGGGGACAAGGAAGGGAATTGCCAGAGGGTGCTGCCCCAGAGCTTGTCAGAGCCCCAAGTTTCTCTGGGTCTCCCTTAGTTCTGTGTTTCCAGTCTTGGGAACGTGTAATAGATAATTATGGAGTTTGGGACAACTTTAAAGTTCCTAGGAGACTTTCTGAGGGAAGGGGCAGCTCATTCATTCTGGGGAGCTGAATTCCACAATGGGGAGCCTGAGCCTCTCTCCCTCAGTGCACCTTTCAGGCCAATTGTCCCACATTCCTCCCTTCAGGCCCCGAGGTGGCTGCATTTTAGCCGTGGATGAGGAAATCACTCTTATCACTGAGTACTTTACACTGTGGGTCAAGTTCATCCTTTCAGCGTCCCTCCCTTGGTCTGGCTTTTGGGGGTGGGTCACCGGGCCTCATCTCGATGGTAGGGCTTGTCACCCCAAGCCCTCAGGGCCGGGCTGGGCCCGAGGTTGGTCCATCTGAGAAGCTTGGCCTTGTTGAGGGAGTGCAGGCTCCCCTGAGGCTTGGGCTATGTACTGGCTGCCAGTGTCCTTCCTTCTGTTTTCACTCTACATGTCACCTTTTCCTTCCTTCTTGAGAGCGCCGCATTTTCTGGCCACGTAACCAGATAACCAAGTGGTGATAGAGTGAGTTTATTGGGGCAGGAGCCAGTGATTCATCTTCCCCTCTCAGGGCAGCCTAGACTGTCATAGGCAAAGGCCGGAGAACCGTGTCTGGTGACGATTTCTGATAGAAACCCGGGGCCTGGCCTTCTCTGGGGGAGCACCGTCCTAAATGCCACTCACTGATGAGACAGAGGCAGCAAAGCCAGCTCAGGCTGGTCATGGCTTTTATTGGCCACAAGCTGAGCTGAGGTCGCTGGCCTCCCTGGAGACTTTTCAGGTCCTGGAATGGGTGGGTGAGCTGTTAAGGTGTATGGTTATGCCCAGGTATAGAGGAAGGTTGCTTCAAGGCCAGGAAGGGGAGTGGGGGCTGGCAGCAGGAGGAAGGCCAAGGAGGCTGCCACGGGTGGCATCATCTCCGGCCAGGCCCTGGCTTTGTCAAAGGCACCCACGGGGTAGTGGAGGGAAGGCCACAGCCCCTGCCTGGTGTCCAGGCCACACTCCTCGGGTGGAGATGCTCTAGAATTCTCTTCCTGAGCCTGGGTTTTCAAGAGAAGTTGAAGGCCCAAGGATCACCAAGTCATTCTCCAGGCTTTTGGGCCCTGATGTACATTGCTGTGATCCCACTGAATTTGTGATGGGATGATTGCTAGGCCTTTGCTTCTTGGTGGAATCTGGGAAATGCTGGCCCAGAAACACAGGCATATCCCTCTTCCTGTAAGGAGGGCCTTTGATGTCCACTTGGAAGGGACTAATCCCCCAGTGAGGTGTCCAGCAGGAGAAGTCCTCAAGTCAGTCAATCTACAAGCATTTAGGAAGCAACTAGTATGTTCTGGGAATACAAAGAAAGACCGAGCTAGTCCCTGCAGAAAAGCAGACTCTTCCCAGCCTTGGCTGGCCTAGGTGGGAGGCCCTAACCAGGTGGCCCCCCCCCCCAAGGGGCTTGTTCTGCATTTGCCGAGACAGTGCCTTGAGGTTTGCTTTCCCAGGTTCTTGTGAGTTGGAATTATACTTTCAAGTCATCATTTTTTAGGGGAAAAACTCCTCCTCTATGGATAGGGTCTGTGGAGTGACACTGTGTGGGGCTGCCTTGGTTTTCCCCTCTGTAAAATGGAGTGCTAATGTCAGTTAGCTATTGTGTCTCCTTCCCAGGGGTCATGGACATGGAGGGAGGCAGGCAGGGCTTCTGGAGGCAGAGGGTCTGGGTTCAAGTCCACCTTCGACCCTTACTACTTGTGTGAGTCACTTTGACCTGCTTAGGCCTTAGTTTCCTCACCTGTAAAGAACGGTGTTGAGTCAAATGGCTTTTAAGATCCTGGGTTCAAATGTTGCCTTGGATGCTTGTCATGTATGACGTTGGGGGAGTTACTGCATCTCTGTGGGCCTCCATTTTCTTGCCTGTAGAGTGAGTGGGCTGGCCTAGCTGGCCTCTGAGGTCTCTCCTGGCACGAGGACTAGCCTCTGACAAGCATTTTGCCTGTCTTAAGGCCCCATAAAGATGTCAGCTGTTATTCTCTTTGCAAAGTGCGTACCTTGTGACAACCCTGGGCAGCGGGTGGGTAGCACAAGTCTGACTATTCTCGTTCTACAGGTGGGGAAACTGAGGCTTGTAGGGCCTTGCCTCTGGCCACACCGGGAGACTGCTTGGGATTCCTCTGTGTTGCCCTTGGGAGGCCTCTGCTGAGGTGGGTGGCGAAGCTCATGGGCCCTGAGCATTCCTGGTATCGTCCAGTATTCCCTAGAAACAAATAACTGGACCCCGGAGGCTTTATTTTGAAGCCATCAGTTGACCAGAAGGAAGAAGGGGGTTGAGAGCTCCAGGGCCAAGGCACTGGACTATACCCCGTCTCTTTCATCAAGGAGACCCCAGGGAGAGAGATCAGAAGGAATCTGATGAAGTTATGGGAGAGCCATGGGCCCCTTGTGCTAGCTGGGGAGACTGAGGCTAGTGGATCTCAATGGCACCTTGGAGGCCACTAGGCTGCCTGCCTACAGAAGGGTCAGAAAAGGAGCAGGGACCCCCATTCTCCATGTGAATTGTACAGAAACCTTTGGGAATGTTTGCTCCCTGCTTAGGCCCTGGCCTCACTTCCACTCCCCAGTCAGCCTGCTAAGCTCCCCTCTATCCTTGAGCCTGCTACAGGAGAGCAGAGGACAGGAGAGAGCTGTCCTGTTGGCGATGATGGGCATTAAAGGGGTGACCAGCCCACTGGAGGAAGGGCGAGGCGTGGGAGATGGGGCTTCTCCCCTTCCTCCTTCCTCCAGCCCCCAGGCTCCCTCCATCACTGTTGGGAAGGGAATGCTGAGCATGGGATGGGAGGCAGCTCGGCATCATGGCCAGAGCCCTGGCACCAAACGCCCTGGGTGCAAATCTTAGCTCCAGGCCTTCCTGTCTGGACTCTTTCATCTGCCATATGAGGGTTGGACTTTGCCTTCTAAGGTCTCTCCTGGGTCTAGATCAGTCAGTCAAGAAGCATTTATTTAATTCCTGTGGCGTGCCAGGTGTGGTGCTTGGTGCTGGATCCAAGATCATAGGAAACCTCTGTCAGGGGAGGCCTCTAGTGACTGGAAGCCCCTGGGCCCTTCTCTCTTCTGTGCCCTGGGGGTAAATGGTCCTGAAATGTGAGCGGTTCACAAACTGTTGAGCCCGATCAGTTACTGTGTGAACTCCCGTGTCTCAGGCACATTCAGTAGCTCAGCGGTTCCCTGGCTAAGCTCTCCCCTCAGACACCTGCATACGGAGAACATTCTGGTGAATCCAGAACAAAGGGCCCAGGCAGGCCAGCAGCGGTTCTCCTGTGCTCCCCAGGTAGACCCACGGAGCAGGGGAGCTCTGACCTCTTCCATCCTGACCTGTCAAGCTCACTCACAAACTCACTTTTTCTGTGAGTATGTGTGTGGGGTGTGTGTTGTGTGAGTGTGTGGGGTGTGGTGTGTGTATGTGTGTGTGAGTATGTATGTGTGGTATGTGTATGTGTGTGGTGTGTGTCGTGTGTGGTATGTGTGAGTGTATGTGTGGTGTGGTATGTGTATGTGTGTGTGAGGTGTGTTTGTGTGCGTGTGTGTGTGTGGTGTGAGTGTATAGTGTGTGTGGTATGTGTGAGTGAGTGTATGTGTGGTGTGTAGTGTGTGTGTGGTGTGTGTGAGTGTATGTGTGGTATGTGCATGTGTGTGTGGCATGTATATGTGTGGTGTGTGTGAATGTATGTGTGGTGTGTGAGTGTATGTGTGGTGTGTATGTGTGGTGTGTGTGTGATGTGTGTGTTGTGTGTGTGTGAGTGTATGTGTGGTGTAGTATGTGTATGTGTGTGTGTGGTGTGTTTGTGTGTGTATAGAATGCTGTTGTGGGAAATGGCAGGCCCCTGTTCCTGGGTTCTGGCCCCCGGAGCTTCCGGGTCTGTGCCACGGGGCAGGGCAGTGCTGGCCTGCAGGTTCACCCATCCTCCTGAGATGCCCCAAACCAGGGCAGACCACATGAGTGTAAGGAGATACTGAGGCATGCAGGGAGTGGAGCCCCCGGCATGGCTGAGGGAGGGAGGGATACTGGGGAGAAGAGGCGCCTGGGGGCCCCAGAAGCAGCTGAGATGAGACCTTGGGTCCTGCCTGAGGGAGCTGGTGAGACCCGAGTGAGCGATCTGGGGCCTGCTAACTGGCCCCCTCTCAGGCCCTGATAGAGGGCCCAGCCTGCTGGGCTTTGGGAACAAAGCACAGGTATTTCTGCTCTCTCCCCTGGGGAGAGGCAATTTTTGGAGGGCAATTGGGGTTAAGTGATTTGCCCAAGGTCACATGGCTAGTTTTTGTGTTGAGTATTAAGTGTCTGAGCCCAGATTTGAACTTGGGTCCTCCTGACTCCAGGGCTAGTGCCTATTCACTGCACCACCCAGCCACCCCTAGGGGGGGGCGGGGTTATTTTAATCTCTTACCTTGTGCTCTCTGAACTCAAACTCTTCACCTGGGGGATCCTTAATCCCCATTTCTCTTAAAATATTTGGCCTCAAAGGCAAGAACTGGTTGTTGTCCTGACTTTACTTCTAGTGGGGAAGGTCAAAGGCTTGGCTCAGTCTTTGCTTTATAGGCCGTAGGCCCCAAAACACTCATTGCCAAGGAAATGGGAGAGTGGTCTTCTGGCCCAGCCCTAAGAAATCTGAAGTTAGGGTCCATTATTCATTCAGCAAACACTGAGGGCCTGCTAGGATTCATCCAAGGAGCCTGGAACATAGACATGGCTTATTCCAGAATTCCAGGGGGGAAGTGACTTGTCTAAGGTCGCAGGGTAGTGGGGCCTGGACCCAGACTCTTCCTCCTGTCCCAAGTAAGAAGAATGTCCTTTGTTCTTCTTTTCTCCTCCTCTTCCTTTCTGTTCCTCTGCCTTCTTCTCTCCATTTCATTCCTCTTCCTCTTTTGAAACGGAAGAGGAAATTTTGATGAGCTTCCGCTGGAGCCATGGCCGGGCCCAGGATGGAGTCTGCTGCAAAGGGGGATGGGCGGTCTTGTCCAAGGAGCAGCGGGCTCCTGGCCTGCCCTGTGTGGTCTGTCCTTGGGCCTCGAAGCCTCCGAGCTCCCCTTCTGCTCGAGAGGGAGATACCTGTCCAGAGGCTTGGTGCTGTGAAGATCAACTTCCCTGGTTGGCCCAGCTCCTCGATGCCCCTGCCCACCAGCTGCCCACTTGCCCCAAGACCTCATGCCAAGAAGGGCAGCCCCCTGGAACACGTCTTCCACGGCAGTGGTGGAGGGAGAAATCGGGCGATGGGAGCCGTCTGGGTAGCGGATGAGCAAATGTTTTTAAAAGCAGAGATGATTACATTGACCACAGTCCTAACATGGTAGGACAGCCAAGGCTCCTTCATGGGATCTCCGCCTGCCGTGTCATTGTCATCAGAACCACTTGGTTCCCTGGCCGGGCCGCTCTTGGGCTGTGCCAGGCCTCTCCTGGGCTGCCCTGGTCCCTGCATCTGCCCGATTCTCTGGCCAGGCTTCTGCGGCTCGTGGCTGGTCCTCTTTTATGTGGATGGACAGTCACAGCCCTGCTTCTCACACAAAGACCATGTGGACACTCCAGCGGAGGGCTGAGCTCGGGCACAGTTATGGTTGACAGGCCTCTGGTTGGTTCTGTCAGTGACTTTATTTATTTTTTGTTTTTTGGTTGCCGATACCCTGACCGCTGCACATCAGTCAGCTTCCTGTAAGCCTTCAGCAGTCACATGGTGATTCAGAGGCAGATTACACATGTCTCGCCTCAGCTTTGGAAAAAGCAACAATTATAAATATTACCCTCTGATTACCGTTTCCCTGGGTGTCACGGCTCTTGCTGTATTTCTAACTTGGAGTGGGACAGCTCAAAAGAGCAGCAAATTGTATTTCTCAGCAGTCTGTCAGAAAGGAGCAGGACATTTCAGGGAGAAAAAAAAAAAAACAGCCGAGCCGAGGGGTAATTGGTTGCAGCTGCCCAGACTCAAGGCTCTGCCTGCAGCGGCCATCAGTACAGGCACTGACTGGGGTGTTTGCACAGGCTTAAAGGGACCCTTCAGAAACTAACCAGGGGGGCAGTTTTTAAAAAAACAAAGCCACATTCTTTCCCCCATTCTCCCCCCAAAATAACCAACCCCTGAGGTAGAAAATAACATATCACTGTGTGTATCTACGTAGCTTTAGGGGAATGTCCTAATATTGGAATTACATGTGGTCTTTCTGACAAGGCCAAGATTGGGCCGAAAGGAAGAGTCCTGTGGCCCAAGCCGCTGGCTGAAGCTTCATCTGGTCCAACCCTCTCATTTTAGAAGCAGACATGAAGGCTCAGAGAGGTGAATGACTTGCCCAAGGTCACTGAGCAGGGAGGCAAAGTGAAACCCAGCTGGAGTTGGGCCTCAGACTCTGGGGCATTCTTCTACCTTTGACGCCATACCGTGGTGCTTGTGGACCTTCATTGAGTTGGGTTGACTCAGGTGGTCGGGTGCCATTCTGCTAGGCCCTTCTTCAGCTGCCTGGAGAGACCTTCTCTCTTGTTAAGAGTGGTCGGCTCCCAAACCAGAAGTGTCAAGGCCTGAATCAACGTCTCTGTGACCTCGTTTCCAAAGTCAGCGTTTGGGGACACATTTGCAGTGTGGACTCCCCTCACTCTCGGAGCTGATGGAAGCAATTCTTAATCCCTTTGGGCTGGACATGACAGGACATGAGGCCCTGGGCGCAGGCCTAGTGCCCAGGGGCATCACCCCCAATGCTTCCTTCTTTCTTGAAGCAGCCAGGAAGCTGCCTGCATACTCTGCCCTCTCTAGCATCACAGGCCCTGGATGTGTAGAGGTCATTCCAAAGCAGGGAATTCCTTCTGAGGAGGCCCAAAAGCAGATGAAGCCTCCCTCAGTAGTGTGAGAATTCCTTTTCTTTATGGTGGGTCTTGGCAATTAGGAGGAGCCCTCATATTTTAAGTTAGGAAAAGGGGGGTCTGGATGCCAGACTGTTTTCAATGAGACTCAGCCTGATTGCTTGTGAGAACACCCAGTAACTTGAGCTGAGCAGGTGTCGTCCAGCACTGACCCCACTGTGAGACGTTCTAACTATGAATAGCAAAGACTGATCTGTGATGTGGAAGGCAGGGCCTGCTGGAGCAGGGTTGATCTGTGCCTATGCTGAATGCACACTCTTCCTGAGGAAGGTGGGGCCTTCCAGAGGGGAGAGGGGGGTTCTCTAGAGCAGTCAGCTTCCCCCAAAGGCTGCTCCTGGTTGATGTCAAGTGAGGGGCCGTAGAAGTGATCCTGGGCTCCTGAGGCCTGTGCAGAAGTTTGGCCAGGCTCTGCCATCCGGGCCTGGTGGCAGACCAGTGAGCTCCGAGAGGCCCATCACCAGAGGGTCAGCTACCAGGGATGGATCTTTGGGCCTCGGTCACTCACAAAGAGCCGTTCACTTAGACATAGACCAAATTTGATCTGATCTGGGTTGGTGGAGGCAGTGGCTGTACCCATGAGAGCGTAAATCCTGGAAGGAAGATGTTAGAACCAGAAGGAGCCTTCAGAGCTGGTCCCACCGTCACATTTTGTAGATGATGGATTGGCAGTCGTGGGGATGGGCAGCTTGCCCCCACTTTGCTTAGCCATGGAGTCAGGACTCTGCTGCCAGGTGGGTGGGTTCTCCATGTTCTCCCCCCTCTCCCATCCCCCCGCCTTCTTCTTTCCTTACTTTCCCTCACGGTAACCGCTTCCCAGGCTTTGAAGAGGTTTGCTCCCTTTTCTCCAGAGCTTCTCCCAGCTCAGGGGGGAAGGACCCTGGTGCTGTGGGAAGCATCGAGCGTCTGGGTAGCCCAGCTGGCTTGTTTCACAGCTCCAATATGTTCCAGGTCACACCAGAGCTCTTGGTACAGCTGGGCCACATCTGGCCAACTTATGACAGCTGGGGATGGGGCGTGAGGCTATCAGCAATGTGTAGGGAGTGGGCTCTGCTAACGAAGCTGAAGGATGTCTAGCCACTTGCTTCCAAGCCCAGCTCTGGGAAAGCTGGGGCAGAAGCTCACGGAGAATCCCTGTTTCCCCTTCCCTTAGTAGCAGTGAGGATGAGGACGCTTTGCTTCCTTGGGCATCTCTCTGGGGTGGGAGGGATGCGTCTTTTGGAAGATGGATTGGATTTGATCTCAGAGGGCACAACCAGGAACAGCAAGGTGGGTGTCCCAAGGAGGCAGCTTTTAGCTCTGTGTTAGAAGAAGCTTGTGACTGATGGGAGCTCTCTGAAAGGGATGAGCGTACTGGGCGGTGGGTGAGTGCTTGTGCAGGACGTGGCGGGAGGTCCCACTTGGATTGGTGAACTGAGCTCCCTTCCAGCCTGAGATGATAGAATTCTGTCACTTATTAGACTTTATATGTCTTTAGTCTACTAATATATAGTTATTAGACTTCATATGCATATACATATATATTTATAAAATTCTTTAATTTATTAGATGTCACTGGGTCCTTGAGCTCACTGATATGAGTACTCCCTCCAAGCCTGTAGGCTACAACCCATCTGCACTTGCCTATCCTGTCCAACCCTTGCCACGTCCTCTTATAAATACCCTGTGGCTGGGAGCAGGTTACCAGTGTGGCCCCCTGGCTGAACATCTGTCTAGATCTCACACTCTTCCCCAGGACCAACCCAGCTCCTTTTCTAGGCTCACCTTCCTGGGTAGCTCCTCTGATGCCTCTTGTCTTGTGAGAAATTCATCATTGGTGGTATGCGACAGCCTGTCTATCCCTTCTGCACTGACCTCACCCCATTGCCCTTTGGTTTAATTTGGCAAGCAAACACCACTGTGTCACCCCAAATTTTAATTTGTCAAAGATTGTGGTGTTCCCAGAATGTTGGTGTTAAATGTGTTTTTTTTTGTTTAGTTTCCCAAATACGTTTACTTCATTAATTTGTCTAGTTCATTAATTATTATATTCATTTTTGTGTGCTTGGAGAAAGGGAAATACATATAGATGTCACAGAGAGAAAGACATGTGATGAGTGAGTCAGCCAAGCCTGAAGCCATTGACCCCTGATGGCTCCTCACTCCTCACCATGAAGCCAAACCCGTGTGTAGCTGCTGAGCCCTGGGGGCTCATCTCCCCATTGGCTGCTTTCCTCTGTGTTTGCCCCATCCTTAGCCTGAGCAGAGGTGGGCACTCCAGCCCCTTTATCAAGGCCCTTTCCCTGCCGCATACAGCAGTGGTTATGAATCATGACAGAGAACAAACTCTTTACTGAAATTCCCTGGCTGTTAAGACCTTCCTTTGATTAGACTCAAAGTGGGTGTTAATGGCTTATTTATGGCCAAAAAATGAACAATGCAGCTTTTGAAAGTTAAGAGTAGAACTCTTCATGCTTTGGGGGAGGAGCTTTTTTTTTTTTTTTTCAAAAAAAAGAAAAAATGCATCCCAACACAACAGCCCAGAGATGGACCTGATGGCAGTGGCTGAGGGCTCCCATCAGTGACTAAAGGTCATCACACTGCCATGCCAAGGTCACGTCTACATTTGGGCTGCTGTCAACCTTAGGGAGTATTCTCATGAGGCTTCTGGAGAAAGGGGGCTCAGCCTTCACTCCCTCTCCTCACATTCACCATCCCTGTGACTCTCCAAGCCTGAACTCTGCTCCTCAGCCCCAGCTCCAAAAAGATATAGGTTGTCTCTGCCTATTAGAATATCTTTTGTGCATTTAGCAAGGCTTCTGGCCCATAGGCAGAGGGGTAGGGACTGGACCTGTACAGAGAACTTTTCCCCAAGGCAGGTCAGCACCTCTCCTTAAATTATAGTCTTAGAGAATTGTCTAAAATATCGAGAGGTTGTCCCTTGCCCAGGGTCATACAGCTAATGGATACGTGTTAGACATGGGAATGGAACCCAGGACTCTTCCTTACTCCAGGGGAGCTAGGCAGCAAAATGGATCAAGGGCTTGGCCTGGAGTCAGGAAGACTTATCTTCCTAGTTCAGATCTGGTCTCAGACTCTTCCTGGTTGTGTGACCCTGGGCAAGTCACCGAGGCCTCCAGGTGCCTTCGATTATGTCTTTGTGTGCGTTGCTCATCTGGCTTTGCCTCTTGCACTCTGTCTCAGTCCCTGTCCCTTCTTGCACACTTCTCAGGATTTATCCTGTGCACTCATATTCTACTGCATTCACATACCATGATTTGTCTAGCCATTCTCCCACTGATGGGATTAAGTGATTGCCCAGGGGCTCTGAGCTTGAGGCAGAACTCAAGCCCACATCTTCCTGGCCCCTTCTGTGCCCAGTGCCTACATGGCTTTTGGGGAATCTTTGCCAGGAGGTAGACATGACTGATAGTTTGCCCTTGGCATAAATTTGAGCTTTCTGTTCACAGCTGGAAGTCTTTGGGAAGACTGGAAGTGACTTCTCCATTGGAAGAAGCCAAGTCCTCCATCCAGTGTATGTGTCTGCTGCTGAGAATGTGTAAAGAATGATCTCAGACCCTAAGGGCCATAGAGCTTGCCTGGTATGATCAGGCAGTGCGGGGCCTGCACACTGCGACTGGCCTCCCCTGCAGGGGGCCAGCTGGCCTTTGCTGGAGTGTGCTGCCATGTCTGTTACCACCACGGGGCCCAAGAACAAAGATAATGGCTCACCCTGTGATGGAATCTGGTGTGTGCCCCAGTCAAGATCCCTCCATCCAGAGGGTGCAGAGGAAGGAGGCCTCATCTTCCCTCCCCGCCCCCAAGAGGTCTTGTGGGATAGTTTACCTGCTCTGGCCTCTCAGTGACTCGCCACTCGCTGGACCTCCCGGATTCCAGCAAGCTCCCTGCTCCTGGATGAGGCCCAGGTGGGGGCAGTACCCTCGGGCCACTGGACCATGCTCCTGGTCTGCATCGTTTCACTCCTCCAGTGCACGGCTTTCAAAGGCCTTCCATACTTAGTCTGAAGCCGACACGGAGCCCCGTCCATCCATTGGCTGATTGGGCGTCTCATCACTCACTTAAGTGGGATGGTGTGACCTGAGGGGTCACCATCACTTCACGCTGTGCTTGCTCTTTTCTCCCCTTTCCCTCTTTCACCTCTCGCTCTCACACACAGTGAGAGCAGTAGAGATTTCCCAGAGATCTTCCTCTGATTACAGTATTCTCCCTCCCACACTGGGATCCAGCCAAACTGGCTTCCTCTCTGTTCCTCACACATACCCCTCCCACTTTTGTATCCCTCTCCCGACCTCCGTGCCTTTGCACTGGCTGTCCCCCAGGCCAGGAATGCCCTCCCCCTCTCTTCAAGGTGCAGATTGTATGTTTTGCTGACCCCTTCGGCCTCTAGGGCCCTCCTTTCCAAATTCTGTTACGTTTGTTCTGTTTACACTTAGGAATGCGGCGGTCTCCCTTCCCATAATTAGGAACTGTTCCACCCTTCTTTGACCTCAGCCCCCTAGCACAGTGCCTGGTACAATCAGCCAGCTGGTCAGCAGCTATTGAGCACTAGCACAGGGAATGCAGAGAGAGGCAAGAGCCCCTGCCCTCAAGGAGCGTGCCATCTAAAGGAGGAGGCGACATGCAGCCACGTGCCAGGGTCGGTGGGAGAGGGAAGGACTGGGGAGGAGTGCCTGCGCCAGGTGGGGCTTAGCGGGGGCTGAAGGAAACCAGGGAGGTCAGTAGCCGAGCGGAGGAGGAGCGTCTTGTTCATGGAGCATCAGGAAGCCAGCGTCCCTGGACCGAAGGGGACGTGGTGGGAGTCACGTGTGAGAAGACTGGGAAGGGAGGAAGGACGGGTGAGGAAGGGCTTGGGCCCTTCTGTGTTTGCCCCCAGAGGCAGAGGGGCCACTGGAGTTTATTGCCGAGCGGGTGACATGATCAGGCCTGTGCTTTAGGGAATCCCTTTGGTAGCTGCATGCATTGGGGTGGGGTAGACTCACCTGCAGGCTGTTGCAACAGTCTGAGTGTGGGGTGGTGAGGGCTATCAGAGGAGAGAAAGGGGCATATTGGGGAGATGCTGCAAAGGCCAAGTCGACAGGCTTTGGCCACAGCTTGGATGTGGACAGAACCCTGAGGGACACCTATGGTTAGAAGTTGTAATCTGGAGAAGGATCCAGAGAGGGAGTGGTCAGAGAGGGAGGAGGAGGGAGGGAGGGAGAGAGAGAGAGAGAGGAGAGAGGAGAGAGGAGAGAGAGAGAGACAGAGAGACAGAGAGAGAGAGAGACA
>NW_027186352.1:11421893-11433499 GCF_028583685.1 Petaurus breviceps papuanus
AGAGAGAGAGAGAGAGAGAGAGAGAGAGACAGAGAGAGAAAGAGAGAGAAAGAGAAAGAGAAGGGGAAGGGGAGGAGGAGAGAAGGGTGTCCTGAAAACCTAGGGAGAAGAGAATGATGCACAGGGTGAAAGGCTACAAGTGAGGATGGAGAAAAGGTCTTTGGATTTGTCAATTAAGAGACCATCGGTAACTTTGGAGAGAGTAGTTTTGGTGGAATGAGGTTAGGAGCCAGACTGTAAAGGGTTAAGAAGAGAGAGACTGGAGCCAGTGGAGGCCCTGGTGTAGCCGCCTTTGTGAGTTTAGCCACAAAGGGCAGAAGAGACAGGACCACAGTTAGCAGGGATGGGAGAATCCAGTGAGGGTTTTTTTCAGGATTGGGGAGACAGAGGCATATTTGTAGGGAACAGGGAAGGAGCCAGTGGATGGGGAGGAGATTCTGTTGGAGGAGACAGAATGGAATGGGATCCCTTGAGCCCGTAGAAGGCTAACCTTGGTCAGGAGTAAGGCTACTTCATCATGTAAAGGAGGGAGAGGCCAACAGCACCTGAGTGATAGGAGATGAGGAAGACAGGAGAAGAGGGAGTCCATGGCAAATGGCCTTGATTATTTTTCCTGTAAAATATGAAGCAAAGTTCTCAGCTGAGAGAGTGAGGGAAGGAGAGGGGAGCAGTGGGAGGTCTGAGGAGGGATGGGGAGGCTGGGAAGAGCCCGGGGGAGAGAGGGAGAGGCAGCTGCCGAGGGAGGGTGGTAGGGTTGCCGTGTAGCAGCAAGGGCCGGCTGAGGGGGTGGAGCACGCATTTATAGGGGTTCCTTAGTCCTTGCTGTTTGGTTGCCCCTGGGTGGGAGGCCAGAGACTCCTCACCAGTCGGCTCTGCTTTTCTCCCAGATGCCTCTCCTTGTCACCCTTTATAATTAGGGACTGTTTCTAATTAGGCATAATCCAGTTGGAGAATTTTGGTGCTGCGTTAATGAGAAATGGTTGTGCGGGATGGGATGTGACCAGCGTTGACAGTTCAAAGGCAGTTTTGGGGGCCGGGTCCTGGCTTTGGAGTAGTCGAGTCAGGAGCCAGAGGGCCAGGTTGTCACCACAGCCATGTGTTGGGAAGTCTTGTTATTCAGCATTCTCTGTCTGGCGAGCTCCAGGAGACATGATCTGAAATGGCGTGAGGTTCATCGTTCCTCAGCTCAGGGAGCAGAGCCCCCTCCAGCCACCAGGAGGAATGAGTCCAGCCATGTGGTGACTTTTGCCCTGGTTCTCTGAGATCCAGAGAGTGGGAAGTCTAGCTGGAGGGGCTGGCCCAGCACGGGGGCAGTTACCGCTTGTGGGGAGCGGGAGGGAGGAGTCCCTCGTGGGCCCCCAGAGGGGCATCACAGACCACACTGGGGAGGGCTCTCTGCTTGTGCCGACCGGGTTTGGTGGGCAGCTTCTGGGCTCTGGGAGTTCTCTGTCACTTCAAACCCAGGCTTGGAGCAGTGGAGTCCCACATGTCACAGGCTGCTGTTGGAAAGGCACAGCATCCCCGAAATGGCTTTAACTGAAGGAGAGAAGGTTTACCCAGAGATCCCCACTGTGGTATGGTGTCTTTGGCCACTCACCACCTTTGTCTCAGCCGCACATCAGAGGTGGAAGGAAGCCCAAGGAGGGTCCGGTCTAGTCTCTCATTCTGTGGATGAGGAGCCCAGAGAGGATATTTTTAAAAACTGAGTTAACTGACCCCTACTATGAGGGCCGAGGAGCCCTGATAGAGCCACTGCTCCCCAGTGTGCTTGGGGCTCTCAGGAAACTTCGGGTGATGGCTGCCTAGGATGGGTGGTGGAAGTGGCAGTGAAGAGGGGGCAGACCCCACCCTCAGCTCTGCCCATGTGAGGCAGCTCTGGGGCGTAGGAAGGACAGCATTCTATTAGGAATCTGGAGATGGGGGCCTAGGGCCCAACCCTGATCCCAGCTGGCCTTGTGAGCATGGAAGCCTTGGTTACCTACCCACACTCTCTCCCTCCCACCATAGAGCACTTGTAAACATGCCCTTCATAATTGTGGGCACCAGGAAACATGATGAGGGTCCATCCTTCCCCCCTTGGTGACAGAGGGCAAGCCCTGCCTTCGCGCTGGCCAGTAGGGAAACAGGGAGCAGAGCTGGCTGAGGGGGAGGGAAGAGTAAGAGGGTGGGTGGCCACAGTGTTGAGGGCTAGAGAGAGCCCCGTGGGAGGCTGACCACTAGGACTGTTGGCTTGGACTCATGGGTCCCAGAGGCTGGGGAAGTAAGCCATCAGAAAGATGCAAGTGTGGGCTGGCAGGGCTGCCAGGCTCCTGCATCCTCTTCCGTGAGCAGGCTGGACCCCCAGCCTTTCGTCTTCTCATGTTGGAACACTTTCTTACTGTCGTGACGATGCCAGATATACAGGACGGTCTGCGGGACACCCTAGGGCACCCTTGGCCTTGCGTGGGGTTTCATGGTCCGGGCTCTGTCATTCACCAATCACCTCTGAAGCATCTGTACGGGCGTCCTGGCGGACATGCCCAGTTTGGACCGAACACAGCCGCTCCCTCCTGGAGGCAGGCTCTCCCCCTGTGATCAGTGACTGTTGAGAGCTGCATTTCACTATCATTGGCTTCCTTCGCCATCCTCAGTATTTTATTTTGCACTTAAAACCATCATTCTGAGAAGGTGTCCTTCGATTTCACTACTCAGTGAGTGAAGAGGGCAGGACAGCTTTTAGTCTCAAAAGGCAAGAGGTTTGGGGAGTTTGGGGGTGCCGTGGAGCTGAGGCCTCTGCAGAATTGGCGCCTGCGGGATTTGAGAGCCTCTTTAGGCAGGAGTTAGCTGGATTTTTCCATCGTGATTTCTGAAGTTTGCAGATTCTCGTTGGTTCAGAGTGCCCAGCCCGGATTCCTTTTCAGTGAAGCCAGAGACCTGAAGGCCTGTGAGAGCGACGATCAGGGTTCCACAGGCAATGCTGGGCCCTGGTCTCCAGCAGGGCTGAAGGCGGGATTTCCAGTAGGAGCCTCTGTCTGCATCTCATCGAGGCCAGTTATCATGATGGGCGGGGGCCGGGGATGTGGTAGAAGGCCTGCGCAGTAGGAGGACGCCCCTCATTCTCGTCCCTGAGGGAGGCAGGGCCTGGCTCTGGCCTCCAAGGCCTGTGATCTCTGGCTCTAAGACTGGTGTGGAGTCGGGAGCCTGGGAGAAATCCTGGGGTGGACGGGGCCACAGAGGCCCACCTCTGGAAGCCCCTCTAAGCCCTGGGGAGGCCCGCCTGTGGAGTCCCCTCTAAGCCCGGGGGCAGGGGGATTACTGGGGGCTGGAGCTGCTAAGACAGGCAGTCAGTCACCAAACATTTTTAGGTGTCTGCTGTGGGCCAGACACTAGGTTTACGCCGGATTCCTTCTTTCCTCCCCGGGTTCCAGAAGCGATGTTTCCAATGGTATTTTCTAGGAGGCATTATTGATATTGATGCAGTCAGTGCTCTGGTGTCAGAGGGCCTGGGTTCAAATCCTACCCCCCCCCATACCTCTGTGAACTTGGGCCAATTGTGGCTGCCTTTGTTTCCTCATCTGTAAGGTGAGGATGTGAAGTAGATGGCGTCTTTGTTTCCTTCCTCCGAAGATGCCACAGAGATGCTGCTGTTCCCTCCTTGTCCACGTGGGACCTTTGGCAGCTGGGCATCACCCATACTGGCGTTACAGAGTCGGGCTCTGCTGACAGTCCTGTACATTCCCACTCACCCTTGCTGAACCCCAGGGGGTCCTCCATACCACAGGGTGTGCACTGGATGATCCGTGCAGTCCTGCGTGCGCTGGGGGACGGTCTGCTTTGCCATCTCCCCACAGATGTGAGGCTGGGCACAGCTCTGGCTGAATCTCCCTGTTATCTCAGACTGGCACAAGGCCCGGTCTGTGCCCTGGGCCTCCCCTGTCACCCAGTAAGACTATGCCGAGCTTGACAGAGCATTTTGAGGTGATTCTTGGCCCTCTGCATGGGGATGTCAGGGGACTCTCTTCTAGAAACAGAATCTCAGAGCTTTAGAGCTGGGAAGGGGCTGTGGAGGCATCTAGTCCTCCCAGTGTGCTCAACCCCTTCATCTTTGAGGTAAGGAAATGCTAGCCGTGGCCCCCCAAGCTGGTGCCCCATCCTGGGCTTCCTGAGGGCCAGGTTCCTCTGCCTCCTCACAGACGGCGCAGAGGTCTGGGGGACTGGCGTCGAGGACGGCCCTCATGCTCTGTCCACAGGCCTCGCTGTCCGAGCGGCGCTCTCCTGATTCCCACCATTCTCTTTGCCAGGTTTCAAGCTCCCGTGTGGGATTGTGTCGTCTGGGAGGAGTCTGGGAACCGGCACCAGGCAACAAGATGAGGCAAGCCCGGGCCAGCATTCTTGGTCTTGGTGGGGCCGTTTTGGAGGATAGAAGAGCACTTGATGAGCCTGAGAAGTAGGGCAGAACCCTGGAGGCCCCCCTCGGGGCTGGGCCCTCGCTGTGGCATGAGGCCCTCCACTTCATCCTGAGTGATCCTGGCCTCCGACTGTCCTTGTGCCCTTGGACACAGGGGCTGCCACACAGCAGGGGTTTAATAGATGCTGGGTGACCTGTGATTCCTCAGCACTGACCATTACAGACATGGGCATGTGGAGGGCTGCATCTCATGTGTGTGTGAGATAGAAGGACAAGAGCGGTGTGGCCCCTGCCCCAGCAGCTTATATTCCACTGTCCCGTCAGTAACCAGAGTGGGACAGGAGTCCTGGTTAGGTTGAGGAGCCATAAAGGGTCTGGTGAATGGCATAATGAGTGAGGTTTAGGGAGGGGAAAAGGATTGCCTTGCTTCGGTGAGCGCCCAGTTAAGATCATGGAACAGAGCATGCCTGATCATGCCCTCTGAAACTCGGTTTTCTTATTTGTAAAGTGGGGTGAGGGGTTGGCAGTGCCCCCAGCTGTAAGTGCAGCGATGCTGTGACTGGGAAGCTGTTGGTTTTCAGTGGCCCGGCCTCTCCAGCCTCCGTCTGATGGCTTCCTTGGTGGCTGAGAGCTCGCCCAAGCCCGGCGCTGCTTTGAATGGCAGCCAAGCGTCAGTCACTTGATTGATGCCTGATCACAGGACCCCGACGGGCTTCTCATGTAACCTCACGTCTGTACAAATGATCTGCTCTGTGCTGACCTAGAAGCCATTCAGCTGTCTAGACAGGCCGAGGTGGCAGGCTGTCCCTGTGCCTGGGTGATGCCGGTTCTATTTGGGTCATGGCTGAAATCTGAAACTGGACCCCAGGGAGTTCTTGCAGCAGGGCCTAGATTGGCTTGGTGAAATTACAGGAACCTGGACACGTGGGCACCAGGTGTGCGTTGTCTAAAATAGAGTCCGGGGTATGCTGGTGAGGCCAGGGCTGTGGGCCCTCAGTGGGAGGTTGGGGAGGACAGGCTCCTCCTGGATGCACATGGAGGCTTTACTGATCTTGGTGCCAGGGCACAGCAGGCAGGGGCAGCAGCGGTTCCCTCCTGTGCTGTGGGGCTGGACAAAGAGGCGGCACAGAGTGTCTGCTGTCTTCACTGTTCCCAGTGTGCTGGGTTCCTTTCTCCCTTCTCTTCTCATCTGGTATGTGGGTGGAAAAACAGCTGAGAAGAGGAAGAAACCAGCCCTTGCAGAAAGCCCTCCTCCTCCTCCTATTCCTCCTCCTTCCCCCCCCCCCCCCCCAGTCCTGTCTCCACCAATGGGCCGGGTCAGAATTGCTCATTTTTGTCTCATCAAAGACAAAAATGAAACAATTCTCGTCCTCAGGGAGCTTACATTCACTGCTGGGGGTGGGGTGGGGAACATGTACACAGGAGGTAAATACAAAGTATGTAAAGGGTGGGAGTAAGAAAGGTGGGGTGCCCGGGGTGGGGGGAGACTTAGGCCTGGGCTTAGCCCCTGCTGCAGACCCTGGGCGTGTCCCAGCCTGTCTCTGCTATTTTTGCAAAAGGAGATGATGTTAACACTTACCCTACAGGGTTGGGATGTGGGCCCATAGAGGAAATAACGTGTAGAGTGCTTTGTAGCCTTTAAATGGTTCTGTTGGTGTCAGTAGCATCTTCCTCCTCCTCCTCCTCCCCAAAGGCTGGCCTAGGAATGGGCAGAGCCGGGTGCCACCTGTGGCACAGTGGGCATGTCAGGCGACCCCTCTGTCTGTGAAATGAGGGGATTCAGTGACTTCCAAGGTCCCTCCGAGCTCTGAGCCTGATCCTGTTAATCAGGAGAGGAGACCTTCTGCCCTCTGCCTCTGCCCATGCTGTTGGCAGTGCCCAGGAGCAGCATCATTCCTGTGAAGACTGGTCTGGCCACCCGGACCTCGGCACAGAGCAGACTCTGCTCCCACAGCATCGTCCACCTGGCTGGCATGAGAAGCCCGAGGGGGAGCCTTGGCCCTGCTCTGGAGTGGCTGCTGATAGCACAGCCTGACTCAGACCACAGAAGTTGAAGCATCTGACGATGAAAACCACTCCGTCCTCGAGATGCTTATCAGAAATGCCACGAGGCAGCTTGTGCTCAAGCTTGGCGAGCCGCGGCAGACAGCACCCTTAGCTACATTTCCCATGGAAGCCACCACACTCTGGCCTTCAGCTTGTCCCTTCCCTCCAGAAGTGAGACCTTGGGGTTCAGTGGCCACATGAGTAATCCTGCCCAGTGCACAAGCTCAGAATCCAAGGCTAAGACCTGGACGTATCTGGTGTCTTCCTTAGTGTGGGACAAACCTCCCCAAAGTGAGCCTGCCTGGGAACCAGGACGTTTCTCCTCTGAGCCCTGCCTTGAGGTTTGTTCTGCATTGAAAATGGCCCCAGAAAGATGCACAGCTCCCAGCTCGGAAGAGGGAAGTCAGTCCTTCCGTAAGATCCGAAGAGGGAGACGTTGTGTTAGAATATTGAACACTCTCGGGTGCCCGTTGGTATTGGGTGCTGTTTTTCCTTCCCCTGGCTCTGGATCCTGTGTACTGGTAGCCACAGGAATATGATTTTGTGCTGGGCACAAAGAAGATGCTTGTTGATCGATCAGTCAGTTGATTGATCGATTGGTTGTGGGTTTTCCTGGACCTAACATTTGAGAGATCTGTAGCAATGCCATTAAATAGGTCAAGCCAGTTTGGGTCTCCCACATGGAGTGCAGGCAGTGTGTTCACATTGGCAAGAACCATTTGGACTTGGCTTTGTGGCTGCCATTTTGAAATAAAGAAAAGCTAAAAGGGAAACAAGGAGTGAGGTGAAGAGCAGATTTCAGAGGGAGAAGTTCCCGTCACCAGATTTGTGACGTAGGACAGAGAGCTAGACTGGCCCTTTGAAGTGCCCCGAGTCCAGCCAGCCCATGTTACAAATACAGGGCCCCCAGAGCTTCATCCACTCTCCACCAGGGGCTCCGTTGTCAGGTCAGAGACCAGACCCTTGTGTTCATGGGGAGAATTCCAGCCCTGCTTTTCATCGGGTGTCTTCATAGCTTGAATGTAGTGAGAACTTAGAGCTTTGCTGCCCAAGCATGGAAGCCCTGGCCTCCAGTGAGTCAATGTGGTGATGGCCAGCTCACACAGCCTCTGCCCCTTCTAAGAATGCTCCCTCCCCCCAGATCCCTAGCAGGTGTTGTCTGAAGGTACAAAGCAGGAAAAGCTGCACCCAAGGCTCTGCTTCCAGAAGGATCCCAGGGAATGGCTTTGCTGGCCCAGGGGAGGGAACCTCCATTTCTGTGGCAGTGAGAGCCCACTTTCCTCAAGAGTGGGCCCTCAGGGACCATGCTGGTCTACCCAAGGCCCTGTGGGCATGTTGTCAAGGCTGCTGTAATGACTGTACGCTGTGGCACCGTTCTTTGGGCTGCACCTTGTGTCAAGGCTCCATAAGAATGGCCGAGGGTGCGTTCTTTAATGAATCATTCCTGGATCCTTAGAACAGTAGTGCCCTTTGGGAGGAGCACCTCTCAGTGATTTGGGGAGCCTCGCTGAGCCTGGCCAAGCCCCTCAGCGTCAGGTGCTTTCTGATGCTCTCGGTACCACTCGTGGTATGTAGGATGGATGTGTGAGTGTGGAATTGTCGCTGAGGTGGTTGTTGTTGAGTCTGAGCACTTGTCAATAGTTTACAGACTGATGCAGGGGCATTGGATTTGACTGTAGTTTTACCGGAGCAGATCCCAAGGCTTGTAGCCCCGGTATCTTTGGAATGCGTGACTCCAGTACCTAAAGCTCTTTCCCAGCCCCAGAGCCGGCCGCTCGTGACCATTGGTTTTACTTGTTGTGGGGCACAGAACTCCATGAAGCCAGCTGGAAGGTCACCTTCTCTGAGGAGAAGGCTGAATACCTTCCCCTGTGCCGTGTCTGTTTACGGTGTACCCAAACCGCACCCCCCCCCCCAACAAGTGAATGGAAGCCTGCACAATGCCCTGACCTGTTTAATTCTGAAAAGCAGAAACATGAGTGGTTTTTTTCCAGCCATAGTTCTGGCTTTGGAAATGGGGTCTCACCCAGGATTGGCCAAGGACTCCCGCTTTCAGCCCTCTCTTTGGATTGTGAGGGGCTGAGTATCGGGTTTGTGTGTTAGGTCCATTTGGGCCCATCACACCTTTTCTTCTCCCTTCTGATGGCCTTGTCTGCTCCTGCCATCATTTAGAGAGGGAGGAGTGTGGGCTCACACTTTATCCTGGGGTGCCTTGGCTGGACTCAGGCAGGAGGTGTTGGGGAAAGGCAGCCAACTTGGGAGCCAGACCCGGCTTTGCTGTGTGACCCTGGCAAGACCCTGCTCTGAGCCTCAGTTTCCCTGTTTGTAAAATGGAGATATAATACCCGCACTGCTTGTTTTCACAGGTTGTGAGGGATCATCAGCATCATTTAGGTCTCTAACCTATGAGTCCTAATCATAATATTATTTTTACCTGTTTCATGGGTTTCATTGTGGTTAATAAACTGTTTAGGGGGTGGGCTGGCTAGCAACTGCCACCACAGTACAAGGGATAGATGTACCTTTACGTGTTAATGTGGGGAGTTGGGCCTTGGATTCTACCCTTCCCACCTACCAAACTTGATTTCAGGTTAGTAATTAACTCCTGCTTGGCAATTAAAAACCATTTGCTTAAAAGTCTGTGAAAGAAATCCGACCCAGTTTATCAGAATGACTGGGTTATTGCCTCCTGTGCCCACTAAAAGCCTCCTCACAAGGCTGGAGACCCTCCCCCTGTGCCCAAGGAGTGGGAAGCCTGGACTCCTAAATCTCTGCAAGGTCTTTTCTTAAATCTGCCTTGCTCGCCGTGCCCCCAGGATGTCACTTTGGCTGCTTAGGCCAACCCCGCTAGAGCCTGGCCCAGAAGAAGGAATGACCAGGCAGACTGAGCCTGATCGATTTCCCAGGGTCAGTCCGGCTGCCCCCTGAAAGCTCTCTGGGTGGTGGGTGCTCCTTCTGGAATGCTGCCTGTGCAGAGAGCTTCTCCCTTCCCTGGGCAGGAGTCGGGGCTGGCCCAGACTGCCACCCCCATTGTACCATCAGTGGTGTCCCATGAAATGGTTGGCATCAGGGCCCTCCCAGTAAGGAAATCAGGGTATGGAAACAGTGCCAGGGGAGAATATGGGGTGTGCCAGCCTAAAGGGCATGGGGAGGGGAGCCACATTCAGTGAGGGCAGGCCTCTGCCCTCAGCTTCACTAACTGGTCTGAGCCCCAGCTCTCCTCTGTCCTAGTCATTCCTCATGTCTGGACACTGGTAGATCACGTGGCTGGGCAAGATGACGACCCAGACTGTGTGGAAGTGACCACATGAGAAGGGGGTGTGCGGGACTCTTGGACCGAGGCCAGACAGACCAGGAAACCTGTGAAGGGCTTTCTGCCTGTATTCCCTCTATGCTGTGGCCAAACTCTGGGATCATGGAGCTTGACTACAGAACAAACAATGTCACGTCTGAAACTCATTGGGTTGCGGCATGACATCAAAGGATTTTGAAACTGGAGGGACCTTAATGATCTTTCCTTCGCAGATGAGGAAGCTGAGTCAGAAACCCAGCCAGGGCCAGCACGGTTCAGGCCCAAGCTTTTCCCCTGTAGTAAATTCTCTAGGTTCCAAATGTCCGATGGTCTTCGAACTTTGGCTTTTGAGAGGATTGGGGAGAGCTGAAGACAGTGGAGATTCACCAGTTGACCTGTGTCCTTGGCCATCTGTGAATGGTCATCTGTGCTCGTGACCGTCCTGCATTGGACACAGTGCTGTGGGCACACTTAGAGCCACGTTCTCAGAAGGCACGCCTTGCTTCTCTCAAGCATTAGCCAGCCTCTTTAAATGCTCTCAATTGTTCATCAGGGCTTGACCTAGCTGGGCTCTAAAAGCTTTGGTTTCAGCTTCTATTGTCTGAAGACAAGCAAAGCAGAGAGGGGAAGGAGTGGATTTCAGAGCTCACACCATAGTAACTAAACTCGAGAGTTTAACTCTGTGGCCTTCAATAAAGGGCTACCTCTCAAATGGCCCAGGGACTGTCTTGGCTTGCATTTGGGGCACTGGCAGTTTCCTTTGCTCTGGGGAGAGGGAACTTCAGAAGGCAGAGTAATCACATGCACCAGGAAGGATTTCAGGCCTGGGTGATGGTTCCCTGGTATAGCCCAGGGGGTTCCTGGAGAGTCTGAATTCCAGCCTGGCCACTGTGGGCATGATGGAAAGTGCCCTCCTCCTGCCTCCATTCAGTGTGTAATGTGAAGTCTCCTTGAATGAGGCCCCAGTTAATTATGTCAGTAATTATCAAATATTCTTCTGCCATTAGGAAAAAAAGTCATCTGGTGGTTAATTATCCAGTCTGCACCTGTCACCAAATACTTTTCTTATGGGTTAAGCTGCTAAAGCTCCCTGTGTCTCAGCTGCTTATGTGATGGGGGGATGAATGAAATGGAGCGGGGTACTACGCCTGGGTCTACAGGACATGTCTCTGGTGGCTTCCATCCTGGGGAATGAGAGGTCACAGAATCCAGGCTATTTCCCTGTTCTGTGCTTGGACGATTACTTGGCATCTGCTTAGAAATGGGCTCAACCAAGGGAGGTCTGCCTGTAAATGGTCCATGAAGGTGAGGGATAGTTCCTATTTTGCCTCCTATTTTCATGGCTATAATATTTATGTGAACTGTGTCTGATGTTCTTGTATCAGTATCTTGGGTATTTTCAAGGAACAGCCATATAAAAATGTAATTATCAAGTGCCTACTCTGTGGCTAGAGCTGTCCAAGGTGCTGGGAGGACCAGACAGAAGCAGCTAATGGGGCCCCTGCCCTCCAGGAGTTTACATTCTGCTCAGGTAATGTAATGTAATACCCAAAGAAAGGCAACTTCCCAGGTTCAAAATACCAGCATAGGCGCTCTCCATTTTATTCAGTGACCAACCAAGAACAGAGAAGATCAAAACATGACATCATTCCAAATACAGCATTTACTAAATGTGATTAAATAATCTCCAAGGACTACCCCACCCCAGGACCTTCCAATCATTCAATCAATTACAAAGTCTCTGTTCTAAATACTTCTCCACCCCTAGGCTATACCTTAATTTAATCCACCACAAAGTCCCTCTTCTCAAATGGAGATTAGTTTCCAAACATAAGGTCAAAAGTTCCCCACCCCTGGATCACAATTGAATCTACCCCAGAG
>NW_027186352.1:11433899-11461253 GCF_028583685.1 Petaurus breviceps papuanus
TTGGGCGTGGCTTTTGGGGGCTCATGCCAGCAGGGGATGAGGAAAGCCATTCTTGGCAGGGTCTTTGATTAGACTGCAGCAGCGCTGATGCCCTCAGGCGTCCACCGTGGACTGGCTGCTGTTTGGTGCCAGGGAGCCTAGGTCAGGATTTTGGATTGTGAATTCACATAGTAGGCAATGAGGGCCCCTGATTTTGGCGAGAGGTGGGGTGTCGGATTTACCAGGCAGTGCTCCAGTAATTCCGACCTTCCCAGTCTTGTCTGAACAAATGAAAAGACATTGACTGAGTCCTGACTCTGTGCCTGGCCCTGGGCAGAGGGCTAATCCAGCCAGGGCTAGCTTCTGAACAAAGCACTGTCTGACCTTAGCCTAGAGCTTGGAGCTGATCTAGACCTATACCCTCATGTGACAGGTGAGGAGACTGAGTCTGGGGGAAGTGAAATGACTTTTCCAGAGTCATGGTATGTGGCAGAGGTGGAATCCCAAAGTGAGACTGGACTGGAGGGTGCTGGGCCTGGAAAGATGGGAGCTGTGTGCTGACTGCCCTCAGCGACCAGACCTGGGCATCCAGGAGAGGGGTCCGAGTGTGATCCATGTGGGCTCGGCATGGAGCTCGTGGCCACCCTCCAGTCTGGGCTTCAAGGTCCCTTCTGCTAGCACCCACTCTCAGCATCCCCAAGGCCAAGCCCCCTGAGGCCAGTGACCCGGCACATGGTGCTGGAGAGAGTTTCCTGCTGGGATGCTGGGTGGTCACTTTCCCTCTCCTTCCTGAGACTGGGCTGGGCCTTTTATCCTTCTGGGGCCCTCTGCTGTACTCTCCTTGTTCTGTGCTGTGGCTGTTTGTATGGGAGTCATGAAGTCGTCCTCCCCCAGCATTGTCACCGTTGGCTCTGTGAGGGCACTGTGCTGTCAGCTGTAAATGTTCTTCCTCCTGGCCCCCCATGACTGGTGAGTGCTCTGCATACAGCAAGTATTTAATAAATGTCCTTGGAGAGCTTTGCCCTGAGCAGATGGAAAACTGAAATGGAAACTTCTTATTTATAATAAGCTTGAAAGGGCTAATTGTAGGTGGTGCTAAGCAACCATGGCAGCTGCTCCCTGCTGGGACCGGAGGATGCCCAGGTGAGCTGGGCCTCTGTCAGAGGAAAGCTGGAGGGGCAGAGGCCACCAGACTCTCAGAATTTCTCAGGCACGCTGAGGGGGTTCTGGGGAGGTGGAACATTGAGTGCTAGGAAGCACATTCCTCATGCCCATGCCTGGGCAGTGATCTGGCCCAGCTGGCCCGACTAAGCAGTCCCCTGGCTGTGCTGTGTCTGCCCCTGGGAGGCAGAGGTCATTAGGAGATCCCAACAGCCCTAAGTATTGACAGACTGGCTGTGTGACCCTGGGCAAGCCACTCGACCTTGCCTGAGGTCTGGCTTCTTTAGAAGATGAGGGCATTGCTCTGGGTGTTCTAGGTTCTCCCTGATCAAGAAAGGAGGCCTAACCAAAACACATTTATTCTACTTAATGTTCTAGTGGTAAGCACCCCCTGATGACTCCGGGCCCTTGGCTTGGGAATACCCTTCTTGGGCATGCCACTCCTGCCCTGGGGTTGATGGAGCCTAGACTGCCCACAGGAGAACAGTATCCTAGGGTGGCATTAAATAGATTTTAGGAGGAACCAGCTTCCATGTGAGATGGCAGGCAGACAATGGGGTCCCCGTGGGCCCACTGCCTTACGTTACTCATTGTGATTGATCATCCTAGGGGATTTTAGAAGGGTTGGGCCGTGGGAGCCCCTGGATGAGCAGGGAGCCCCGATCAGCCTGTCCCAAAGCTGGGCTAAGCGTTCTGCTTGCACACCTCATGTGTCGAGCTTACTTTCAGTGAGTGGCCAGCACATAGAGGGGTTGTTAGAGGAAGTGGAGTGAAGCTGGCGGTGACCTTCAAGGCTCTCACTGGAGGTGACCTTCAAGGCCATCAGAACCATTGTTGTATAGATGAAGGAACTAAGGCCTGAGAAGCTGTGACTTGTCTAGGCTCATAGAAGTGTTAAGTGTTAAGTGTCTGGGGCAGGATTTGAGCCCAAGTCTTGCTCCTTTCCCGTCTAGTCCACTCTTCTTCACGTCACGTCACCTTGTTCTATCCCCAGCGAGAAGATGTGTGTTTGACCATGTTCCCCGAGCTTCTCTTTGCATTTTCCATTTAGTCTGAACATACCAGGAATTCCCTAGTCTGAGTTATTAATTCTATGGCTTCAAGTGCCCCTGATCATGGAGACCAGGGTGCTCCTCGGACAGGGTGCCACGGCGGGTAGTGTTGAGGGCTTTCAGGTAGAGGCTGCGCGTCTCTGCCCCTCAAACCAGAGGGTCCCGATCCGCCTTGCCTACAGTGTGTGGACTGGCTGGGCTGGGCAGCATGAGAGGGCCCAGCCTTCCAGGAGGACAGTGAGGCAGAGGTGCATCCCTCTTTCAGATTGCATTGTTTTCCCTCTCGGCTCCTTGGTAGGTCTCCCCAGCTGCTGGAAAAAGACACCCGAGGCTTCCTCAGAATCACCCAGGGCACCCATCATGCTTACCTCCGGCTCCCATCAAGTCCTCAAAGGAATCCCGTTGGTGTTAGAGGATCAGGAATAACTGACTGCAGAGAAAATGGAAACGATGTGCCTGCCCACCAGGCAGGCTCCCACTGATCCAGCAGAGATAGAAGTAAGCAGTGGTCCTGAGTGCGAGGACTCAGGCTGGGGGCGTAGCACCGAAAGGCTTTGGATGAACCTCTCTGGAATTCGTGATATCTGTATGTTATTTAGCACTCAGAGGAGGATTTCAGCGGTCTAAATATAAGCTCTGACAAGTGAGAGGAAAGTAATGGAGGGATCTGTTATGAAATCGCCCTCTTTCTAGGAAGCTGCAACCCCTTCTCCCCCACCGGGGTTTGGAAGAATGGCCCCGGGGCTTTGCAGTTCATCTTATGCTTTTGTAAGGGTCCAGTGGGAGGTCCAGCCCGACAAGCAGGCCTTGGGAGCCTTGATTATCACCAGACATTCCGATGATTCTTGTTGAAGCCCCATCAGGTGAAGTTTTGAAAACACCCGAAAGAAAAATGAACTTTTAGGCACAGATTTAGGGGAGAACTATTGGGTCAGAGGCTCTGGGAAAGACGGGGAATGGGCTTCGGTGTGCACTGGTTAAACCTTGTCTCTGCTCTGATGGCACTGTGGGCCAGTTCTGGAGCACATCCTTAGGTCACATTCTTGTATCCCCCTTGAGCACCTTTGGGATCCTGGGCCAACAGGCGGCTTGCCAGAAGCGCTAGGAGGGCGCCCTGCATTATTCTGCATGAGAAAAAGTCTGCTTGAGTCTCTTTGGCGAAGCAGAGCCCTCTTGCTCATTAATCAGGAGTCTGAGATTCTTGGAGAGATCTTAGCAACCCCCCTAGAAAGTCAGGCTTAATTGAGCACATCGGTCTTCCTTAAAGGCAGTCTTAGTGAGCTGTCACCTCCGGCAAGGCTGGGAAAGTTTTCAGTGGAATTCGGGGGATTGTCCCCATCCGGACCATGGCAAATTTATGGCCTTTGGAGACGGTGTCATGGGATAAAGCCTTGGGTTTTTCTGAGGTGCCTCAGAATGATGTTGGTTCTAGATCATTAATCCTCGGGACCCTTTGGGTCGAGGAAGGTGGGGAAGGAAGGACTGAGTGGAGTGGCTGGTATGTTGAGTGTTTCTACTCCAGAAATGATGAAGGAACCCAAGAAGAGAATCCCCTAGTCTCATGTGTTGTCAGGCTGGGAACATGCGGGCATTCAGTCCTGGACTCCAACTGCCCCGGGCCTTCCCAGAGGCATCCAAATGGCCTTGGGCATGTGTTCTTATGTGTCCTGGGACTGCTGTCCCTTCCCAGAATTACAGGTGAGCAGCCCAGGTGCTCTCTGACTCACACTTGGGGGAGAGATGCCCCTTTTTCCTTTCTCTTCTTTTTGGACCCTCTCTCTCAGCCCTTTTGGGGATTCCAGATGGGAGGAAAGGTGCCACACCCTCACATTGTTGAGGGGCCACTTTCTCCCTACCCTGTGGAAAACAGGCATCTCTGCAGGAGCAGCGGGAGCCCTGGGTGTGGGGAGGCCTCTGTAGGCCTCCCTCCCCTTCTGAAAGCAATAAGAGGCCAACCTCAAGCCCTGGAAGTGAAGCTGGAGAGCTAGGGGGGCCTCGTGTGGTCTTCATGTGTGCCTAGGAAGGATGGTATCTCCTTCGTCTGCCCAAGGGGTCTTGGCCGGTTTGGAGCCTGACCATCTTAGGACCTGGTGTCTCTGTTTCTTCCTTGTGATGTGAGGAATGCGTATGAGATTTAGGAATGCCAGGATCACCAGAATTCAGTCCTGGAAGAGTGGTCAAGGCCACTGTAATGGCAGTAGGGCAGGGGATGTGATCACCATGAAGGAAAGGGAAGGACCGTCATCATCCCAGTGCCTTTCAGGACCTGAGTGTGGTCTGGGCCAAGAAGCAGCTTGTGAGGATCATTTGAGGTCACACTTCATGGGATGATAGACACCCAGGAATGAGAAAGGAGCCCAGAATGTCAGGCTAATAGACTAAATGGCAGAACTCACCCACCAATGATTTTTCCATTGTCTATGTAAATTGAAAATTATGCTTGTCATGTGCATAAGAGACTCAACAAAATTTTTAGACTGTCTGAGGGTGCCAGAGTGCACAGAGTGCTAGGCCTGGAATCAGGAAGACTTGAGTTCAAATGTGACCTTAGGTGACACATACTGGCTGTGTGACCTTGGACAAGTCACTTAACCTCTGTCTGCCTCAGTTTCCTTGTCTGTGAAATGGAGATTATAATAGCACCTCCCTCTCAGGATAAAAATCAGTTAATCGTGTGTCCTGCACATCTTAAAGTGCTTTCTTAATGCTAGTTTGGTGGTGAACTTTTATTCTATAGGTCCCTCACAGAGACCTTCCCTGCCCAGCATGCCCTGATTTGGTCTGGGCCCTCTAACTGAAATGGCCGGCTTCTATGGGCCTCCCATGAGTCACACTGCAGGGTTTCAAAGATCCACCAGAGTCATGTTTATTCCTGAAAAGGTAGCCAAGCTTGGGGCCACCCTCTTACCCCCCTGCATCTTTATTACTATTAAAACCTCAGTGAAACTTCACACCATACTTACAAATCTGTACGAGAGTACACACACATGTGCATGCACATATACATACACATGTATGCACAGGCATGTGCGTGCACACACATGTACAATCATACCATATAATTTTCTTGGGTTGCCAAGAAAATTAAAAAGATAAACCGATAAACAAATGGCCAGTCCCATGACTTTTCCATGCTATGTCAAGAAATCTCAAGGAAGATGCCGTTGTGTTAGATGGTGGGCCTCCTGGTATGGGGCAGGATTTCCACAGGATGCATTAGCAGAGTTCAGCATCATTGAAGGAAACATCTATGTTGATGAAATCATAAGTCCATTGAAGTATAAAGTTACATGTTAAGATTATTATAAACTTAACACTTAAAAAAACTAACAGATTAGCCACGTAAAGGGATTTAAATCTACCCCCAAATCCTAGAACTTTAAAATTTACATTTTGATTCAAAAGAAAGTAAATATGATAAATAACATATAATTTATAATGTGTTTATAGATTTTTAAATGTCTAGATATTTATAAATTCATAAATTGAAACATAAATAAAATAGCATTTCAATGAAGCAAAACCGTCCATTCGCCTTGCATCCCCTCGTGAGTCACTCTGTGTGTTCCCCAAGTCCGGGGCCTGCGTCCTGCGTCCCGTGTAGGCGTGTGTGTCCGTGCCCGGGGCTCTCTATTTTTGTAATCACTGTGGATGTTTCTTTAGTATGGGGGCCTCACTTTCGGTTCCTCATGGTCCTCCTTTTCAGGTACCATGACCTCCCCTTCCAGCATGCCCTCCTCTCTTCCACTGGGCCTGCACCATTGGGTGCATGAGTTATTTTCAGTTTTTCGTTCTTCCGGATAAGGCCATTGGGGATGTCTTTCCACAGACTGGTGTTTTCCCTTTGATCAGCGTCCTTCGCACAGGGAGCATGGTAGCCTGGAGCGCCCTTCCCAGCCCAGCCTCCCCTCCCGGACCAAGAGTGGAATCTTTTTTTTCCTTGTTTTTCTTGGGGTCTCTTGGTTGGCATATTTTTGTTTTGTGCTGGTTGGATTGTGTGCGGGGGCAGCCCAGCCTTATTCTGCATTACTCTAAGGTGGGCATCGGTTTTCACCATCGATACATTATTCCTCCCTGGGGTAGCCACAGGTGGTGTCTGCAACTGACTTTCTTTTTCCCCAATTTAAGAAAAAAGCCCCAAAGCCTGAGTGACAGCCCCAGCCCAAGTGACAGCCCCAGTCTGAGTGACAGCCCCAAAGCCCGAGTGACAGCCCCAAAGCCCGAGTGACAGCCCCAGCCCGAGTGACAGCCCTAGCCCATGTGACAGCCCCAGCCCGAGTGACAGCCCCAGCCTGAGTGACAGCCCCAGCCCGAGTGACAGCCCCAGCCCGAGTGACAGCCCCAAAGCCCGTGTGACAGCCCCAGCCCCTCTGCTTGGTGTGAGCTGGGATCACACTTCTACCAAGAGTTGTGGTGGCGATGTCTGGCAAGCATGGTGGGTGGGCTTCTGCTGGTTCAGAGACATGGGCACAGACTGGCCATGGGCATGAAGGACATGAAGAGAGAACCTAAGAGACTCGGGGGTAGATTTGGAAGGCTGGGGCCTCCCCTCCCTTTGGCCTCCTTTCTCTAGTGAGGGCTGTGTTTGGCAGTGCTCCTCTGAGTCCTGGCCTGGTTCAAGTGAGCAGAGCCCCTCAGAGTTGGCCTCGGGGAGCTCGGGCACCTGGGATGGCCTCATCATCCCAGGGGATTGTCGAGGCGCCTGGCATTCCTCACCTGCATTGGCAGTGCCAGCCCTAGGAGCCCTGTCTGTATGAAACAGGGAAAAGGTTTCCCCAGAGCTTCAGTCAGTACCCCCCAGTACGCTCACTGACTGGGGGGGGAGGCAGAGGGAATAAATACCTACTGTGTGCTAAGCCCTTTCATATATCACCTTGTGACCCTCACATATAGAGATGCCTGGTGTGGCTCTGAGCTATCCAGAACCCTCGGGCATCCCACAATGTTGAGAGAGACAGAGATACACAGGGAGGAGAGATGGAGGGGGAGGGAAGGGCCGGGGGAGACAGACAGACTCTTTAAACCTTTCACATCATGAAGTGATGTGGTCTGCTGGCCACTCTGTCTTGTGCCTGTTGACCAAACACACCCTGGCCACGGGGTATTTTATTGGAGCGAAGGGTGATAGGCACCTGTCACTGGGCAGCTCATCTCCTGGGGGGCACAGGCCTCACTAATGTCTCCATGCCTGTTTGCATGACAGATTGCTGTGCCTTTGCAGGGGGCAAAAGAGGGGTGGCACTGCATTCAGGACATGGGCACGGGCAGCAGTTTTCCCACTTCTTAGGACCTGACTTGCCAGGGCTGGAGGCTCCTTGTCCTTCCAGGGACCTGGCTTTAGCAGGAGGAGCTGTCCGATGAGGGGGTGGGTGGTGAGTCTGTATTTGCACAGGAGTGTGGATGTCCCTGACACCCCCTCCTCCAGTTCTTCAGACTGTCCATTTACTGCAGGCAGTCTGCTGACCCCAGGTCAGTGTCACCCAAAGGCCAGGACACCTGCCAGGAGGCAGAGGCTGGAAGTCCTGACAGTACTTAGAGAAGCCCTCAGGTTTTCCAGCTCCCAGCTGTAGCTGTGAACCCCTGACCAGGCTGGCAGACAGCCCGAGGGGGAGGGGACTCAGCCCTCCTTCCTGCTTCTTGCCCACATTTTCTCTCAGGTGCCTCCATGGAGGCCCTCAGTGGTGGAGGAGCCCAGGGCCATGTTGTCCCTCTGTTCTGCCATCTCCTTGTTCCCTCCCCCGTGTGTCCAGAATCAGCAGGTCAGCTGCCCTCCTTGGCCAAAAGGCAGCCTCGGGGAGGGGCTCTCTGTCTTCCTTCTGGTTGGACCCAAAGTGGCTACGTCAGGGTCACTGATGCCAGGATTTCTGGCAACTGTTGGAAATCTTGCAAAACCAGAAATGGCCTTCATTGTCAGATTCAGGCCCTGAGTGTTGTTGGGTGCCCACATCCCCTTGCCCTGTTACCTGAAAGGCCCTGGCTTGAATTCTGCACGTTGCCCATTGGCCTTGCTTCTTACCTTTGCTCAGTCTGCCCTCAGACACACCTCACATCTGGACGTGGGAGGGCAATCTGGAGGTCGGGTGCAGAAGTGACCCCATCACCGTGTGTCAGGGTAGGAGTCTGGAGCACGTTGGAATGATTCAGAATGGGGCAAGTAAGAGATAGAGGGTGTGTACTTCATGTGCGCGGAGGAAGGAGACAGATGTTGGTTATTGATCGCTCATCGATGGAAAGAAGTGTGAGCTGGCCCTGCTGGTCTGGCTCTCCCTGCTGAAGCCTCCGCTGCACAGAGGGGGTCTCCTTACCCTCCGGCTGCTCTCTGGCCGCCCTCTGGGTGGGTGCTTTTCTTCCCTGACTCCTCATCCCCTGGAAGTCGGTTCCCAGGCCAGCGCCACCATTTATATCTTGTCTTGCCACTAGTGGGCTTGCTTTTGCATTCCTCTGTTGTCAGTGGCAAGAGTGATGTCTGGGGGCTCTGGCAGGAGCGCACAGGCTTGTCTTTCAGAACCTGGCTCCCCAGCTGATCTGTGGGCTCCAGAGGAGACGGCAGCTGTGCCCCACATTTACAAACAGGTGGCTCTTGGTCGGGTGAGCCATGGGGACTTGGGGCACTGGGTCTCTAGGTGCCCTTTCTTCCTTTTCTTCCCTTTGGGCATCAGGTTGAGCTACCTCCCAACAGGTGAGATGTTGACTGAAGCTGGGGCGTCAGTCATTGTGGGCTGAGGTGGGAGGCTAGGTGGCCTTTAAGACTCCTGCCCCACAGGCGCCCACGTTGCAGGGGCCTCTCCTCAGGGCCTTTTTGGGTTGTAACCCCTTCTCCCCAAGCCAAGGTGTGCTCTGAGCAGGATCACAGCAGGACACCTTCCGCCCACCCAGCACTCTGCTCAAGTCATTTTGGCGATAGTGCTACCAGGAAGTGCTCATGGCTGAGGAGGTGGGAGAGGTATTGTGTCACACCCTCCACCAGAAACCAGCCCCCCCACCTGGCTGGGGGAATGCAGAGTGTGTGTGTGTGTGTGTGTGTGTGTGTGTGTGTGTGTGCGCGCGCGCACCAAAGCCACTCCAAAGGGAGCACTTTGCCCTGGCTCCCAGCCTTGTGGGAGAGACCTCATGGGCATCAGAGGGGGCAGCTGGGAAAATGTCAACAGGGAGATTCTGAAGTGACTGGAATTCCTCGGCTTCCAGGTGGTCTGCCTGAGGCTAGCTCTCAGGCCATTGTTGATTAGCTCAGGGTTCTAGATACCTGACCTGATGGAAACTGGAGGGAATCTAGTGACAGGACCGAGCTGGGACCTTCCAGTTCTGCAGGAGGCTGAGGACGTGTGTGCTGGGTTTGCACATCCTGCAAACATCTGAAATGCAGTGAACAAAAGGGGAAAATGGATGTGGCAGGAAACTCCCAGGTGTGTTGAGGTGTGTGCCCAGAAGAGCTGAGATGGCCAGGATCTGATGTGGCCACCAGCTGGCCCAAAGTGAGTGACATGATTGGGACCCAACCACATTTGGGAGTGATTCGTGTAGTGCTTGGTTTGCTGCAGCTCTCCATCCTCCGGGCTTCAGTATCTCCTTGGACTGGTGTGAAGGTGCTGGGGCAGGGTCTTATCAGAGGAAGAAAGAGGGCCAGCACCCCATGTTCAGGAAGCATTGTGCCCGCCGGAGGCAGGGGAACCTCAAAGGAAACAGTCATTATTGAAGGGAGACCTTGGTTTAAATCTGCCCTTTACTCCCTGTGTGACCTGGGGTGAATCCTCTGGGGCTCAGGTTCCCCATCTTAGAAGAGATGGCATCTGAAGTCCCTGCCAGATGAGTCTGTCAAAGTGAAGGGACTGAACTTGGTGATCACAAAGGTCTCTTCCAGCCCTGAATCCTTGGGCGGGGGACATCCTCCTTCTCCTACTGTGCCCATCATTGTGCTAGGCCCTCCAGCTGAGGCTGTGGCAAAAACCTGGTCCCTGCTTCAGGGAACTTCCAGGCTGGTTGGGGAGAGAGAGGGACCCCATGAAGTGAGCAGGAATGTCTCCACATTGCAAAGTGCTGGTGCTGACTTGGGCCAGAAGGCCGTCCTGGATCCGCGGCGTAACCTTGACCAGCTCAGCAGAGTACATATGGCCAGCACACAGGACCATGCAGCGTCCACCTCTGGGTGCCATCAGGATGTCCAACTAGGCTGGGCTGGGGTGAGCTTTCATCCCCCTTTTCTTCTGCTTGGTCCTGGAGTCTTGCTAGGGACCCAGCACAGGCCCTGGGCCCCTGTTGGCTGACATTCCAGTGGGATTGTGGCCTGGGTGGAGTAGGGACGGTTCCTGGGCCAGCTGGCACAGTCCATGCCCCAGAATGCGATGACAGGCACAAGGGCACAGAATGGCTTGTGGACAGTTGTGGTGCCAGGCATGCCCAGGCATGCCAGTGAGTTAAAGATGGAAAGGCAGCTTTCTCAGAAGAAGTATGTCTTTGTTGGCTCAGAACACTGAGGCCTGTCCTTTCAGCCCAGCGTGTGCGCTGAGCAATTCATCCCCCACAGGACACCAGCGTTCTCTACCACAGCTGTTGTTCATTCTAAGGACTTTCTGCCAAAGAGTGGGTAAACGTGAGGCCACCAGACAGGACCTACATTGGAACCCGGGACACTTGGTGCCCATCCCTCTCTGACCCTTCCCCCAGTCCTGAGCACCAGGGATCACTCCCTCGCTACTGTGCTGGGGTGGATGGTGGCCCCAAGTGTGCAGGGCCACAGAGAAAGAGAGAGAGGCCAGTTGGTCACTTGACAAGGAAGAAATAGGAGTGATTTCTTTGCCCCAGGATGGCTGGCTCGGGACTCGAACTCGGGACTCCCCAGCCCTGGGCTGTACTCTCTCTGCCTTTCCAGGAGTGGGATTTTTCTCTGAACCACTGCAGTCAGACAGATTCAAGGGGGAGTTGTGTAGAAAGAAAACTGGACAACAGCCAGCCTGGTACTGCAGCCTTCTACTCTCAGGGCCCGTCTTTATGAGCTGGTTCAAAAGGAAGGCATTTTTCAGAGTCTGACTCGTGGACCCCTGGGGCTTGGGGAATAACTTCCTCTTGGAAGTGAAGAGGAGTTAAGATTTAGGTCTTTCATTTTCTACGGGGCAGCAGGAATTACTAAAAGAAGGCCCAGCATTTGGCCTCATGGATCTCATGTGGGATTCGGAACTCCCTTGGGAATCCCCTGTGTTCCTCCGCAGGTCATACAAGCAGCCCAGATGGAGTTCAAGGCCCTCATTTTACAAAAGGGCAGAGTAAGGCTGTGGGAGCTGCTGTGACTGGTCCAAAGTCACTGGGCTTTACAGCACCAGGACATGCATGCAAAGTACAACCCAAGGACTCGGTACTGTGAATTTCCCTGGAATTCCGTGGAGACAAAATCAAGGTAGTTAAGTCAGAATGAATCCCAGCCAGTGGCCGTGGCCAGCAAGGCCAGGGGAGCTCCTACACACATTCAGTTTCTATCAAACACATTCTCACAAGTCACACTTTCACACATACATTCACACACATTTATGTACTCACACATTCACACACTTACCTGCACTTACACATTCTCACACACTCAAACACTTATACACTCATACACATTCTTAAACACACATAGACATACACACTCTCACAGTTCACTTTCACACACACACGTACACACACTCACCCACACACACACACACACCCTGGCCAAAATGTTTCTCCCCAGCCAGTGGGTACGTCTGTGACACCTGGCACCAAGAAGCTGGGCAGACACTGGACTGGACCAGCCGCATCCTTCCTTCGCCTGACCTTGAGCCAGGGACAGAGGAGCAGCTGTGTTGCGGGGCTCACATTTTTTGAAACAAGCTCCTTCTAGAAAGTGACCCCACTCTGGGTTGGGAACACAAAGAAAGCTCCCAGCTCTGCTTCGGGTCCCCTGTAAAGCAGGACAGTGTTCTCTTTAAATCCAGGCCCCTAAATCAAACCCTGAAATGGCCATTATAACCATCTCACAATAAGGGAAATGTTTTCCAGGGAATTTCCCACCCCCTTCTGATTCCGTAAAAGGCCTAATAGCCCTATAAAAAGGCCTGAGTGTTTTTACATCCCACGTACAGATGCTTGGCAGATGTGAGGTACCATTTGCCATTTTGGGTGGTTTGCCTTTCCCAGTGTTTTCACGGACGGTGCTTACATGAAACTTAGATTTCATTTGGTGATTATTAAGTGCAGGAACTCGGCGGGGGAGGGGGTTGTCCTCACATCTTTACGAAGCACCAATAAACTGTGCCCTTCTTTTTAGAGCTGTGTCTGCTCCATCACCACTAATGAATCTGAAAGGAAAGTCAGACAAGAATGAGGGCTGATCGCAGAGGGGCCCTGGTGGTAGAAACTGGGGACAGGGGAAGGTCCGGTCCCTTAAAAGGAAGGTGAACCAGCACCAAATAAATGGTTCAGCCTCTGGGTCCCTCTTGCCTCAGGGTATCAAAGGCAGTGACCTGTAGACTCATAAATGCACGGCCACCTTCCTTGTCTTTAGACACGATACTCACATCTCTGTTGGAGGAGATTGTGGCTGCAGCCTGGAGGACTGAGTGCATTACATGACCCCACAGCCTGAACAGGCACCAGAGGCCTGCACATGTCACCTCTGGCTCTCAGCCTCAGTTTCCCCCCAATTCCCATCAAATGAGGAGGCCGGGCTCTCTAAGGCCCCTCCCTGTCCTGTGAGTTGGAGATCTGCATTGTCCCAAAGGGGCAGCAGCAGGTGTGTCCAGAAAATGTCCTTTGCTGGCAGTGTAGCCCAGGACCCTCTTCAGGCCTGAATACTTCCACGGGAGCCTCCTGGCGCTGCTGGGTCAATCCTGGCCTTGTGCCACAAGGCTGTGTGCCTTGGCTTTGCTGATGTGAAGAATTCTATTCAGAGGAGAGAGAGCTGCCGTCCCTCCTTCACCTCTTTCTGGTTGGCATTCTTGCTGGAATGCCAACCACGGAGACGCCGTGTTTATTCTTGATTGTGAAAGAGCAGCAGGGGCCCTGTGGAGTCAGCAGGCACACCTGTGGTTGCCGGGCATTGTGGTGTGTCCTTTTAATGGTTGGCTCAGTAGTGGTACCAGTCTGGGCACAACACTGCAGGGAACAAAGTCTTCCTGGGTCAGACCTGTGGACCCCTGAGCTGACCTTCCCAGTTCTGGGGGCTTCTGGCCATGGCACCTGGAGACCAGGGTCTCAGGCAGTCTGTAAGCACTTGTGAAGTGCTGGCTGGTGCCTGGAGACAAGAGTTTGTTGGGTGCCTTTGGGCTGGTCTCTGCTCCCACACCCAGACAGCCCTGTGTTTGAGCAGACACACCAGATGATTGGAAAGGGGGCAGGGCAATAACTTCCTGGCCAGGCAACGCCCTCGGTCCATCTCTTGGGGATATCCTTTGTCCCATAGAAAGATACCACTTGAACATCAGGGGCTTAGCAGGGAGCTGTCCCTTGTGGTACAGATGGGGCATGACAGCAGACTTGGAGTCTTCATGTGACTGTCTTTTATCTGCCCCAGCCATCCCCCTGCCAAGGTCACAGGAGCATGTTCAAGGACAATCTTATTGCAGCTTTCATGCCTTTCTTGATTTGCTCTCCATATCCAGGTCAGAGTTTACACCTGGTGATTCACTTCTCCCATGCAAAGGCCGTTGAGTTTCTTCCTTGGTTAAGCCTTGGTTGATAAGTGTTATACAGTAACCAAACCACTACCAGCCCATCTCCTCCACTCAGGCTGGCAAGATCAATCTGTTTTTATGACATGGGCTTGAATAGCAGAGTTCTCCAGAAGTTCAGAGGGCAGCAGGTGAACTGCGTGCTTGCAGAAATGCTCGAGGCCATCAAAAGAAGACCGAGGCAGGAGGGAGGCAGCTGGGGGTCTGCTGGATCAGCCTTTGGGGGCCTCTGTGGAAAGGACCCAGAAAAAGATGTGAGAACCAGACCCAGCTTGGGTGCCAAGTCTAGTGGTCCAAACCATTCCCCAGGGAAAGGGGACAAGGATGAAGTTCCCTATTCCTAAAAGCAAAACGACCATTGGGGAAGTGGGAAAAACCAGGTCATCCACTGGCAAGGCCTCCTCCCTGGGAGATGAGAACGTCTGGCTTCCTGGGAGCTGCCCAGGAGCTCGGGTATCAGGCAGAAGGATCTTGATAAGGCTGTCCAGCCCACTGGCTCTGGCGCCATTGGCCAATCACTTCCCCTCTCCATGTGTTTCCTCATCTGAAAAATGAAGGCATTGGACAAGGGGCCCCTTACAGCCCCTTACTGCCCTGGCATTCTGTGCCTCAGCAATTCTATTTGTAAGGAATCCTAGAAAGTTCTGCCTCTCAGAAAGCAAGGAGTCTCCGTTTTCCTGTAGAATTCCATTCATCAGTAACTAGCACACACTGATGACTCCCTCCCTCACCAAAGGATTTTCCTAAAGCCCCCCTCCTCCAGGAAGTCTTTCCTGACCTGCCCTGTAGTGGTCATTCCCAAATCCCGCTGTCTGTAGTTTGTTTGAACCCAGTCGTTGGCATGGTCTCCCCATTAGACTGTGAGCTCCCTGAGGGCAGGGACGGCCTTTTGCCTTTCTTGTATGCCCAGAATAGCTGGCACACAGTATCCCCACTCAGTAAACTTTACTGAGCCCCTGTTACTCTAGGATCGGGGCATCCAGAGCCCTTTCCCCCTCGCCAGGCTCTTTGCCCTCGACTCCCTCCATGCCATGTCTTCAGCTCTCTGGGCTGCTCATCCTGCCTAACTCTCCATCTCCAGACTCTGGGCATTTTCTCTGGCTCTTCCTTCTGCATGCCCGGCGTTCCCTTCCTCCTCACCCCCAGGAGGCTTTCCCCGCCCCCGGACGACCTTCTCTCTATTGTTTGTGTGTGAGATTGTTTACACGTCATCTCTCCCATCGTCTTGCCCACAGTAGCCGGCTCTCAGTCAGTGCTTAATAAATGCTCGCAGACTGATTGATGAAAGTTATTATGCGTGCTGGGGATCCAGAGACAAGAGACATGGTCCCTGCCTTCATGGATCTTCCATTCCGCCGGGGCATTGAAGCCAAGAGCCACTCAGTAATTCAACAAATGTTCTTTAAAAAAATTATGCCTGACTTAACACCAAATAAACTGCCCTTTGATGCCCCGCGTGAGGTAGAACAGGACTGTTCGTGCACCTGTGAGACCCTCACACCGATGCGGCTGCGTTTGCGGGTGTGATAAATGCTTCCCAAGCATTTCTAGGGGTTTGGGGCGTGGCGCCAGGTTCTCGGGGTGCACGGCCGCCAGGACGCAGCTCTCGCGCGTTCACTGATAGGCGTCTTTAGAGATCATTTGGTTAATAGAATGAAATCTCAAGGTCCCCGAAGGAAAGGGTTCGCTTTCAATCTGGAAGTAAGTTGCGTTTCTCCCTGGATTCTCTTTTTCTAGCCCTGTTAGTGTCTTTTATTTAGGTGATATTCCCATTTAGAAAGAAGGAAATGCACATTTAGTGTTATTGGGGAGAATATTGCTAGATGACACCACCCAGGAGGGATCAGAAAGCTCAGCCTGTAGGGGTGACCTCCAACTGGGGGCCCCCAGGAAGCAGAAGTGGGGTCTCCTGACCTGGTTGGAGCTCCCCCCACTGGCTCAGGCCAGCAAGACCCTGACTCTGGCGTTCCTAGTGGCCCGACAAGAGCGTCTTATTTCTGAATTTAGATTCTCTTCCTATGTCAGCATAGGTCTGTGCCTAACCCCAAGGTGGAGTGGGCGTTGGAATCTGGAGCTGCTCATCCAGCCAACATGAAGTGCCTTCTGTTTGTAGAGCACAGTCTAGGGCCCCAGAGCAGATGGGACATCAACATCACCCTTGCCCTCTGAATACTAACCATGATGACAGCTGGTCTCTCTACGGTCCCCGCCCCCCTTTTAAGCAGCACCTTACATGCATGGTGTTATCTTCTCATAACTACCCAGTGAGGGAGGGGCTGCTGTCATCCTGTTTTAGAGATGAGGAGACTGAGGCCAAGGGGTCCCCTGGTGAGAGGGAAAGGTGGGATTCCATATCCAGAAGCTTGTGAATGCTGTTGGGGCTGGACACTGATACCAAGCAGAGGAGGAAGGCCCTTTTGTGGCCTGAGATGACCCATGAGGGCAGGAGGATGCACATTAGCCATATCAGCCCCCGTGCTAGGGCCTGCCCTCAGGGCGCTTACTGCACTCCAGCAGGGGAAGCGGCCTGTGTTCACACAGACACAAAACATCTTCAGAGCAGAGATGTGGGCTTTGAGGGGTGGCCATGGGGTGGCATCAGGACAGGCCTCTCGCAGGAAAGGCCGTTCGACCTGAGCCTGGAAGGGAAATGGAGTTTCTTAAAGGTGGCATCAAGGAGGGGGGGCCTCACAGCCATGGCGCACAGCTTAAGCAAAGCCGCAGGATGAAGTGCCTGCAGGGGAGCAGCAGGAAAGGAGGCGCAGGAAGGGTTTGGTGGCAAACCATGGCGGTTACAGCTGAAAACAGCAGCTTGGGTTTGATCCCGCAGGAAGCGGAGCGTCCCTCGAGCTCTGGTGGGGGCCCGACTGGAGGGGTGTTACTTGGCACCTCTGTGGCGTGCACAGGGAGAGGGGCATGGAGGCTGCACTGGGGGGCAGCTGAGTGTGAGGAAGGGCCTTGGAGGAGAGGTGCGCCAGAGGGAGGGACAGTGAGCCTGCCTGGCGGGGAGTGGGGGTCGAGGAGGAGCCTGGGCTGACCCAGGGGCTGCGAGGACAGTCAAGTTGAATGATGGGGGGTGTCAGGGAAATCATGGACCAAGGAAGGAAAACGAGCCCTGCCCCTCCGTGCAGTGTTTTCAGCCAGGGTGCTTGACGCCAGATGGCCAGCGATTAAGGCAGCAGGCTTCTGTTTTCCCAGCTCTGATAGGCGTTTTCAGGGTGACATTGGCTTTGAGAAATGTGGAGGTGCAGCCGTGGGGACGGTGTCTTGTCCCAGGGAGGGGGTGCCGATGGCAAACCTTGCTTGGCTTTTCTTAGTCGGGTGGGGGTCCGCCCCTGATGTCCTGGGTCCCTGTGGGTGGCTTTCAGGGGTCCAGGAACTTGGGCAGCATCATTGATTTCTTTTATACACCTGCATTTTGTTTTATGCATTTGAAAACATTGTTCTGAGAAGGGATCTGTGGGCTTCACCAGAGTGCAGGAGGGGTGTACGCACAAAAAGCTTAAAAAGCCCTGCGGTAGAGACAGTGTGGGGCAGTGAGTAGAGCTCCAGCCTTGGAGTCAGAACATTCAGGCTTCAAGTCTCACCCCAAATACTAATGAACCCCATGACCCTGGGCAAGTCACTCTCCTTAAAGGGAGATAACAGCCACTCCCTCACAGGTGTTTATAGGATGACAGATAAAGAGCCCAAAGTACATTAGAGGCCCCTGGTCTAGCCCTTCCTTTTACAGAGGAAGGGTCTGAGGTCATGAAAAGCAGGGCAGAGATGTGAACCTGGGTCTTCTGATTCTAGGGCTGGTCTGCCTGGCCCTCTGCTCCCTGTCTGTCTGGCCTCCACAGCCTGTCTGCCCAGCCACCACAGCCTATCTGCCAGGCTCTCTGCTCCCCGTCTACCGGCCTCCATGGCCTGTCTGCCTGGCTCCCTGCCCCCTGTCTGCCAGACCTCCACAGCCTGTTTGTTCGGCTCTCTGTCCTGTCTGCCCAGCTCTTTGCTGCCCAGCTCTCTGCTCCCCATTGGCTCAGCCTCCTCACCCGGCTCTCTGCCCCCTGTCTGCCCGGCTCTCTGCTGCCCAGCTCTCTGCCCCCTGTCTGCCCAGCTTCCATAGCCTGTCTTCCCGTCTCTCTGCCCCCCCATCTGTTTGGCCTCCACGGCCTGTCTGCCCAACTCTCTGCTCTCAGTCTGCCCAGCCACCACAGCCTATCTGCCAGGCTCTCTACTCCCCATCTACCAGCCTCCACAGCCTGTCTGCCAGGCTCTCTGCTCCTCATCTACCAGCCTCCACAGCCTGTCTGCCAGGCTCTCTGCTCCCTGTCTGCTGGACCTCTGCAGCCTGTTTGTTCAGCTCTCTGCCCCCTGTCTGCCCGGCTCTCTGCTCCCCATCGGCCCAGCCTCCTCACCTGGTTCTCTGCCCCATGTCTGCCCGGCCTCCACAGCCTGTCTTCCTGTCTCTCTGCCCCCCCCTCCAATCTGTCTGGCCTCCATGGCCTGTCTTCCCAGCTCTCTGCCCCCTGTCTGCCTGGATTTCTGCCCCTTCTCTGCCTGACCTCCATAGCCTGTCTGTCCGACTCTCTGCCCCCTCTGTGACTGGCCTCCACAGTCTGTCTGCCTGGCTTTCTGCTCCCTGTCTTCCCAGCTCTCCATCCAGCCCCACCCACCGTGGGCTTCAAGACTCTGCACAGCTCATTTCTTTCTTTTTAATAACCCTGTCATTCAGGCATTTTTATTCCCCACTTTCCAAGATCGCCCCTTCTCCCTGCTCCTTTCCTAGAAGCTTCATTTGGTCACTTCACCTTGGTCTGGTGGTTTATTCTTCATCAGCAGCATTATGGCCACCGTCAGCACAGCCCACCTTCCTATGACTCTTTTCAAAGTGTTTCCCTCATTACCACCATATGAAGTGGAGAGGGAAATTTGACCCCTCCATCAGAGGCTGAGAGAGAAGGCGGGTGGGCCTGCAGCCCCAGAGCCGTCTGGGACTTCAGCCCTGGACTTTGTCCTCCCTCAGCCGAGGGCATTCAGGTCGATGCAGCGTGTGGGACGTCGCCTTCTGTGTCCCTCGGAGGTCTCAGCCCATTAAGCTCAGATCCCCAGCACTGACTTTGGCTTGGAAAGCATTGGTTTTCCCTGGCAGAATGCTAGCTCCCCGTCCCCTTTCTAGGATGGGGTTTGCTCACATTTGCTGTCAACCAACCCACTCAAAAGTCCCCGTTTGAGGTGTGAGGAATTTCATTTACAAGGCCAAGCCTGAAGAATCCAGCCAGGAAATGGAAGGCCCATTTAGCCGTCTCCAGGGAGGCTTTGCTTAGAAGGTCTTGCAGATTTCCAAGAAAACTGTCCCAGCAGGAAGGTGTGGGGAGGGGAAGCCTTGCACACCACGTTTTTTCCCTTGGCCAGGAGAGAGTATGCCCACGGGCTGGGTGGGGCACTCTTTGCCCGGTCTGGTCCAGCCGGAGTCTGGCCTCAAGGAGGGCCCTGAGTTGGGTCAGCACAGCTAGGCTCAGGGTGTGTGCCCCTCGCCTGCCAGGCTTGCCAGAGGGTGCCCGAGGTGGGTGCATTTCCTGGGGGGCTGACCCACATTTCACATTTCTGCTGCTTCCTTTTTTCTCATTCCTTCTTTGCACAGACATTGTGTTTTACAGAGCTGATTTCTAGGCCTTAGGCCTACTTGTGGCTTCTTTTTAGTCCCCTTCCTGCCTCCCCCCTCAACCACTTTGTCAGGTTACAAGGCCTGCCCTTCTTGGGTCTCTGTTCTTCTATGGTGGATAGTGCCCTGGGCCTGCAGTCAGGAAGGCCCACATTCAAATTCAGTCTTACACACGTACCAGCTTTGTGACCCTAGGCAAGTCACTTGCCCGCCTCTTGCCTCCTCAACTATGAAATGTGAATGACAGCAGCACCTATCTCAGAGGGTTGTTGTGGGGCTCAGGTGAGTAATGCTTACAGACCCCTTAGCCCTGTCCAGCACACAGCAGACACTTAATTTGCTTCCCCCTTCCCTGGCACACTGGTCACTTTCCTGGGAAGAGCTTGTCCAGTCCGTCACAGATAAAGGCCTGCTACCAGTGGTCAGCCAGAGGGCACTTATGCATGGACCAAGCCTTGGGGCTTGAGAGGTTCAAAGAAAGGCATACTGCCTCTCCCCTCAGGGAGGCCACTTTCTCAGGAGAGACGCTCCATCTAAAATTCAGCCCGTACAAGGGAAGGACTGAGCAGGTGGACAGCTGTCCAGGAGGGGCTCCAGCTCTCTCCTTGAGTTCCCTGAAAGCTTCTGAGAGAGGCCAAGAGTTTCTGCATTTGAGGAGTGGGGAGTGAGCTAGCTGACCCAGAAAGAGTCCCCACCTTTCCCTCTGGATCCCCAGCGACTACTGGGTTCCATGGGGCAGGCAGGATCCTTTGGCCCAAGGTGGATAGGGATGGTTTTGTTCCCATGGGGCAGATGCTGAAGGGAAGAGAAAGGATGAGAAGACCCATCCCCCTCCTGCCTGACGGGCCACTCCTGAACAGGAAGAAGGGCAGGGCGCTCCCGGCTGAGGAGTCAGGTGCTGGGCCAGTGGCTCTCGTGAGCATGGACCAGCCGTCCTCCACTGGTCACCGGACTTGAGTAGAAAACACATACAGCTCAGTCTGAGATGCGCCAGCTTCTTATAGGCTGATGGTTGTCCGAACCTGTGTCAGGTGCCTACCCTTGCAGAATCTCTCTTGGGCCTCCCAAGAATGACTAGCCTGTGCTCCCCCATTTCACAGATGAGGATCGAGGGTCAGTTGTTGCAGTGAAGCCCTTCCCAATCTGCCTTCTCCCCCAAAGTAACTTTATTTCTTTTTATATCCTTGTCCATGCCTGCCCCTCCTGGGCAGGGACTTTTAAGCAGCCCTGTGTCCCAGAGCCTAGCATGCCGGCTCTGGTAGGGAGAGGGAGTCTAGTGAATGGTTGTCGATTGACTAATCAATGGATTAGTTGGTAAGTCTCCAGGCTGGCCCTGGAGCTTGGCTTTAGCACTGGGTTACTTCCAGTAGAGGGCCGTGGCCATGCCTGTGTGACAGCAGGTCAGGGTGTGGATGGAGGCTCTGAGCAGGTCTGGCCTCCCTGGAGCCAGGATCAGGCCTGGCTGGCGTCCACAGTGGCCCCCTGCCCCATGGCCGGGTGGCTCGTGAGCGCCCTTCTCCCTTCCCAGGACCGTGTGATCCGCTCTGTGGCTACCAGTGTTTCTCTTTCCTTTTTTTGCAGAATTGTCAGACCTTCAACAGCCTCAGCTGCCTTAGCACCATGGTGGACGACCGCGGTCAGCAGAGCCCGTTCGCCGCCAACACGAATAACCCCAAGTCCTGGACAGCCTTGCTCTCTGCCTCCACCGGCACAGAAGGCAGGGAGCCTGTGGAGACCCCTGGCCCAGACCCTCCTCCCACCACCGAAGAATGTACGCTTAGCAAAGAGGATCTGTCCTTTGAGGAGTCAGACAGCGGCCTCCCGGAGGAGGAGAGCGGCCGGCGGGAAGAGGACCAGGCCTTGGCCTGGCAGGGCTCCGGGACAGACGGGGCTGGCATCTTCCCTTTGGACGGTGAACTGGACATTGAGCAGATAGAGAACAACTAGGGGATGATGAAAGCCATGACTCCCGCTGGTCTGCGGCGGGTTTGGGAATGGGCCTGGGAGCAGGGTCAGGACCCAAGAGGGAGCACTCACCCCCGGGGCAGCGATGGCGGGCTGGCACATTGGGCCCTTTATGCCCCGAGGAGTGAAGCTCTGTCCTGGAATGCTCCCCAGGCTTCTGGGAATCGTTGGCTGACTGGTCCTGGCTGCGTCCAGGCCCCACTTCTCTCTGGCCTCTCCTTGGCCAGCAGAGCAAGTCCCCTGCAGGCGGCCAATGAGCAGCCAGAACATTTCCAGGTGTGCCCAGCATCCCCTGCCTTGGAGCTCTGTCCCCCTGCTGTAGCCATATAGCGGCTCCTTCATTTTCTCGTGAGACTTGAAAAGTAGGAGTGACCCCTCCCCGCTCTGCCCGGGGGTGTCCCAGCCTCTCCCCATCAGGCTCTGGGCATCTCAGGCCCTGGAGGAAAGGCCGGTTCAGGATGAATATAGGGATCTGAAAGGGACGGAAGCCTGGGGTGTTCCTGGGGGTGTCTAGACTGCACACGTTTCCCAGCTTTTGCTTTGGAATGGGCCACAGGGGCTCAGGAAGCATTTCAGCCAGCACCCTCTGAGGCACTGGACCCTAGTCAGAGATGAGTGGCAGGAACTTCTAGGCACTTCATAGGCTTCCTGGGGCTCCAGGTCAGGCTTCCCGTGAGATTCTGTTCAGGGCCCACCTGGGATTGGTGGGGAGCCCCCAGGAAATATCAGAGCCAGGTGCCAGTGCTGGCAGGAAATGTCGATGGGATTCTCTTCCTTTTGTCTGGCCAGACCAAGGTACAGCCTTGGCCAGCTGCCATTGGCTACTTTGGGCCAGCCTGCTCTGGAGAGGGCAGGACCCCAGAGCAAACACTAGGCCCGTCTTCCATGGGAAGAGCCCACCCCACCAGTGTAGGAGCCCTTGGTGCAGGGGGATCATGGGACTGACCTGGGCAGCTGTGCCTAGATGGTGAGTGGCCTGTGCTGACTGGGCGAGCCGTCGGGGAAATAGGACAATGTTTTCCTTTCTTCATGACTGCCCCAGACTCAGTTGAGGCACACACCTTGTCTAGATGAAGGCTTTCCTTCAACCATAAAACTGAGGAGGAGGATTTCATATTGTAAACTGGCCAAGTGCCCTTCCTTGCTGGGGAAGGAGCCAGGGCTGGCTTTCCCATTTCTGATCCCCCCAAGCCCTCCACCCTTACCCCTGCACACACAGGGACCCTGCCCCTGGGGGGCTTCCCCTTCACCCTCAGCTCTAGTCTCCAAGTCCTTCTAGCAGACACACCCAGGAAAAGCCCTGCTCTCTCCCACCCTGTGTCTCTCTCTCTCTCTCTCTCTCTCTCTCTCTCTCTCTCTCTCTCTCTCTCTCTCTCTCTCTCTCTCTCTCTCTCGCTCTCTCTCTCTCGCTCGCGCTCTCTCTCGCGCTCTCTCTCGCGCTCTCTCTCTCTTGCCTTCTCTCAACTATAGGAATGAGAACTCATGTGCCTAATGCTTGGTGCCTTCAAAGGGCTTTATCTGGACCTCTCAGGACCACTGCCAGGCAGGCAGCATACACACAGTGGCCTCATTCCTATTTTATAAATGAGCAAACAGATTCCTAGAGGTTGGTTCTTCCTGGGAGCAATGAGACCCTTGCCCCAAGTGCCCAAGCCAGGTGACGAAGGCCACACAGTTAGTAAGTCATGGGGGTGGGACTCAGTCTTTCAGAAGCTCACTCCTCCCTGCTCCCTCCCCGCCTCTTCATCCTTCCTTTCTGCTCCTCCCTGCTCCTCTCCTTCCCTCTCCCCCTCCTCAGCATCCCACAGGTGAGGTCACTGAGTGTGGGCAGATTAGGTGCAGGGCCTTTCTCCTCATTAAACCCAAATTGACCAAACGCTGCCTTCCTGCCTCCCTGGGATGAAGGTAGCTTTGAGCCGCTCACTCCTGTTCATCTTCCCCTCATGTCCCTGATTAAAGTGCCCGTGGTTCTCCTTCCTTTTGAATCTGGGAACCTTGTGCAGTCGCCGATGCCCTTTTTTGATCCATGTCACTAAGTCTGAAGGGACCTTTGCTGGGTGCCCCAGGCTGCCATTTCTGGAGGTGCACTCCAAGGAGTTGGCAGCTGTGGCTCTGCCCAGGGAGGAGCCGGAGGGTCGGCAAAGGCCTGGTGTCTAACAGAAGGCTAGAAGAGCCCCAGGCCTCTGCCATGCTCCTTCCCTCCTGCGCTCTCGTTCCTCAGTCTTTGGAAAGGGAGGATGGCCATCTCCTCCTGGTGTCAGGGCGAGTCTGGGCATCTTTAGGGCCATTTGCAGAGGAATGGCGCAATGGAAGCACAGAAGATTATGTCTATAAAAGGCACACTGAGAAATGCTGGGAAGCTGAAGGATTGAGGTTGGGCAGCCAAGTCCTCCACCTTCAAGGGGGGGAGGGCCCCTGCCGTCATCCTGGAATCAGGGTCATGAGAGAGGTCGGCTCCTCCCAGAACACACTTCTCAGGGTCTCCCAGCTCTGCCTTTGGGGTGGTTTCCAGGCCTCTGCAATACCTTTGTCCCTGGAGATGGAGAGCCTGGTGGGCCTGGGCACTAGCGGGATTTGGCCTGTGATAGTACCATGAAGATGATGAGTGTTGTCACGGCCTGACCCCTCTTCATCAGGGTGGGATGTAGCCATTTGGAAAAGCCACAAGCCCCTCGTTGGGGGAATGGGTTCCCCCAGATGCCACTCTCTCCAGCCTTCCTGGAGGCTTCCCCATCAATCAGAAGGGCTGGGAAGTGAGTGGCTCCTTGCCAGGCCAAGAGCTTGGTGCTGGCCTAGCTCCATCCATCCACGTCCTCTGTTGCATCAAAGATTCAGCCCAAGGAAGCTGAGAAGCACAGTTGCCAATGGCCCAGGCTTTCTCATGCTCTGCTCTTGAAAGGGTTTCTTCAGAAGGGAGCATGAGGAGCAGTGTCTGGCCCTGAGGTTTGGGCCTCATCCCCTCCTCCCTAATTCCAGGGCCAGGGATTTCAGAGGACATCCTTGGCCCTCCCTCCCCTTCTCAAAGCTCTCAGCTGGGGTTACTTTCTCTGTCTCTCGCTTTCAGGTTGTCCCGTGGCATAATCAGGGGCCTCTTCTCCAGCCCCACACATGATTTTGTTCTCCAAGTGCTTCAGAGGACGCAGGTGTTTGGGGATGAGGGAGCCTGTCCTGAGGGAGGTGTGGCCGGGGCTGGTCCATCAGTATGCTTTGGTGGGGCCAAAGTGACCCTTAGTTCAGGCCTGTGGGCTGAGGCCAAGGGGATGATGCCCAGCGGCTGTGCCTGACCTGGGGAGGATCCTTGAGCCCAGCCCCCATCTAACTGCTGGTGCCACAGCCCTGAAAAGCAACAAAGGGCTGACTTGTCCTTTTTCTAGAGAGATGAAAAGTAAACATTGGGAAATGAATTCTACAGCCCTGGTTTGTGGGTGCATCAGTGACTGGGTAACATCTTCCAAGGCACAGAGGAGGGCTTTGCCAATCTGGGCTAACACAAAATCAAGGACCCCATGTGGGCAGTGGCCTGGGGGCCTGCCGGTCTGTGGGGATGCTCTCTCCCAGGACTGGTCCCAGCCCTTCCATACACCTTCCATAGCAGGTGGTCTCTCCCTTAGCTGCTGACCAGTCCCTGCCCTGCCCCATCACCACCAGAGATGCTGCAGGGACCACACACAAGTGGCCATGGCCAATGGCAAATCTTCCTTTTTCCTTTATGCCCCTCCCCAAACTGGGGAAGGACTTGGATTTCAGGTGGTGGAGACGAGTCCCTCTGAGGGACCCTGGTTCACCACTATCCTCAGACTTTGCTTCCTCATAAAAAGAAATCCCAAATACCACCAGCCAGGGGTTCCCTGTCAAGGTAGAGAGCTGGAGATTGGAGAACCCACCCCCAAGCACCTAAGGGATCTTGGGAGAACCAGACCTCAAGGCCACTTGTTGGGGTTTTTTTTGGGGGGGGGTCCCTGTTAAAGAGGCATAATCTCCTTTACATATCATTCACTTGGAATTCCAAAGGGCTTCTTACATGAACACAGACATACACATATATCCACACACACCCCTACATCCTACACCTGAAAAAGGGCTGCTTCACCCCAGGGGGGCTGGCCCCAGGCAGGAAGAAACCAACCCTGCCAATGAGATCACATGAATGTCCAGTTTACATGACAACAAACCCTTTTGCCTTACTCAAAAAGCTGGTGCCCTGGGCATTGGCCAAGGGGTCCACCAACTTGACCCCAAACCACAGTGACAGAAATGGAGATTTCAGGGCCAGCAGGGGCATTCCTGGTTTGGGAGTTGTGTACCAATTTTCAGTTTTCAAAAGCCTTACTTTTCAAACAAATTTTTTGTAGTTGGTAAACTTTTGTGAATTTGTATATATATAAAAAAAGAAAATAATAAAGAAAGAAAAAATCCATCCTGAAGTTGCAAATGGGTCTCAGCTTTGGGAAACTTGGAGCGTCACGTTGAGATCACCCACTTAAGAAAGGCTGGGGTTGAGGAGGACTCATCCGAAACCTCCCAGGTGAGGTTTTCTCCCCTTTTTCTTTCACACCCTCTGGGGACGCTTTCTGACTTGGGGAAGTCTGCCCAGGTATGGGCATGGGAGTTGTCCTGTCCTACAGGGTGGCAGGTGGCCATTACCAAATGAAACAAGGTCTCTGCTTGGCTTGACTTGGCTTGGTTTGGGACCTGATCAGCCCAGATTAGCTCTAGACGGTGAGCACAGCCGACCAAGAGAATGCACTCCTGTGTTCACTTGCAGTTAAACAAGGAAGTCCTGATCTGCTGTGTTCACACGGTCATGGCAAACTGAAGCTGGTGTTGGCACTGGTCAAAACCACAGCGCACCCCCCTTTTTAAGGAACAAAATTGGAGGAAAAACCGCACAAGTCAAATATTTGTAGGATAGATTTATAATTCGCATTCTAGCCTAGTCTGTTTGACAAAGAAACTGAGTTTTCAGTACATACATGGGTTACACATCCTGAGCAGTGGGATGGCAGAAGAGGTGGGCTTCTCTTAGGGGTGGGAGGGTGCTTTGCCACAATGGTATGTTTCTGGTGTTGAAGATTCACCAGAAGTGTGATGGCCACAAAGCCTTAGGGGAAAACTCAGAACCACAGAGACCTGAAGGGAGCTGGCACTCAGGTCCAGGACTCCAACAGAGCCCATGCACCAAGGGTTGGAATAACTGCTCACCAGTGTGGCCTGAAGGTGGCTGCCACGGCCACCACTCACCTCTCGGACAACTCGACTGCACTAGCATCCCCTCTCTCAGGAATTTGCTTTTTACTTTAACTATGTAAATAAAGCCTCCTAGTTCCAGACCCCAGGCCCCCTACCGTGCTTCTGTGTGCCTGGCGTAGCTTGTTGGTCATCTTCTGGTCTTGTCTTGGTAGCAGAGCCAGGCTTCACTCTTCCTCCTAGACAAACTGACCTCTCTCCGTGCTTGGTAGGCCGTGTTTCATCTGCCTACAACAAAAAATGGGTGGAGGGGAGAAGGTGGGGGACATGGCTTGGAGAACATCACCATGTCCAGCAGTCTGGGGTAAGACTACTCCCACAAAGGTCAAGCTACATACTGTTTCTGCATGAGCTGGTTTTCCACTTTTTTCCCCTGTGGTGGGACACCCATGGGTTCCAAAGCATTTGCCTTCCATGAACCCAAGGCCAGGCTAAGAAGGCCTCAGAAACTCAGACTTCCAGGCAAGTGGGGGAGTCGAGAGCTGATTTCTGTGCAATGAAGATCCTCTGTGCAGGATGTGTGGAAAAGCTTGACCAAGAATCACACAGGGAAAGAAACCATCCCCCTTTGCCATGATGGAGGGGGCACTCACAGGGAGATCATTCATGCTCTGAAGTCTGT
>NW_027186352.1:11461653-11472069 GCF_028583685.1 Petaurus breviceps papuanus
GTGGAAAGGAATAGCTTTTGATTCTTTGGTGGAGAGAGGAGAGGAGGTTCTTCCTGTTCCGAACAATGCAATGGCCATGCTTGGTGTTAACCCTGCTGGTGAGAAGCCCCGGAACCCCCACCCATGTCCCCAAACAGCATCGTGTCAGCTCTGGCAAGTTGGAGGACTGCTGGGCTAGGAGGTAGAGACATGGGCTGCGGACCGGCTTGGACACTGACCACTGCAACTACTCCGGACACTGATGGGAGGCATCTGCTTGCTAACAGTCCTAGGTGACTGGTGCTATGGCTACCATGATCTCCCTGAGACAGGGGATATGAAAGAAACCCAGGCAGTGACGCACGTTGCTCCTGGTGAGCTGGCCAGGTAGGATCTGAGCCCTTTCTATGGATCCAGTCTCCATCTCTCCTTTCTTCCAACCTGCCCCTTCCCCCACACTGCTATTGGCCACCCCCTCTCTGGGCCTCAGTTTTCATCTTCTGTAAAATGGAGGCAGTATCTCCTACACTGGCCACCTCAGGGTTATTGGGGTTATTTGTAAGCCTTTGGGTACCATGGAAGTGGGAAGGACTTGGGGCTTGGGACTGGAAGACACCACAAGGAAAGAGAAGGAAGCTTACAGTAGCTGTAGACTCCTCAGTGTGGTCAATTATGAAACAGAGCCAGAGCAGCATTCCCTCTGATGTCACACAATGTGAGGGGAGGGGAAGGGGTGTCACCCCCAGAGGCAAGACAGCCCTCAGTCCAGTTTCATGAGAGCCAGAGAAACCAACGGCTCGCTCTTCCCAGCAAACATCACCCCCATTTTACATATGAGGAAACTGGGGCTCGGAAAGAGGAGGTGCCTGGGCTTTAGTCACATAAGTAGTCAGTCACCAAGCTTTTAATAAGCACCTACTACGTGCCAGTCACTAAAGATACAAAGACAAAGAAGAAGCCACAGGGTAGACAGTCACACACATAAACATATACAGAACAAATGAAAAGCTACTAAGCGTCAGCTCTGGGACTGGAACCCGGTGTCCAGGTCTCAAGTCAGCCCGCCTCTCTGCTACAAAAGTAGTTAGGAGGGATTCGAGGCAAGAGAGCAGAAAAGTGACCCCCCAGGGGACACCACCACCACACTGCAGTGAGCTGTCAGGACCAGGATGGGAACGGAATTGGAGCATCCGCCTGCAGGGTTCCTGCTGCACTTCCTAGCTGTGTGGCCTTGGCCAGCTCACCTCCCCTTCTCTCCATTCACCTGTGTTGTAGAACGAGGGCAGGGACTGTTTCCATTTTGGTTTTGAGTGCCCAGACCCTAACCCAGCCCGCAGCACATGGCAGAGGCTTGATCGGTGCTTGTTGGTTGATTGATTAGAATGGTTAACTTTCCATGTTCCTTCTAGCTCTGAATGTAGAATTCTCTGAGCAAGATGGAGATGGGAAACTTTCAGAAATGGAGACCCCAAGCCTGCTCTGAAGGGAGCCTCCTGGCTCTCGTTGCCCTTGGCAGTAGGGACAGTGAAGGGCATGCTGGGATGACCTCGCCTGTTGCCATTGGCCTCAGTGGTCCATCCTGAGATTGGGTCTCAGCACACATTCTGGAGAAGAGGGGGAGACATATACCACACCTTTCCCTCTGAAGCAAACGTTTCCCACCCGACTGCTGAGACCCAACGTCCCAATGGCAGATAAAGAAACAAAATCACATCAGAATTGGATCATCCATTCTAGCCCCTCCTTTAACAGGAAGGAGACTGAAGCCCACACCAAGAATATTCCCTTGGGAAGGTGGAGATGAGCCACTGAGGGTCAGCTGGATCATCTCAGCTCATTGGCATCTTGCCACAGCCCTTTACCCAGGTCTTCCTTCCATTTTCCTAAGGGAATGTTAGCTGGCTGGTTCTATTCCCACACAGTGGGAGTTAGCTTCTCTGCTCCTTTTTATCAGGGGCATTTTTGGGTCTGGGAAAGATGGTGCCGGAGTCAGCAGCCAATAACGGAAGCAGAGAGGGTCTGTCCTTGGGTTCTAGGGCAGGCTGCTCCAGCCTCAATGCTGGCTCTTGAAAGGGGTCCCTCAGTGGCTCTCCAGCTGGCCCTATTGGGCTTGTAGCCACTCTGCACATGGCCCTTCTGAATGGGAAACCATGGAGCGCTAGCCAGCCCTTCACCAGGGTGTGTACAGACAGGGCTAGGCGTGAAAGCAGTTGTTTTTGATCGTTCCTAGGAGCTTCCTCCTTGCCTCACGGGCCTTCCAAGGGTTTAAAGAGAACTGCTGTTCTCTTCTCCTTGGGGTCTGGGAGTGGCTGCCCAAGTGGGCAGGAAGTGGACGGAAAGCAGAGGAGTAGCCCGGGTGACATCATGCTGCTGTTGGGTCTGTGAAAGGCCAATGGGGAGAGGACCAGGAGGGGAGGGGCTGCAGCTGGGTTCCATAATCTCTGGGTTGGGAAGAGAGAGAATAAGAATTATGGCAGCCGGGGATGGAGATCAACAAAAGGGAAGCACATCCTGATGGGCTGGGTCAGGGGCCAGGAAACCCAGGCCTGGGTGTCCTGGGCAGGGAGAAGCAGGCTCTCCCTGCTCTTGCTGGGCTGAGTGCTTGGGGTGGTGAGGTGTGGTCCTGCATGAAGCCTGGCACACAGTGGGTGCTTCCCCTGTCCAGATGAACACTGGTGCAGGCCTGGAGCTGTGAGAGACTCAAGGTCCACTGAGTCCAGCCCCCTCATTACAGACAAGAGGAAAGTGAAGCCTAGAGAGGGGCAGAAACTTCAAGGTCACACAGCTAGAAAGTGAAAAGGCTGAGGTCTGTGATTCAGAACCCATCACTCTGAGTTAGGAATGATGCAGCTGGTGTGGACAGAAGATAATCTCACAGGGATCTGCCCAGTGGCAATGACTGTACTGGTGGGGTCTCTAGCAGCCTGGAGTCTAGGACCTGAACCTTAGTCAGTAGTCAACAAACACTGAATAAGGGCCTGCTATGTGCCAAGCACTGCAAAGAGAGGCAAAAGAGGGTTCCTGTCCTCAAGGAACTTACAGTCTAACGGAGAGACAACATGCAACTCAGTGAGAAGGTCGGAGGCTGAAACATGTACAAAGCAAACCATGTACAGCATGAGTAGGAAATGATTAACAGGGAGGCACTGGACTTGAGAGCTGAGAAAGGCTTCCATGTAGAAGAGATTTTAATTAGGCCTTGGAGAAACCAGGAAAGGCAGCAGGTGGAGATGAAGAGGGAGAGTGTTCCAGGCAAAGAAAATGCCTGGAGCCAGGGGGTGGAGAGTCCTGTTTGTGGGAGACAAGGACCCAGCATCATCAGACGTGAATATGGAAGGGTGTGGATCGGGGGGCGGGGGCATAGGCTATGGAGGATTTTGTATTTGCTTCTGGAGGTGACGGAAGGCCACTGGAGTTTACTGAATAAGAAGGTGACACGGTCAGACATGTGCTTTAGGAAAATCACTTTGGTGGCTGAAAAGAAGATGAGAGACTTGGGGAAGGCAGCCCCCCCCCCCCTGCAGCTATTGCAATAGTTCAAGCATGAGGTGATGAAGGCCTGGACCAGGGTGGGGCCGTATCAGAGGAGAGAAGGGGGTGTTTTGGAGAGATGCTGGAGAGGTGGAATTGACAGACCTTGGCACCATATTGGACATGGGCTGGTGGTGGTGAGAGACAGCGAGGAAATCAGAGTGACCTCTAGGTGGTGGACCTAAGGTACTGGGAGGATGGTGTTACCTTCTACAATAACAGGGAAGGTTCTCCCCTCCTAAGTAGAGGAGGGTTTGGGGGGAAGGGTAGTGACATAGTGAGTTTGAGATGTCTATTGGGCACTGTTTGGGATATCTGCAAAACAGTTGGAGACGCAGGAAGTCAGCAGGGAGATCAGGACAGGAAAGGTAGATTTGGGAACCATCAGCACAGAGATGGTAATTAAATCTATGGGGGTTAATGAGATCACCAAGGAAAGAGAAGAGGGCCCAGGACAGAACCCTGGAGGACACTTGTGATTAGAGGGTGTGATCTGGAGGAGAATCCAGCAAAGGACACAGGGAAGGTGCTTTCAGAGAGGTAGGAAGAGAACGAGGAGAGAGAGTTGTCCTGAAACCCTAGAAAGAAGAGAATGTCAAGAAAGGGAGAGTATCCACAGTGTCCAAGGCTGCAGAGAGGACAAGGAGAATGAGGATGGACCGGGTTTGGCAACTAAGAGAGCACTGCTAATTCTGGAGAGGGCAGCGTCAGTGGATTGATAAGGTCTGAAGCTGAAATAAAGGGGTTAAGAAGGAAGTGAGGGCAGAGAAAGTGGAGGTATCAAATGGGATGGTCTTTGTGAGCAATTTAGTCACAAAGGGAAGAATAGATAAAGGAAATGGATGGAAGGATCAAGTGAGAGGTTTTTCAGGATGGGGGAGACATAGTCATGTTTGTAGGAAGTAGGGAAGGAGCCAGGAGAGAGGGAGAGATTGAAAATGATAGAGTAGGGATGACAAAAGAGGTGATCTCTTGGAGGAGCCAGGATGGAATAGGATTGCTTGGGTAGGTAGAGGGGTTAGCGTTGGTGAGGAGTAAGGCTGACACTTCATGTGAGACAGGAGTGAAGGAGGGGAGAAGGGCAGAGGGACCTTGAGTGATGGGAGATGAGGAAGAGGGGGCTCACAGTGAATGGCTTCTATTTTTCAGTAAAATATGAGGTGAAAGTCTCAGCTGAGAGAGTGAGGGGAGGGGAGCCATGGCAAGGCTGGAAGAGCTTCTGTGGAGAGTGGGATAGGGAGCTGATAAAGGGAGTGTAGGGGGATTGCCATGCAGCAATGAGGGCCCAAATGAGGTTGTGGAACACAAAATTTCTAGTAGACCCAGTCAGGAAAGTTGAGTGATTTTCTTCACCTTTGTTCAGCAGCAAGTGTGTGTCAGGAGTGACCCACGGCTGAGGCTTGACTGGGTGTAATCATAGTTATAATTGGTGATAGGATAAGGGGGTGAGGGACTCAAGAGAGAAGGGCAATGTAGAGTTCAATTGGTTCACCAAGAGGTGAAGATGGGAGAAAGAAAAGAAAGGCTAGTACAGGGGAGATGGCTTGGGAGAGAACTGAGGGGTCAAGGGACTGGAGGTCAAGATGTGGGCGAAGAGCAGAGTTTGGCAAGGGACAGATGGAAAGCCGATAGACCACGTTTGGATAAGAAGATTTCAGAATTATCGACCTGATAGAGCAAGAAGGCACCTTGCTGTAAGTCAAGGGGACAACTCAAGTGTATTGTTTTATTTTTATGAAAAAAACTCACCCACCAATCAATCAACCAATATTTATTAAGTAAGTGCCTACTTTGTATCAGGCACTGTGCTAAGTGCTGGGGATTCAAAAAGAGGCAGAAGACAGTCCCTGCCCTCAAGGAGCTTACCATCCGATGGTCACCATTAGCTACCATATTGTGTAGCTAGGTGGCACAGTGGATAGAGTGCTGGGCCTAGAGTTGGGAAGACCTGAGTTCAAATCTGGCCTCAAACACTTACTAGCTGTATGATCCTGGGCAAGTCACTTTACCCTGTTTACCTCAGTTGCCTCATCTGTAAAATGAACTGGATAAGGAGATGGCAAACCACTGCAGCATCTTTGCCAAGAAAACCCCAAATGGGGTCATGGAGAGGTGGACACGACTGAAAAACATTGGAACAACAGCTACCATATTGGCTAATGATGTTTGTAATCAACCCAGATGTTTCACACCTTCTTTTATGACCTCTAATCTAAGGGAAATGAAGTAATTCATGTAAGACAGAGGCATCAGAAGACACTTGGTCCAGGGGAAAGAGAGCTGGATATAGGTGAGAGGACCTCGGTTCAAATTTTTGCTTGACCACTCTATGTGACCTTAGGCCAAGTTCAGCTGAACTCTCAAGACTTGTTTCCTTTTCCATAAAGTGAAAGGTTGTATTGGATGACCTTGGAGGTCCCTTACATTTCTCCATTTATGATCACATGAATATATTTCCTATGATATTTCAGGCTGAGAATGATGGGATGCATACAATGCATACAAAACTTTTCCTATGCAGAATTCCCAGGTTCCTCAAATTCTACAGGGTTTACTGGACTGCCTTCTTATTAGGGTCAGAGAATTTAGAGTTTAGGAATTGGCCAACCACCTCATTTTATTGTGTGACAAACTTATGAGCTGCTGTATTGTCCTACCAGGATATGGACATGTCCAGGAGGGGGTCATGTCTTACCCTGAACCTGTGTCTCCCCTACCCCCATGCTGTGAACACATGTGCTAAATGGTTGTTTTATTGCCTTGCAGCATTTAGAGATGTCAGCCGAGACCCAGGAAGGAGAAATAACCTGCCCAGGTACTAAGTTTGAATCAGGCTTCAAACCCAAGTCACCTGATCCCAAATCTCATGCACTTCCATCAAGATCTGTTAGACTCAATCACAAGCTCCCTGAGGGCAGGAGCTGTCATACTTTCTGAGGGTATAAGTGAAAGGAGTTAGCATAACTTGTCTCTTTCTTGGTACTTGAATTGCCAGAGCCCGGGACCAGAACTGGCATTTGGAAAGTGCTTAACCAGTGCTTGCTGATTTATTTATTTATTTGTCTTAAGCAATCAGGGTTAAGTAACTTGCTCAAGGTTGCACGGACAGTTATTTTTTGTGTGGGTGCCAAGTATCTGAGGCCGGAGCCAATCCCGGGTCCTCCCGACTCTGGGCCATCCCTCTTACTCACTGCACCACCTGGCCGCCCTGCTTGCTGATTTATTGATGAAACAAGTCTATCCTTTGAGCAGAGAAGGTTCCTGGGAAGCCGAAGCACTGTGCTGCCTACCCAAGAGTCCCCCCAGGGTTGCGCCTCCCTGTGGACAATTGCGGACCTCTGCCCAACTAATGGCCTGTCTTCACCAATCTGGTGATTTCTTTGTATGGGTTTGAACCAGGACGGTTGGTCATCTGGCTCCTCGGATTGACTCATCTGTGCGATGCCTTCTGGCTTCTTCCATTCCAAACACAGATGAAGGGGATGAGCATCTCAGGCCCAAAGAAGGGCAGAGATCAGCCCAAAGTCACCAAGCAGAGGCAGGATTGGCACCCAGGGCCCTTCACACTGAGCTGCCTCCCAGCAGAGGCGACTGCCTTGCAAGTGAAGGGGCCCAACTCTGGGCCTCAAGGCTTGCCCCAGCTAGACGCAGGGCAAAGAGCCTTCCCCTCCTGGGTCTTGGTTTCATCATCTGTAAAATAAGGAATTTGGAGATGATGTCCGCCCCTTCAGCTCTGATTACTGACTGCCCAAACTATGGAAGCAAGATCCCAATGAGCGAAAAATAACTGGGTGATGAACATTCAACAACTGTGGGTCTCTTTACACCTTGTTCCCTCCTCAAAGGATCCTTTTCTATAGGAAGACCTGCCTCAGAAGAGCCAAAGGGCAAGGGGCAGCCTTGGTGAGCACACACATAAGGAAGGAAGGAGCTGCAATCAGGAAACCCAAGAAAGGAAGAAATGGTTTGTATATTGTATGTCTGAGAGGCCACATTGTACAGCTTTCACGTGGATACAAATGCCGTCAAAGAGCAAGAGAAGAGTGGGGAGAGAAAGAAGGAGGGAGGGAGGAAGAGAGAGGAGGGGGAGGGAGAGGGGAAGGGAGGGAAGGGGGAGGGGGAGAGAGAAACACCGTAGGGGAGGGAGGCAAAGAGAGATAAAAATACACAGAGACAGACACACAGAGACACAGGGGAAGGGGGTAGAAGAGAGGGAGGGAGACAGAGAGATACAGAGAGACAGATGGAGAGGGAGAGGAAGAGGGTTGAATTGTGTCTTCCCATCCGTTAATAGGCAATAGTCCCCTTCTAAATTGGCCAGCACTTTGGAGACCCCATTCATAAAGGCGTTGTCTGCTTGGGACTAAACCAGTGGTCCTGGGTGTACAGGGACCTCGGGCTCCAGATTCCTGTATTTTATCATTGCCCGTTATTGGGGCCCTTGACTTCTTTCATTAGAAGTCGTCTTCCAAGATTGGTTGGTGGCAATTGAATTGATTTTGGAAAAAGAAGAGCAATCAAATTATCATCCAGCTGGCTTATTTTTAAACCTGAGATTTGGGTCAGGAGCAAATTCAGTCCAGGAGCTGGCGGTGGCAGGGCTGGTGAGGTCTGGCTTCCTTCCAGAGGGGCTGCTCGGCCTGTCGCCGGCTTCTTCCTCAGAGAAGAGGGCACACAGATCCTTGCCTCGCTTCCAGCCTTGGTGGGACTTGGAGCAAGTGAGGGAGCCCTTTAGAGATGTTTCCTCACCTGCGAAATGATGGGCAGGGAGGGGAGGAGGCCCCAGGGTCTGGCACCCAATGGATCTTGGGGATCTGGTCCTGCCCCTTCCCGAGCCCCCAATGAAGGATGCAGCCTGGCAGACGCCCCCACCCCAGGCTGCTCACAGTCCCCCAGTTTTATTCCTTTGTTCTGAGGCCTCCCACTCCCACAGCAGGTGCCAGGGAGCCTGCCTTCCCCAAGCACCTTCTATTCAGGAATGGTACCTCCACGCCCCTACACCGGCTCTTCACCACAGTGATTTAGATACAGCCCTAAGGAAGCTGAGGTGCTATTTATTTATTTATTCATCCTTGTTTGCCCTCGAGACTCACAAGTGGAATTATTAGGGCAGCTGGTTTGGTCAGTGAAGGTTAAGTACAGCCCCACTGCTCAGGCACTGGACCTAGCATCCCTGCAGCTGGGCTGCTTTCGGCCACCCTGAAGGCCAGGCCAGCCCTGTCTGGGAAGCCTCTGAAACCCTAGGAAAGCCTGCAGACTACAGGTCTGGTCACCAGGCAGAGCGCAGATGCCTCAGCCTGGGGTGGGGGGCAAGGAGGGCAGCCCCCAGGCACTCACACATAAGGCCCTGGGTAATGAGAAGTCCCCAACGTTATAGCTAGACTCAGGATACTCCCAGGAACCCATGAGCCTGAAGGGAAATTCCTCCTCTGGCCATCGTTACAGGATGGAGGACCATTGGGCATCTTACAATGTGTGTGTGGGGGGGCAGGTTTCATGGTTTTTTTTCTGATCATGGCCAACAGAAATATTTCAGGTCAGGAAATACTGGGGTGAAATGATTAATAATCCTCAGGTCTGAACTCCAGAACACCTGTTGGGAGGGAAGGGCTCACTGTGGAATCCCTCAGGGACAGCTTCTGGAGAAGGCCCTGGGAGACCTGAGTTTTGGCCTGGGCAGATCAACCAATAGCCTACCCGGGAGAAACAGCAATCTCTTTATCATCTGGGTTACGATCACAGACAGAGCCTGGTGGGAAGAAGGAGCCCTGTTGTTTTAGATCCTATGAGGAGGGGAAAACTTGGACCTGAGTGTGTTCTCTCCTTTGTTTTTATGTTAGTCTCTGAGCCAGTGTCCTTAGGGTCAGGTCGTGAGCCCAGGGGTCACTGAGGGTCTGGAGCTATGGTAGAAGGAAGGGCCTTTCCTGGGCTTATGCTGGGGAGGGGTTGATTGTGGAACTCAATGGGGGGGCAGGTCCAGAGCTGGGAGTGGGAGCCCCGGAAGGTTCTAGGGCCCTGCAGGCTCAGGTTATTTGCTGGCATACTGCAGGATGAGGTCCACAGCTTCAGCCAGGTCATTCACATAGCCATCTGCCTTCACTTCAGGGTGGTGTTCATCACAGGGCCTGGAGAGGAGAAAAGTTAGCAGGCACATTAGGTGTGGACGGAGGGAGGATATCAGAGAAGGACTCCCAAAGGGGGCATCCTTGCCTTCTGCAGGCTGGACTTCCAAATACACAGGAGTAAGGAGCCCCGACTCCATCTTAACCCAGTTCTGAGCCTGGGTGGCAGAGGCCCAAAGACCCCAAAGATGGTACCATAAACATCATAGGTAGAGAGAATGCTGGGCTCCCCGGTTTAAGCAGGTCTTCCCATGTAGGAAAGCCTTTCCCAGACTACCTGGAAATGAAGGTGCAGCCTAGAAGAGAAAGAAAAGGTGGGGAGTGGGAAAGAGTGAGGGAGACAAAGGCAGAGAGGGGGTCAGAGGGAGGAGGAGACAGGCAAAGACAAATCCCAGCTCCATGACCAAGGACAATGATCTCTGAGCTCTCTGGGCCTCAGTTTCCCCATCTGTAAAACAGAGATGATAATCCCTGTAGGAACACCTTCCCTGGGTAGTTGTTGCTGAGACCCAAACATAATAATGGGCGGGCCCTGGAATCCAAAGACCTAGAGCTAGAAAGGAACCTCAGCCCCTCATCAGCGCAGGCAGTGAGCCCAGGCATTCTGACAAGGAAAGGGGAAGAGGCAGGCTATGGATCTGGCCAAGCCACGCATCAGCCTGCATGAGTCTGCAGCCGGCCATCACCACTGCCATGCCTCTGTCGTCAATCTTTTCTGATGCTTCTTATCCATCCACCCATCCATCCATCCATCCATCCATCCACCTACCCACCCATCCATCCA
>NW_027186352.1:11472079-11472831 GCF_028583685.1 Petaurus breviceps papuanus
CCATCCATCCATCGACCCATCCATCCATCCATCCACCTACCCACCCATCCATCGACCCATCCACCCATCCATCCATCCACCTACCCACCCATCCATCCATCCCTCCATCCATTTCTCTCTATCTGTCTCTGTCTCTCCCCTCTCTGTCTCTTCATCTGTCTCTGTCTCATCTGTCTCCTCTCTCTCTGTCTCTCCCCCTTCTCTTTCTCTTTCTGTGTCTCTCTCCTCTTTGTCTCTCCTCTCTATGTCTCTTTTCTCTCTCTCTGTCTCTCTCTGTCTCCCCCCCCCCTCTCCTCTCTCTGTCTCCTCTCTTTCTCTTTCTGTGTCTCTCTTCTCTCTCTGTCTCCCCCCCTCTTCTCTCTCCTCTCTCTCCATCTCTCCTCTCTCTCTGTCTCTCTTCTCTCTCTCTGCCTCTGTCTCTCCCTGTCTCCTCTCTTTCTCTCTCTCCCCCTCTCTTTCTCTTTCTGTGTCTCTCTCCTCTTTGTCTCTCCTCTCTATGTCTCTTTTCTCTCTCTCTGTCTCTCTTCTCTCTCTCTGCCTCTGTCTCTCCCTGTCTCCTCTCTTTCTCTCTCTCCCCCTCTCTTTCTCTTTCTGTGTCTCTCTCCTCTTTGTCTCTCCTCTCTATGTCTCTTTTCTCTCTCTCTGTCTCTCTTCTCTCTCTCTGCCTCTGTCTCTCCCTGTCTCCTCTCTTTCTCTCTCTCCCCCTCTCTTTCTCTTTCTGTGTCTCTCTCCTCTTTGTCTCTCCTCTCTAT
>NW_027186352.1:11472931-11482148 GCF_028583685.1 Petaurus breviceps papuanus
CCCCCTCTTTCTCTTTCTGTGTCTCTCTCCTCTCTCTATCTCTCTCTATCTCTCTGTCTCTCTCTCTGCCTCTGTCTCTCCCTGTCTCCTCTCTTTCTCTCTCTCCCCCTCTCTTTCTCTTTCTGTGTCTCTCTCCTTCTCTCTGTCTCCTCTCTCTCTCTCTCTCTCTCTCTCTCTCTCTCTCTCTCTCTCTCTCTCTCTCTGTCTCCTCTCTCTTTCTCCCCCTCTTTCTCTTTCTGTGTCTCTCTCCTTCTCTCTCTATCTCTCTGTCTCTCTCTCTGTCTCTGTCTCTCTCTCTGTCTCTGTGTCTGTCTGTCTGTCTGTCTGTTTCTCTCTCTCTCTCTCTCTCTCTCGTCACAGAGGCAGCCCCATATACTCCTGGACTATACGCTCCATGAGGGCAGTGGTGCTGCCTGAAAGCCCTCTCAGACCCACCATCCAACAGGAAGGATGGGGGGGGCATGTGGGAAGGTCGACTTCTCCCCTCGTATCTGACCTTTAGAGATAAACCCTCTTGGCCAGGATTCTTCACCTGGTCTGTGTCATGAGTCCCTGGAGCAGTCAGGCTGAGAAAACCCATGAACCTTTTCTGAGTTGGGTTTTTAAATGTATAACACAAAATACACAGGACTGCAAAGGAAATAAAATGAATCAAGATATGGTTATCAAAATATTTTTAAAAAACAGTTCACAGAGCCCAGGTTAAGGTGCCTCACCAGGGGAGGGACTCTATAGATACAGCAACACTCAAAGGTTGTTTACTCATGGGGGAGAAGCATGATCTGTGTCTGTAAAAGGAATGCCCATGCCTGACCCCAAGGAAATCAGCCAATTGTTTCTACTGGGCAGAGCTAGTGTCAGCAAAAGAGATGAATCCACTGAGGAAGGACAGATGTGTAGGGCACAGTCAACACACTGAGAGGAGAGCCGAGTGTGTGAGGGTTGGGAAGTGCAATGGGCAGAGCCCTGGGCTGGGGAGTGAGAAGACCTGAATTAAAACCCTCCTCTGGCGCCTCCCCTGACTGTGACAGCAGGTGGACATGAGCTTGTTTCCTTATGGAAATGTTTGCACGGCTGTTGATGCCACGATGTCTCACAAAGGATTGAAATTTCCTTCCGTTTGTACCGTTAATTTAAATAAAATGTGCATTTTTTCTGTGCATGGACCCCCTCTCCCCCCAATTCTCAGCTCATCTGTGATGCCTGGAAGCATCTCACGATTTCCCTGTGTTTTAAATCTGGATAATTTGCGTGAGTAGCCAACACTCTGTGGAGTCTGTCTTAGATTAAAAATAGCAATAACCTAGAGTTGCTGGGGGCTGGATCCTCTGAGTCTTATATGGGGCTCTTGATGCAAAGACTGTAAATCAATGAGGGAAAGAAAATCCCATTAGATGGTGGCAGACTGAGCTGCCAGCTGCATCAGAGCGGGAAAAGCCCCAGGAGAAGATCAATTGGGACCCTGCGAAAGGCGTCCCACCCAGGCATGGGATCTGGAGAAACACTGGGCTCTCCCTTTCCTTCCCAGGTTCCCTGCACCTTCTTTGCTCAGATGAAAGGGCCTCCAAGTTCTGAGTGATTGATGGCACTTGAGATCAAGCCCAACTACTGATGCCCACATCTCCCAGACACAAGCCAGATTCCAAGACCTTGGGGGCCCTGGAGCTTCATGCTCTCAGGTACCTACCTTAGACACTACCTGTCAGTCTTGGGGAGGGCTGGGAGCCTTGGCAGACATTCACTCTTCCACCATCAGGGACATCACATTTGTTCTGGTACCAGGCCAAATTCCTGTGACTTAACAGTATCATTTAAGAAAATGTGTTTCTTTTTTCCATTTGTATGCAAGGGGCTATGAGAAGGAATCTGCTCTTTGTTGGACTAGCTTGTGGTCTAAGCTAAAGTCCCAAGTTAGCATGCTAATAACATTTGCAAAGTACCATCCTCACAACCATCCAGCAAAGTGGACAGGACAAGCCTCACTATTTCTATGTTATAGATGAGATGATGGAGGCTCAGAAAGGTTAAGGGATTAGCCCAAGGTCACACAACTAATTAAGGTCATTAAAGTGCCAGCACTGGGATTCGGACGGCTACCTCTCCAGACCAAGTCTAGCTCTCTTCATAACTCAAAGAGAAAATGGAACAGAAGAGAAGCCACTTGAGCTTCTGTGCCCTCTTAGCAGGGTCTCTACTCCGAATTGGAGCTTATGTGCCCTCTTAGCAGGGTCTCTACTCCGAATTGCTTTTCTAGCACTGGGGAGAGGGATATAGGTTTATCTTGGCCCCAGAAAAGTCAATGACACAGGGCTAGGACAACAAGGTTGAGGTTATGGATTCATAATGGAACACTCTACCTAAAAGAGTCCTATCAATGGAATGAATCCCTGTGTTTAGATCTGACAGGATACAACTCCCAACTCAGTCAGTTAGTAAGCAATTACTAAGCACTTGCTCTGAGTAAAGACCATCCTTTCCCTCATGGAGGTTATGTTCAAATGGAGGAGAAAAAATGTAAGTGGGTAGATACATACAAGGTACATACAGAGTAGATCTCACAGTGGGAACGGCATTGGCATCTGGGAAGACTGGGAAAGACCTGAAGAAAGTGAGATGTGAGCTGAGTCCTAAAGCCCGGAGACAGCAGTGAGGAGAGAAAGCTTTCCAGGAACGGTGGACACATGGAACAGGAAAAGATGGAGTATTGTAGGACAGAGCCAGATAAAATAAGCACAAACTACCTTTGGGGGAACTGAAGATCTGGGAAATTGAGAGAAACAGCAAAACACAGGAGGGAGAAAGGGCAATACTCAGAGACCTATGAAGTATCAATCATCAGAACCATTTGGGATTGGTTGAAAAGGAGACAAGCAGGTCAGTGGAAAAAACTAAACATGGGGGAATCAGAAACAGTGCAACTCAATAGCCCAGGTTTCGATAAGCCTGAAAACATAAATTACTTGGGAAAGAACTCCCTATTTGATAAACTAGGAAAACTAGATGCAGCCTGGCAGGAAATAGGCTTAGATCAGCATGTTGTACCATATTCTATAGCGAATCCAAAATGGATATCACCTGAATATGAATGCTCATACAATAAGAAAAGAGAATAAAATAACTTTCACATCCATGAGCAAAAACTGAATTCTTAAACAAGGGGTAGAGAATTACTAAAGGTAAAATAGAGAATTCCAATTACAAGAAATTGGAAAGCTTTTGCACAAACAAAATTAGTATATTTAGACTAGGAAAGGAAGTGGATGAAAAGGGGAAAACCCTTTATATCAAATTCCTCATATAAGGGTCTGGTTTATTTAAAGTGAGCAGAAAACTAACAGATTATACAAGACCAAAAGCTAGTTCCCCATAGAAAAGTAGTCAAAGGATATTAACAAACTTCTCAAAAGAAATGCAAACTATTGAGCATATGAAAGGAAGCTCCAAATCACCAAGGATCGCTAATGAGTTCAAGTCAAAGTAATGCTGAAGTTTCACTCTACACCCAGAAAATTAGCAAAGATGACAAAAATGGGAATAGTCAAGGATAGAGGGGGTAATGGAAAGATGAGATCATGCACTAATGCATTGCTGGTGCAGCTGTGAAACAGTAAAACTATCTGGAAAGCACTTTGGAATGAAGCAAATAAAGTTACTCAAGTGTCCATAATCTTTGACCCAGAGATCCCACATATACTCCAAAGACCTAACTGACAAAAAAAATAGAAAGGCTCCATAGACACCAAAATATTTATAGCAGCCCTTTTTGTGGTAGCAAAGAACTGAAAACAAAGCCCCTCAATACGGACAAAATTGTGGTTCATGAATGTGATGGACTATTACTGTCCTGGCAAAGAAACAACAAACATGACAGATATGGAGAAGAATGGAAAGATTTATATGAACTAATACAGTGAAGGAAGGAGATCCTTCCATAATGATTACTATGATTAGATGTACAGAAGAATCACAAAACTATTGAAAATGAGTGCTACAACATTACATACAGCTAGATAGTTCCAAAGAAAAGATACAAGAAGACACCTTTCTTAGTTCCTTTGCAAAGTTGTGGGGGATGGATCTATAGGTGTGGAACACTGCATATCACGTCACATTTTAATTTTTTCAGGTTCCACAATTATCACCATCACTGGCATCATAAGCACTACCACCACCATCACACCACCATCATCACCACCACCATCATCATCATCCTTGTAATCATCAGAATGATCACCATCATCATCTATGATCTAGGCTGGTCTGGGGAGGGCATTTTGGAATGGAATATCAACTGTGGGGCCATAAGTGAGTTCAAGCACAGAGCACGATGCTAATGGACCCAAGGTAAGGGACTTTTTTCACCACATTCTAACCTTCTGCAAAGGCTCATCCTGGGTCACAAAGGGAACCAGAGGTGAGAGCAGGGATGGATCAGCTCATGGAAATGCACAACCTAATGTTTTGGCTTTTCCTCTTTATTCTCAAGCTCACAACCACATTTCATGGCAGCTGAAACTGAGTGTAGTATCCATGGGATGTGATGGGAAAGTCTTCACTGCTTTTAAAAGTATCTATGATTTTACTGGAGAAAGTCTGTTCCTTGTACAGATGACTTCCAGGTTAATCTTACTAATCCATCATGTCCTTCCCCCGCTCATTAATCTTCAATGGCTTCCACTGTCTACAGTGTCAAATCTCAACTGCCCAGGATACTCTTGCCCCTTGATAATCTGGTTTTAGCTCCCCATCCCTAGGGATCTTCCAAGCAAAGGCTTGAGGACCCCTTGTTAGGAATGCAGTGGAGAGGATTCTTGGCAAGTACAGTGAGATTCTTGGCAAGTACAGTCTCTAAGGTTCTGTCTGCCTTTCCAATCCTCTCTCTCACTCCTCCCCTTCACAAGTCTCATGTTCCAGGCAAACTGGGTTACCCCTGATCTCCCAAATGGACCAGATCCCCTCATACTTCCAAGGTTTTGTTTGTGACCTACTCACCACCAAATGGCCTTGCCAATTTGCCCTTGACCCTTCCTCCAATGAAGCCAGAAAGAGAGCCCTTGGCTCTGATGTCAAAGGACTTGGGGTTTAAATCCTACCTGTTTCTTCCTGTCTGCGTGACTACATTTGGCAAGTTAATGAATCTCTCTAGGCTGCAATTTCTCTCATCTGGAAAATGACCTTTCAGCTCTACATCTGTGATCCCATAATCTTGTGATCTCTCTCCTGTCTCCATTATATTTACTGCCTGTACCACTTGGGCAGCATTAATGGAATCCTGGCTTGCATTACTGAACATTTTACCTGGGTCAATTAACAAGAGTTTATAAAATGCTTACTATGTTCCAGAGATTGTGATAAGCACCTGGAAAACAAAAATAAATGAAATCAGCCCTGTCTTCAAGGGTTTCACAGTCTGTTATTCAGTCATTTCTAAGTACTTTCTAGGCACTTACTATGTCCAGAGCTCTCTTTTGGGCTTCAGGTAAGATAGGACCCTTGCCCTCACAGTTGTGGGGTAGAGAAGACACTAACATCCAATACCAAATCCAACAAATGTCTATAAAGGGCCTGTTAGGCACATGGCGCTGTCCTTGGTGCTGGGGATACAAGAGGGGCACAGGCTGTTTTCAAGGAACTTTCATTCAGCTTGGGAGTGTGGGAAGAGAGGGGAAGGGGCAGAAAATAACTGGAAGAACCAGTGGATTTGGAGTCCGGAATCAGGGTTCACTTATCAGTGGAGTGACATTAGGCAAGTAATTTCCTTTCTGTGGGTCTCAGGTCTCTCTTTAAGGTCCCCTTCTAGCTCTGACTCCAATGACTATGTGAACAGATGGGAGTATCAGAAGGGCGAAGGATGGACCAAAGAGGGGAATGTAGAGAAGGAATGACTTTTGTCTCAGGATTCAAGAGGCAAGTGATATCAGGGAAGGGAAGGATGTCAACAGACAGAGGTGGAGAGAGGCAGTTGGGGTCTCTTCTCCATAGGAGGGACAGCATGAACACCGAGATTGTTAAGTGGTGTTTCCCCCAATTAGATTATAAGCTCTTTGAGGACCAAAGGAGCTAGACATGACACTTGGATTTCTCTATAGCTCCCTGATTTGTTAGGTGTGTGACAGAAGAATGAGCTGCCCTTTTGGAGCTGAGCTGAGCCTTGCATGACCTCAGCCCCTCAGAGAGTAACAAAGACTTCATCTAACCATTGCCACCAATGCTGACTGTCCCCATGTTCCTGGCATTATCCTCAGAGGAATATCTGGAGGCTAGATCAAGACCATCTGACCGGCTTCATGGATGAAATATAAAAGGATTAGCCCCCAGCAGGGCAAGTAGGGTAAACCAGGACAGCGGGCAGGGATCGCCATGGCCACAGGGCTGGGCGGAGATGAATTATTATGCTTCATCTGAGCAGGCTCAGTGGAAAGGGAATGGAGCAGATGGTCATCCTCCAGCCACCCTTGATTAGCTTCCCAGGCTGAAGCATCCTCCCACCAAGTCTCAGTGAGCAAAGGCATATGAGGAAGAGGCAGATTGGATCAGGAGAACCAAGACCATAGCAGATTTTGGGGCAGGAGGCTGATGTCACCTGTCCTTCCTCCCCCCACCCCACCCCCACTGCCTTGGGTTGACCTGCTAGGGTGCATCTCCCTCGCCATCATGTCCCTCCTGAACTCTCTGCCCTATCACTGAGCATGCCAACCTACCCAACAAGGAGGTGCTCCCTGCATTCAACTCAATTAGAGGTTAAGTGCAGAGCTCACGAGGCCCCACATTGTGTCCTTCAGGGATTCCACCCCTCCCCAGCCTGGCAGCTTGTCTGTTTCTATGTGTCTCTCTTCTTTTCTTACTGAAAACAAAGCCCCACTTTGTCTCAGCTACAGGTCAAAGGTAGACCCTGTAAACTCAGTGAATGACAGCTAGTGACCTTCTAGGAGGCCACTGGATAAAACAGGCAGAGGAGGGCCAGGATTGCAGCTCCCCACTGGCTCTGAACTAACAGACCCTGGGGACTTCATTTAATGACTCTGAGTTTCAGGCTCCTCCTCTTAAAATGGGGGTAAAGGCAGTACGATAGGGTGAACACAAAGATGGCTTTGGGGTCAGGAAGAATGGGTTCAGTTTGTGCACCGTACACATACTGTGTGACACTAGGTAAGTCCCTTAACCTCTCAATACCCCAAGAAACCCTTCAAGATGGCAAGTCATGGAACAAGTGGCAATCTGCATTGGTGGAGGGAGTTTCCTCACTGGGAATGAGAGGTCTGGTCCCAGTCCCAGTGCCCATCTGGATTACTGCTCTCATTATAGGCTAAGAATACCTATGTTTAAATCTTTTCTCTGACTTGTACTGGCTGCATGACCTCAGGCAACTCTCTGTGCCCCAAGAAACTCATCAAGACTACAAGTCATGGAGCTGGTGGCAATCTCACTGGTGCATGGAGTTTTCTCACTGAGATTTTCCTACACAGACCCAGCTCCCTGCCCCCGACCCCCCCCCCAGGACTGATTGCCAATTGCCAATTAATTATTAAGAGTCTACAATGTACCCAGTTAGTACTAGGACAAGAATGAAAATAGTCCCTGACCTCAAGGAGCTTACATTCCACCCGCCTCACAGAGCTGGAAGGAAGGGCTCTAGAAACCTGACATTGCCATGGAAATGTGGGTCATCTGTCTGAAAGTCCCAAGACACTGGGGAGCTGCACGTGTCAGGTGCTTTGTGGGTAATGAAATGTTGCTGCTCTGGGTGGTTCTTATCCTCCCATGACAGGGCAGGATTCTGAGGTCCGGCTCACCCAGCCTGAGCCTCCCAAGGCCAGGTTCCTGCCGCTGTTCATCTGCATACACTGCAGGGCAGAGCTAGTGATGTGGACGCTGCTACAAGCCCCGTTCAGTGGATGCCCTTGGGCAGGCTGCCTGGACACCCCTCAATGGGCAGCTTGCAGGTTTTCCTCCAGCTTTTTCTCAGGTGTCTTCCGACATGTGAGATCTACAGATAACTGAGGCTCCCAGTTTCCCACCCTAATCTCAGGCCTGAGCCCAGGCCCAAACCCTTCCTCACTCTGCCATCTTCTTTCCAGGAGGCCCTTGTCGAAGCTGGCCCTTAAATCAAATGAAACCAACCCGGACCCAAAGGAGAAAGCAAAAGAAGCAGAAGGGGCCTCCATAATCAGGCCCTCTCCAGTTACCTTCCCAAAAGGCATGCAAGGCTAATTAAGTTTAATTGCGTCTCATTTAAATTCAAGAATCCACAAAAAGATGACATCACTTCAGTCACGTTGTTGGCCAACAACCCAGAGAAAACCAAGGACTGCTTTTCCAGTGCTTTGTTCCAATCTACAACTTTCCCTCAGCCCAGAGAGCTGCTGACAGGTGTCCCCTTAACTCCAAATAGCCACCAGAGGCTTACCAAGGATAGAAGCAAGCCCTACCTTTCGGCAGCAGAAGGGATGCTGGACTTGGTGTCCTGAAGACCTGAGCTCAGATGTGGCTTCAGACACTCACCAGCTGTGTGACTCTAGGCAGGTCGATTCAACTGTTCACCTCAGTTTCCTCATCTGTAAAATGGGACTAATAACAGAACCTCCCTCCCAGGGGAGCTGTGAGGATCAAATGAAAAAAGATATGAGGGCTCTGTAAACCTTCAAGTGCTATAGAAATGCTACTTATGGAGATTAGTATTAATTAGCAATTAACAGTAATTAACTTGGATTTGAAGAGGGATGCCAGGTCAAGAACCAGTGGTTAGAGCTGCTTGTTTTTATGTATTTGTTTCCCACCTTGTCTTCCCCATTGGCCTGGGGGCTCCTGAAGGGCAGGGATGGTCTTTTGTCTCTTTCTGTATCCCCAGGGCTTAGCACCAAGCCTGGCACACAGTAGGTGCTTAATAAAACATTTATTGGATTGAATTGCCTGCTTCAGTTTCCTTAGGCCTAGAAGGAGACTGTCAAGCCTTTTCCTTGGGACTGAAATGGACACTTGTCCATCTGGGGAGAATTCTGACACAGAATTCAACAGAACAGAATGTCATAGTGGAGAAAGTGTTAGGCTTGGAGTCAGGACTCCTCGGAGTGATTCGTGCTGCCCCCACATGGAATGGCAGTGGGAGGGCTCCCCTTTGCTTGAGGTCTTCAGGTCAAAGGTGAATGATCTCTGAGCTCCTGTCCAGTCTGGGAATCTGTGAGTCTGTGGATGATGATAACAATGACGACGATGATGG
>NW_027186352.1:11482158-11498775 GCF_028583685.1 Petaurus breviceps papuanus
CAATGACAATCATGTTGGTGATGGTGACAATGACAATGATGTTGATGATGATGACGATGAAACCACTTGAAGGCTTACCACGTCCTAACCTCCAGTGCTTAGCACTGTACCTGGCATACAGCAGGTGCTGAATAAATGCTCACTGGCTTTCCTTGCCTCCCACACACTCACTTCACTGAAACCTTCACCGAGGAGGGTGGTCTTCTCTGTCTCCAAGCCCTGGGTTCTTCCCCCTCCTCTCAGCTGCCTCTGCAAGGCTGTCCCTGTACTCAGCAGTTGTGCTCCAAGGCTTTAAGGAGCATTCACACTGTTGGGCTCAAGAGGCCACCCAGCAGTAATGGCAGAAGCAAGTACAAGATCAGGAAACTAGGGGGTGTGGGTTCAAATCCCAGTGTGCTCCATCCTCCCTGCGCTGCCTAGGGAGTTCTCCTGCCCTCTCTGAGTCTCCTCTGTAAAAAGAGGGGTTAGATGATGGCCCTGTGACTCCTCTCTCTGTAATTACAGAAAGAAATAGTAACTGATGGCCAAGGTCACTCTGACATTGATGAGGCCATGATCTCCTTACTGCATAGATGTTTCCTTCCAGGGGTCCTTCTGTGACTTGGCCATTGGACTGTAAGCTCCTGGAGGACAAGGACTGTATTTTACCTTTTTTTGTATGCCTAGCACTAAGTACACTGCCCGACACACAGTAGGCACTTAATAAATGCTTACTGATTAACTGGCCTTGGGGGTCCCCCCACCATGATGTGCCCTTCCTTCCTTCCCACAGTCACCTTGACACTGAGAGGCCACTAAGAGGCCACGTGGACTGGTCCTCAGTCACACACACACACTCTGGCCATGTGACTAATTCATACACTTCTTGCGTGACATGCTTTTTGACACGGCTTCTCTTGGGTCATTTCTGGCTTCTGGTGATGTCTGTCTGCTCAGGCCTCCAGAGGAACATCGTGACAAACCACTTTTTCCTGTCCTGAGAGTGGGGTGGGGCTCACAGGGCACTGCACTTGTAGTCAGACTAGGGAATGAGGGAACAGTAGGCTGATGACCCAGTTTTTCCTCTGAGTGAAGAAGGCTGGGGCTTTTCTCTTTCTAAACGACTGTCTGGCAGCGGGCTGAATGCCTGGTCCCTGGTTGGGGAGGCATTACAGTTCTCCTTTGTGGGGCTGGGCGGGTGGCTGGGTGAAGGCCAGGGATTTCCCCATCTCTGGTACGAGGCAGCAGACGGCCGGCCTCATGATCTATGCGGTCCCTCGCTCTTTGAGAAGCAGGCCCTGAATTAATCGCCTCATTATATCCTGATAACAAACAGGCCTGTGTCACCAGGATCTTCCTCCTCACCCTTCATGGCCACTTGTGTTAGAAAGAGGCCTGCATCCCTCATCAAGAGGCGGAGGGTGGAGAAATGTCCCCCAGACCAGCAAGGCCCAATTCTCCCCCATCCATATCTGTAGACTCTGGGAAGCCGGGGCTGGCTCCCCTGCTTCCTGTTCCACTCCCCTCCTCTGACCAAAGGCAGCTCATTTCAAAATTCCCTGTCAGTGGGGATGTCGAATTAGGGTGACCTGAGGGCCATGAAGAGAAAAGGCATTTTTCTGGGGGGTGTCTGAGGCCTGGGAGGGGCAATTTCTGTCTTGCCACTAATGACCGCAGGTATGTGTTTGCATATCCCTACAGTTTACACTCATGTATGTGCATATACCTCTAAGTCTGTATGTGCCCACACAAACTGCAGTCTACATTAGGGCCATCCATCTAGAGTGTGTCTCTAATATGTGCGCACACATGCACATGCATGCACACACATATGCACATGCATGCACATACATGCACACGCATACCAGCCTACACGACCCTACTCACCCAGAGACAAAGAATGGAGCTGCTGTGCATGGCAGAGGGCAGAGGGTTTCTGTGATTACGCATTTGTCTCTGGAGAGCCACCAAGGCCAAGGAAGCAGAATGGTCAGAGGGAGAAGTCTGACAAAAAGGTCCATTCCAGGCCACTGTCATAGTCTCAGGTCTAACTCTGTTTACCTGCAGAGCTCTCCTGGCTGGGTAGTGAGAGGCAGATTAAATGGAAAAGCATCGATAGGAAAGGACGCGATGACAGTACCCTTCCCCACTCCAGAAGGGGTCCCAGGACCCTGTGAAATGTCCAGGAGCTTGCACCAGTCAGGGAAGCAAAGTACTTGTCAATATTAGCAAATATGGCAGAAAACACAGTAAACATGGAAAGTCAGAAATGCCCCCACGGCTTTCCTCTTTCTCTCTTTCCCCTCTCCTTCTCTGATAACCACTCTCTCAAACAATAAAATCAAGATCACACTGAAGTCAAATGATCACTTTACACATTCGTTCAGCAAACACTGACTGGGCACCTTGTAAGGGGACACAGCACTGCAGCATTGGGAGACAGGCAAAATTTAGCTAAAGCCCAGCAGTCTCTCCCACTCCCCCATCAAGAGACATTACAAAGGTAGAAACAACAGGTCTCAGCAGCTGATTGGCTATGGGGGGGACAGGATGAGGAGTCGGGGTAACCCCTAGGCTGTAAGCTTTGGGGCTAGGATGGGAGTGTCCCAGAAAGGAGAGGGCTTGGGGAAAAGAAGATGCATTCAGTTTGGACATGTTGGATATGTTGAGTGAAAATGACATGTCCAAGGTCACATACCAGCCTGCAGAGAGTTAAGAAGAGAATGAGAAGAAAGGAGCTGGGAGCAAGCCTGAAGGCCCTCACCCCTAGCAATAAGGGGCTGCCATGTGGGTGCTGCTGGGAGCTCTGGGGCTGATGCCACGTGAGAGAATAAAATGCTTAGGCTCCAACAGCACAGTCCACTCTCCACCTGGTGACGGTGCATGGGAAGAAGGCTCCATGTTACTCGGGGGCGTGAGGGGGGGACAAGTGCTCTCTATCCTCCCACAGAGACCACTGCCCCATCTTCTCCCTTTGATCACTGCTATTGTAAGTAGAGTGCGTGTGTTCGCACGCACGTGCACCCTGCTGCAATGCTGGACTGCCAAATCATTCCCACCCCTGTAACTTCCCCTGGAAGGCTAATAAACCATGGTAGTGATCAGCCTTTTCAGGTGTTCTCCTTCCTTGTGGAATCCAAGCCCCCCAGTGAGGGCAGCCAGACCAGTCACTGGAGGCACCCCATGTGGACAGCCTTCTTGAGGAGTCTAGCCATAAAAAGGAGGAGACAGAAGGGACCATATTTGGTTGGGATGGATGGATCATGCCAGAGTTTCTGAGGATAGAGAGGTGTGAGTGTGGATGTCGGCTATAAGAAAGTGTGGGGACTTGGAGCTGTCCAAGGTGGCCGGGAAGGTGGGCTCCTCCTGGCTTGGTCTCCTCAAGCCAAGGGTGAATGTGCCCGCTTTTGGGAGATGGGCAGGGGGTTTCTTAACCAGGGTTGGCCTCTATGTTTCCTTAAAACCCAGAGATTCTAGCTTCTGTGTTCATTTCTGCATCTGAGTATGGTGTAGAACATGCCCTGATTTAAACAGGACTAAAGTTGGGAGGCCTATGATGGAGGTCTGCAAGGACCTCACCTTAAACCTTCGTTCAGCTGCTAGAAGATCATTCCACTCTCCTTTCCTGCCAATCCAAGTGTAAGCCGGGGCAGAAGCAGGGCTGGGGTTTGAGTTCTGCCTCCCTAAGAGGATGACCAGCTCTAAACATACCAGCTGCAGCTGGCAGGTCCCCAGACTTCCTCCTGGCCCCAAGCTTCTATTTCATAGCTGAGCAAAGGGAGGCCCAAGAGGGGCTGTCTCATCCATCCTCAGGGCCTCACGTCTAGTTTGGCCTTCACAGAAGGGAACTTTGACTCAGGTATTTCTAAAGACTCTGAACCATTCTCCACTCGGCTGCCCAAGTGACTTTCCTGATGTGCACATCAGGTCATACCACCTGCCAGCTCAAACAGCTATATATGGGATGACTAGAAAATCATTCAAAGAGGGGGTTGAAGTTAACCAGGTTGTTTCTAGCTTATACAGAAGAATGGCAAGACCGATGCTTGCAAAGGAAACATAGACCCAGAGAAGGTCCTCCACATGCCGGAATGGCAGAATCTGGACTTCCCCCACGATCAGGGTGGTTCAGGTTTATATGGTGCCCTATGGCTTGTAAAACATTTGACAGACATTATTTCGTTGGGTTCTTACAACAGCCCTGTTAGGTAGGGGCTATTTTTATGCCCATTTTACAGTTGAGGAAACTGAGGCCCAGGGAGATTAAGTGACTAGCCCGAAGTCATGCAGAGAGTATATGACAGAGCCAGGATTTGAACCTCAGGAAATACCTGCTAAGTGAATGAATAAGTGGGAATGACCTGAGGACCTGGGGAACTCCTTTGTTCTCCTGGAATGCCCAGTGTTTGTGAGAGCCCTTCCTGGAGTGCTGCCCTGGCTGTAGACCCTAAAGCCCCATGTTCTCTGTGTGAAAGGACAGTCCCCAGGGCCTCTTGAGCCTACCTGGGGGTCACAGGCATCCTGCCTGCTTGTCCAGGTGATGTGTCACCAAACACGTGCTTTCCCCCCAGCATCATCCTTCTGACGGACACACATGCCTCACCCCACAGGAGAAGATTCTCCATCTGTGCCTGAATTATCTGGGTCTGGGCAGACTCAAAGCAGCTGGAATCAATTCTATTATGTTTTCAGGCTCCATGTAGGCAAGGACACAGACTTGATAAACTCCAGTGTATAAAGCTAGATAATTTGTCCTCAGCAAGTTCATTCCGGTCGCTGCTTTCCCAGTATCCGTGCACATCTATCATAAGTCTGGAATTTCCCTGCTTCGAATTGTGCCTTTTTTCTGGCTTCCCATGGAGGTTGATGGCAGTGCCCTTCAGTAGTCTGACCTGTGCTCCTCTCCACTGGCTTTTCTGCTGCTCTGTTCCAAGCAGAGAAGTTCCTGGAGAGGTCTAGAGATGCGCTCAGGGCTCTTCTATCTAGGGGTGGGAGTGTGGAGACTGAGGGCCCGGAAGCCCTCAGACAACCCCAGAATTCAAATACAGAAGGACTGGTCGGAGGTCACAGAGGCAGGGCGGCGACATTCACACTTGGCCCCTCTGGCTTTCCCAGACTGTGACCATGGGGCTAGGAAACAATACATCTCACCCTTGAGGAAGAATACTTTAAACAAGTTTCAAAGAAGGTTGGGCCTATAGTCTAGGGACGTCTTTGGCATAGGAAAGACCCCATCCACACTGATCTAGCCAGAGCAGTGCTTAGATGCCCACTGATGTGGGGATGGTCAAGTATGGGAGGCACCTACGTGGGAAAGGGCCGGGTCACAGCACCCTTAGCATCATCGATGCAAATCTGGGAGGGCCCTTGGAGGCTGCATTCCAGAACAGTACTTAATGATGGGCAGGAAGAATATGGGTAGACTTTTCTCAGCTGTTGCAGCAGGAAGAAAGAGAAGCAGTAAGAACCAGGAGAGGAAGGTTCACAGTGACTGCAGCCATGTAACCAGCAGGGCGACTCCCTCACCTGAATGCCCCAGCTGGGTGAGCTCAGGAGAGCACAGAGGGAATGGAGCTCCCTCCTTGCTTTGCAGAGGTGGGTGACCACAGGGGCAGGACACTGTGTATGTGGCCAAGCTCGGTCGGTGTAGTCTGACAGCTCCTTGTTTTCCTTTTTAAAAATCTCGGTTACCAGAAATGTCTTGTTGGGTAGAGAGAGTGGAAGGGCATATTCAGAGTGAGGGTGACATTGCAAACAAAATCTACTAATAAGAAGAAAAGGAAAACAATGTGGTAGGTCAGGGGGGCTCCTTTTGCAGGAGGATTCTTGGAATTAATATGCTGATTCAGAAAATGCACCGTGGCCAAAGGCTGCTGGGGATGAAGGGGTCCTTTTAACTGGATCTGTGTCTTGTTTATCATAAAGGCGTCTACACTGGCCTCTCAGACTGCTGGGGATGAAGGGGTCCTTTCAACTGGATCTGTGTCTTGTTTATCATAAAGGTGTCTACACTGGCCCCTCAGAAACCAACCGCGAGGCATAAATGGGTGTGACATTCCTTTGGCCTCTGCTTATCGGCTAAACTGAACCCCACCCCGTTAGAAAGTAAGCTCCTAGGCGGAAGGGACGGCTTCTTCCTTTGCATTTGTATACCTGGAGCTTAGGCCAACACCCACACAGTACTCAATGGGTGGATCCCCACAAGCTGTCAATATTTTTCATTTGTGAAATACTTGCCAAGAAATGGCTGGCCCCGGAAAGCTACACCAGGAGAGGAAAAGCCCCCACTACAGACCTAGGACTCAACATGGCATCGATCGACTGAGTGGGCGAGCGAGTGAGCATTTATGAGGCGTCTGCTATGTCCCAAGCACGCAGATGTAAGTTCACCTAGGCTAACTTGAGTTTCCTCATCGTTTGGCTGAGGAGACCACCAGGTAGTCTTCCTCCCCCAGTTACTGCCCAGAGGAAGACAACAGACTCTAAAAGGGCCTCCACGTGAGGACAGCTCCCCCAACCCCGCTTACGAGGGGCTAGGTGAAAAGCCCGCCCAGGCAACTCCGCTGGACTCCCGTCACCCACGCCAAAAGAACTGGAATTTTACTGCTCATCCTTTCCTTGTAAATGACTAGAAATGTGTGTGCATTGAAAATTCACGGGGATCATGACAATTCACAATAGACCTACGTGACAACGTAATGGAAGTCTTGAGTTTCCACTTTTGTGCAATTTTACAGCTTCCAAAAATCCTGTCTCCCACAGGATCGAACGGCATTTGAAAACAGGAGAATTAGGTGTGTCAACTAACGGAAAAATTATTTTATTTATTTTACTATAAATGACTCTAATTTTTCCTGTCTGCAAAGACACATTAGATACAAATAATAATAAGCAGATTATTACAATTTTACTTTGAAATAAAAATATTCATCCTATTCCCTCTATTTACCTGGCCTCATGGGTTAAACACACACACATGCACACATACACGTGCACACACACACGCACACATACACGTGCACACACGCACACACACCCGCACACCCGCACGCACAGCATCAATAGATGAGCCTTCTGAGGACTCTTAAATTCTGGTTCCTCTTACAGGTGTTTGGATTGTGGGTGTGTCTCCCACCATGCACGACATTGGCCAGGCAGGGGACATAAGGAGAAGGCTGCATCCACTGTTCTGGTCCCATCTGTTTCCTGCAGGGGCCTTGGCTAGCCCCATCCAGAAAGGCTGGCACCCTTGTCTTGGGCACAGGCAGCAAATAGACTGAAGAAGCAGGAAAGCAAACCCCAACGTGAAATGACTCCTTGGCTGCTCTCGGGAAGAGCAAGCAAGCAGACCCGTCAGGGCAGGGAGCTCCCGGGGCGGACACTAAATGCAACAGTGACCGCTAAGAACAACAGCCGTTCTGACAATGGGCGGGGAACAGAAAGAACTTCCGAGGGTTTTGGAATCTGCAAAAGCCTCCGATCTATGTAACAGCTTTATGAACGGGAGCTGTTTTATGGACGAAGGAACTGAGGCACACAGAGGCAAAGCTGCAGCCCTAAAGAGTGACTGTGGCAGGACTCAAACTCAGGTCTTCCTGACTCCAGGACCCCTTTGCTGCCTCCCCTTCTCATACATATTCCATGGCTGTCGTGAGAAGGCCTCTTATAGATATTATCATGAGGCCTGGACCTTCCTCTCTTTCAATGGGGTAAAACAACCAATTAATCAATGAAATATGCATTTACTGGGGTGGCTAGGTGGTACAGTGAATAGAGCACCAGCCCCTGAGTCTGGAGGACCTGAGTTCAAATCTGGGCTCAGACACTTGACACACTTACTAGCTGTGTGACCTTGGGCAAGTCACTTAACCCCAATTGTCTTGTCTTCCCCCTCCAAAAAAAAAGAGAGAGAGAAATAGGCACTTTTTAAAGCCCCGGCAACTCTGGGTCAATCACAGGGAGCCAGGTGTGGCTTTGGGGCTGTCCCTTCTCTTGGTTTGTAGGCACTGACAGGCTCCTTCTCATTGTTACTGGACCAGAGGGGTTTTGGAAGCCCAGCTTTGCACTCTGGGAGAGGCTGGAGATGATGAAAGGGTTTCCTTGCTGTTCCCCTTCACCTCCCACCTCCATGCCTATGCCAACCCGTCTCTGTGCCTGCAATGCCCTCTGCCTTCATTTCCTCTTCTTGGAAGCCCAAGCCCCTTCTGGATTCAGCTCGGGTGCCGGGTCCTACAAAAACTCATTCCTGATTCCCCCGCTCCTCCCCTTTCCCACCAAAATAATTTTATTTTCTATATATCCCGAATTTGCTTATGTGTGACCATACTGTACCCCCTCCCCTGCCCCTTGCTGCTACACCCCCATGTGGAATGGAAACTCTTTGAGGGCAGGGACTCTCACTTCTGTCTTTGTATCTCTGCTGCCTATACAGTAAGCGGCACACAGTAGGTGCTTAATAGAAGGTGCTTCTGGATTAAGCCTTAATTTGGACAGTACTGGTCTACATGGACAGGGCATCCCTTGCTCCCACCAGTGTTTTCTGTACAAAACTGACCGCCAGCTCTCTTTGAGCCCAGAGTAGGAAACGGGCAATGCAAGGGCTGGTGTGGGATGCTGCTCGGCCCTCTGAATGGTGCCCGGCTTCTCCGGGAAACAAAGGTCATCCCTTCATCGCTCCTCTGAGTCTTGAGATCGGGCTCACTCCTGAGTCATGGAGACCACCACCTCTGAAGGAGAGGGCTTGACAGACTCCCCCGAGGGTGAGGGCACGGGGGGGGGGGGGGGGGGGGGGGGGGAGGGAGGAGGCCCTTGGCGGGTGGAGCGGGCTGGGACACACCCTCACTGGGGATAGACGTTAAAGGTCGAGTCCTCCAGGAAGCTCTTTGAGGACAGACACTGCTGGTCATTTGGACTCAGCATCTTATGTGTAGTTGATACAAAATTATGCAGAAATAAACAAATGTTTGTTGGTTTGGACTAAGTTAAAATGTATGTCCCAGGGCATAGAGAAAGAAGCAATTTTAGAAGTCACTTTGTCCAACTGGTTCATTTTACAGATAAAGAAACTGAGGCCCACAGATGGGAAGTGATTTGCTCAACTGACTTCCTTCCAGGCTCAGCTAAATCCCCCCCCCCCTTCCACAAGGCCTTACCAGCCCTCCCTCATCCTGGTTCCTCCTCTCGGAGATCTCCCCCAATTTAATCTGTATACAGTTATCCCCTCCACATCGAGACTTTCCCCATCATGGTTCTGATATAGCAAGGGCTGGCATATGAAATTAAAAGGGAATTTGGGGGGAGTTCTGTGGAAGCCACAGAAGACATGTGAAGGCCAGCAGACAATACAGAAAAAGTCTGGACACTCAGAAATGCATAAAATATATGTATGTATTGTATCATATCGGCCCAAATTTTACAGTAAGTCATTGTAAACGCCCCATAAAAGAAAGAGAAAATATTCAGACTTCTCCTCTGGTGCAGAGGGAGGGTCAGCAATTTTACATGGATCTTCCAGACTGTGGGGGCAGCACACCCCTGAGCCCTCAATATGGAAGGGGTAAACTGTATGTCCTGTTTGTCCACAGCTGTCTGCACTAGACTGTGAGCTTCTCGAGGGGCCAGAGTCCTGAAAAGGCCTTCTTTCTTTGTATCCTCAATACTTAGCACAGTGCCTGGAACACCGTAAATGCTGAATACATGCCTGCTAACTGACTAACTCTAATATCTGGTGACTGTGCTGGTCTGGTCCAAAATGCAAACACCAAGGATGCCTCAAGTGATACTAACACACAGCGTAAATTTAGTCCTTCCCTAAAACAGTCCTGGGAGAAGTAAGAGAGGGCTCACTGTGATCCACCAAAATTAGTTCGGTGACCTCATTTTAAAGTGGAGGAAAATGAGGCCTAAAAAGTAGCAGTGACTGGCCCAAAGTCACATTCAGCAGAGCAAGGATCTGAATCCAAGCTCACTCCAAATCTAGGACTCTCTCCACAATGCTTCCCTTCCTTTCAAGAGAAGAATCAGAGAAAACACAGAATTTGGGAGTCAGAGGAGACTTCAGGGACCTCATCCATGAAAGATTCCCCTCATTACATCCCCAACACGTGGCCATTCGGGCTCTGCTTAAAGACCTCCCAGGGGAGAAGGCTACCAGCTCTTAATTTAAAGTGGTCTGTTACACCTGGGAATACTGCAAAGAACTGTCAAAAGCATCACTATTACTATTTTTTTCCCAACCAACATAGAAATAGCTTACATTTGAGGCATATATTTGTAGATTTATTCCAACAGTGTTTGAATTATTAGTATTTTTTTCAAATGTTATCTATTCCAGGATAAGATTATAAGGGGATCACAGCCCTTCAATGGATTTCAAGTAAATTTATGAATATTTATAGGACTTGAGAGCCTCCCGATGACTAAGCCGCTCCCCCAAGCTAATTGACATTGCCCCACTGCCTGCTTTTCTGCTGATGCCTCGATTATTGCCGCAGAAAAAAGAGAAATAAATCAGAATGAACTCGTGAGGAAAAGCTGGCCCTTCCAAAGCTGCAGATTTGCCATAAATAGAGTAAACTGGTCTCTTTTAATTGTGAAGCTCTACACCCCAGTTTCATAATGTCTTATCTGCCCGATGGGCTGCTAATGCAAACTGCTCCCCAGCATTGGCTGGAGAAGCACTGGAGGGGAGAAACGGACAAAACTCTGGCTCATGTAAAATGAGAAGGTACTGAGAAGATTGGATTGGAGAGATTCCAATGAAAGGGTTTCATCAAACCTACCGACGTGGGGCAAATATTGTCTGACTTATTTACATGGCTCCAGGAGAAAAAGATATTAAGATGCTTAAAATCACAAAGGCGACAAATCCTCCCCGGGCCATCTACATGGTACATCCAGCATGTCTGCATTTACCAGGAGCTAATACACTGGACATACTGTGCCCCATTCTTGGTGCCAAGTGCCAGTCCTTTCAGTGCAGGATTAGGGGCAGGTTTTCAAAGGCCTGGGTATTAACCTCGTCCTGTGGGACGTTTTGTTGTTTTGTTTTTCACCAGTGATTCGGACAAAGGCATTGGCGGCAGGCTTAGCTACTACACACATGAGGCACAGCTGGGAGGGAAGTCTGAGACCTGAAGATTATTCAGGGTCCAGAAGATCAGATGGGGCTGAATCTTATAAGATGAAATCAATGAAATCCCCGGCCTCCTTAAAGATCCAGCTTCGACACGAGCTCTTTCCTGACCCCCACAACTGCCAAGTATTGATCTTGTCTAGATACTACCTACCCTCCAGTGAGGGCGGCTCCTAATTCACTCTTGTCTAGCACTGAGCCTGGCATACTGGAGGCGTTTAATAAACGTTTGTCGGTGGATTAATAAAGTATCGTATTTGGTTCAAGATTTCAACTTCTCCACCATAAGGACAGCATGGGTGGAGGGCGGATCATCTAGAAAACACCGCGCCCTAGGAGGCAGCACCACAACATGGCGACAAGAACTCTGTGAGGCGGGCGCTATCATTAGCCCTATGTTACAGCTGGGGCAGACAGAGGTTAAGTGACTCACCCAGGGTCACAAAGCAAACACATATATAACCTGAACTCTGCGAGGGGGGCGCTATCATTAGCCCTATGTTACAGCTGAGGCAGACAGAGGTTAAGTGACTCACCCAGGGTCACAAAGCAAATAAGTACAGGACCTGAACTCAAGTCCTCCTGACTCTGGGTCTAGTGCTCTGACAGCAAACACAATGAGTTGTCTGTCACCCAGTCTTTTTGAAGGCTTCCACTGAGGGGGAGCTACTGCTCCTGAGGCAGCCTGTCTCATTGCAGGATAGCTCCAGTGGTAGAAACATTTTCCCTTCTATTGACCTGAGAGTGTCTTCCCTGCTCCTCCCCACCCTTACTCCTCATTCCACTCTCGGGGGCCATCATGCTCCTCTATATCTTCTCTAGGGTCAATGTCCTACCTCTTTACCCAGTCCTTGTACAGTGCGGTCCCCTGTGTCATTTGGATAGTCTCCAGCTGACCAATATCCCTCCTAAAACAGGGAGCCCAGAACTGAACCCAAGTCCTCAGAAACGTTCTGACCAGGGCAGGATGACTGCCTCCAGGACTGGTGCAATTACTCTCATGAAGCATCAGCTGCTCAGAATTCTAGGAGAATTTTGTCTTGTTACTGACTTTAGAGCCTACAGCACATTTTTTTTTTCTGGAAGACTGGATGGGGTGTGTGTGTGTGTGACAAATCATTCTCCTTTGGGGATAGATTTGTTTTTGTGGAATCAGCCAGAGTCTTTCAGAGGCAAGTCTAGTAAAGAAGTTACAGTGATCAAGCTGAATAAATTACTTCTTTTGGCTGAGAAAAGGGCTGCATCTAGGAAATAAAGAGATTGGTTCTCTGATGTGGCTCAGAACCTGCCTCGGGGCCAGCATTCAAGGAGGATCATAGCAAACATCTCATTTCTAAGGTATATAGGGAACTAAATAAAATTTATAAGAATAAGAGCCATTCCCCAACTGATAAATGGTCAAAGGATATGAATCAGTAGTTTTCAGAGAAAGAAATCAAAGTTACAAATAGTCACATGAGAAATATTCCAAATCACTATTGATTAGAGAAATGCAAATTAAAACACTCTGAAGTACCACCTCAAATGCATCAGGTTAGCTAACATGACAGAAAAGGAAAATGATAAATGTTGGAGGAGATATGAACTGGTCTGGTCATTCGGAGAGCATTTTGGAATCATGCCCCCCAATCTATTAAACTGTGCACACCCTTTGACTCAGCAATAACTCTGCTAGGTTTATACCCCAAAGAGACCAAAGGAAAGAGGAAAATGACCCAACTATAAAAAAATATTTATAGTAGCTCTTTTTGTAGTGGCAAAGAATTGGAAATGGAGTGATGCCCATCAACTGGGGAATGGCTGCACTTGTGCTGTATGATTGTGATGGACACCGTCTTATGATAAGAAATGACAAGAAGGATGGTTTCAGAAAACACCTGGGAAGTCTTATCTGAACTGATACAACGTGAAGTGAGCAGAACAGAACAGCATACAGAGAAACAGATGAATAGCCGTGAATGATTGAGTAGCTCTCATCAACACAATGATCCATCACAATCCCAAGGACTCCCGATGAAACACACTGCTCTCCTCTACACAGAGCTGATGGACTCAGAGGGCAGACTGAAGCATATTTTCATCAACTTCTTTCTTTTTTTTAAGGTGGAATAGAAATTAGTTTTGCATAACTATACATATTTGTAATGGATTCTATTTTTCTTGTTTTCTCAATGGGTGGGGAAGGGAGAAGAGAGGGGAGAGAATTTGAAGTTGAAAATAAAATAAAATTTAATCTTAAAAAAGAGATCATGGGTACAGAGATCTAGAACTCAAAGAGATGGCACAGATCATCCACTGAGCCATTTTACAGAGAAGAAAACTGAAGCCCCAGGGAGGCTGTCAACAGCAAGGCCAGATTTCAGAGCCAACCCACCACTCTTTCTCACACCCTTCCTTTAAATATGGAAAGGGCTGAGACGTCTGCCATGTTGGAAAGGAAGGGGGCCGGCACTGCATGTGTGATCTCTGAGGTGGATGTGGAGCTTGGATCTGTCTGTTACAAAGTCCAGTCTCCAAGGAATCCCAGAAGGAGAGACAGAGGATGCCTGCAGGGCCCTTTATCTAGCCTATGGATAAAAAGAATCACTTTACTTTATGGTCGCTCCATATTGCTGATCGGGCCAAGCGAGGAAAGACTGAAGTGACAGCAGCCTGGCACATGGCACAGAGAACTGACATTAGTTGTCAGGGAGATACAAGTTCTAATCTCACCTGTGACACATCCTAGCTGTATGATCCCTAAGCCTCAGTTTCTTCTTTTGTGAAATGGGGATAATCATGGTTCCTGCCTCAGAGGGGCCAGGCTGGGGGTGTGAGGACTGAAACATCAGCTGTGGTTATCGGAGGCCACCACTTAAAACAGAGAGCCCCACTTTCTTTCTCTCTTTCCTCACTTGCTCTCTCTTTCCTGGAAACCTGAGTGATGGTCATATTCAGCTCTGAAGACCAGCCTTCGTCTCTTCTGAATGAGATGTCAACACTGGACCCAAAAATATCCCTGTGTAAGTGGGGAGGTGTGTGTATGTGTCTGTGTATGTCTGTTTGTGTGCGTGCCTCTGTGTGCATGTCTATGTCTGTCTGTCTGTGTGTTGAGTAGAATGGCATTAAAAAACAAAAACCTGGTCTAATGGTGACAGCAATTGGACTTATGATGGGCACTCCCAGGGGAAAACACTCCATCCACTGATACAGAACAGCAACTCCTTTGCAACTTCACAGGGTTTTCCTGGGACAGTGAATGAACAGCTAACATTCACGTAGTCCCTGCTATGTGCTGGGCCCTGAGCTAAGCACGCTACAAGGACCTCACTTAGTCCTCACAACAACCTTGGGAGGCTGTTGCTATTACTGTCCCCAGGTCCCTGATGAGGAAACAGACAAGCAGAGATGAAATGGGTCTGCCCAGAGCCACACAGCCGGGTGCATCAGAGGCTGGATTGGAACTCGGGTCTCTCTGACTCCAGGAGAGGGCTCTCTGCTATACCTCAACGCCCACTACTCAGTCCAAGCTTACTTTGCAGGGACTCCCAGCAGCCCTTCTGGCGTGTGGACATCTGCCTGTCTCCTGGGCTCGAAGGACAGCTCAGGAGACAAGGCTCTGACTGAAACCAAAGCACAGCCCAGCCGGAGTCTCATGAATGGGCCTTTTGTGAGAACATGTGCCGGAGAGAGGACTCTGAGTAGTGATGGGCCCATCAGGGAAATTGGAGGCTCCCTCCTGGAGACCCTGAAAGGCCCCTAGGAGCAAGAGGCTGCTGAGCCTAAGGGCATCCCAATAGGACAGAGCCTGAGGCCCCAAGGGACAGGGAGGGGCAGGGAGCCCCTAGAGAGGAGGGTCCTGAGGGTGCAAGGCAGGGAGCTTCATGGGAGGCCCTATACCCCACATTGGGGATACCCAGAAAGCATGGCCCCTACCCACAAGGGGCCCTCAATGTGAGGGGGGAGACGCCTGTGGGCAATGATGTGCGTCCAAGAGCAAAGAGGAGAGAACCTCAGAGGGGAGGGCTCCACACATGGGGTGGGCACGAGGGCTGGGAAAGGCCTCCTGCTGCCTCTCCTCCACCCAGGGAATGAGCCTTTTCTGGCACTGTTATCTTGCCTGCCACCATCCCAGGCTGCTAGGAGAAGGCCTCTGGGGATCACCTTGGCAACACCTGGCTGCCAGGAAGGCCTTCGTCCACTGGGGACCATCTCAGCATTTTTCCTCCAGACATACACACACTCCCTGCCCGGGGAAGACATGTTAACCTTATGTGGTGGGGTCCTTCACTGATGTCTCTCCTGCTTGATTCTGGAAGCAATCTTATCATTGATCAAAGGATTTAGGAAGAAAGCCTAGAGGTCACTTCACCCAGGCCCCAGGAAATGGGCCAAGAGAGAACCAAGGCCAGAGTAGCAATTAGGAGAGGCAAGATTTTAAAACTGGAGGTGGGGGGATCTGATGTGAAATCACTGGTCTCCCCACCAGTCAGGCTGGAAGCAGTGAATGGTGCTTGGGGGCTTTATCCATCAGCCCTGAGCCATTGGGTCTGGGGGGGATTTAACTGTCAGCCCTGAGCCATTGGGTCTGGGGGGGGGGGGGATTTAACTGTCAGCTCTGAGACAGTGGGGGGGAGGTCTTTATCCATCAGCTCCGAGTCAAAAGAGCTAGGGAAAAGCCCATGTGTTGGTCACACATCACTGTGATAACCAAACCCCAGAAACACAGGCAGGGGCCCCAGTCTGGCCCACAAACCCTCAAACAGCAGTGCCCTTCCTAAAAGCGTGTGGGTTTGTTGCTGGTTTTCTCTCAGTGCGTAATGCTCCCTGACTCCCCCGGGCTCCAGCTGACTGAAAGGTCAGGAGATGCTGATGAGCTCCCAGTGGGGCCTGCTCCCCTGTTCCTGAGGTCGGCATCTCACAGATGACAGTTAATACTTCCTGGCCTAACCGTCACACACTCGATTGTTCCCACATGTCCCAACAATGAAGGCCGTTCTTCAGGACACGTTTCAGCCCCGGCGTTCGAGGGTCAGGCCTCCCTAATTACAAACACAACCCACAGAGGATGCCTGAAAGCACCAGTGGGGGTGGGGACAGACTGCCTCCCAGACATCAGGGCTGGGGTAAAGTCACTGGTGCAAATGCCGACCGTGGGCAGCCTAGCTTCGATCTGAGGATGGCAGGATTCAGAGCGGGACAGTGCCCTGGGGAGACCATCCCGTGCTGACGGCTCCTGGCCTTTACTCTGAATGTACGTGTGTCTGTCTATGTATGTGGAGAAACACACGTATACCTATGCACACACATGTGAATCATGAATGCCAAACAGTGAGCACTCACATGATAGCTGAAGGTTTGCAAAACACTTCACAAAAACCTCATTTAAACCTCAAACCCACCCCAGGAGACGGGCGCTAATAGAGTACCCTTTTATGGCTTAGGAAACTGAGGAGGACAGAGGTGAAGTGACTGGGGGGGGGGCAGGAGGCGAATGATAACGTCCAGATGAAGCAAATGGGGGG
>NW_027186352.1:11498785-11508971 GCF_028583685.1 Petaurus breviceps papuanus
TTCCCACGACCTAGCATAGTTGCTAACATATAACAGGTATTTAATGAATACATGTTTGTTTAGTGATCGAGGGAAGGGCCACTGCTGCATGTCCACTGACTGACTGACCGACTGTAGTGACTGGTCCAAGGTCACAGAGTTGAAATTCTAACCCAGAGTCTTTGATATTCAGCTGCAGGAAGGTGGAGTTGATCTGACAAAGCGCTGTCAGCCTGTGGTCCTGGAGATGCTTGGCCGCTACCAAGAGCGGCTGGTCATCAGAGAGTCAGTGAGCACTGCCCGGTGAGAGAGTGTGCCTTGTGAGGAGCTGGGTGCACAGGGCAAATGGGTGAACACAGAGACTTTGGCCAGTTATGGAGGTGATTATTGCTGACCCACGCTGAGCACGAGGAAATAAGATGCTTGGATAGGAGTGGGGAGGGGCAAGTCTGGGGCATGGCCACAATGGACACAGGGCCAGGAGCAGAGACCATGGCCCAGAGAGGAGCCCCGGGGCCTGGGCTACCTCAGGAGAAGGGGGCAGGGGAGGCCAGGAGCCCACAGTCATCCAGGAAGCCCCTCAGACGTCCCTCCCAGCTCTGAGACGGATGCTTGATTCCACGATGGTAACCCTGAGCTCTAGTTCTGGGTGGGGCCCTCAGAACAGATGGCACGTGTTATTTGGCAGACATTTTGACAGCAAAATTAATCAAAAGCCTTCTTTTTTTGTCTGCTTAGTCATTTACCGATTCTCATGCATTTGGAGCTAGAGGGGTAAGTCGGAGATCACCTCACGCAGCCCCTTTGTGACTTTACAGGAAGGTAAACTGAGGCCTAGAGGATTAAGGGCCCAAGATAACACAGTTAGGAAGTAGCAGAACCAAGGTTCAGAACCAGGTTCTGTGACAGCAGGCCTTTCCAGATCCCCAGGACGCTCATTCAAACAAAGAGCTTTATCTTTTAACTTTTTCCCCCAAGAGAGGAGAGTCTGGTCCCTGAGTGTGAGGCCTCTTCTCCAGCCCGGTTCCTAGCAGCCAGCTGGGAGCTCCCAATTCCTGGGCAAGGTCCAGCTGGGCCCTGGGCAGGTGGGTGCCATGCAAAGCCTTTGCTGAGGCACTCCCTCCTGTCCTCCCAGGCAGTGCCCAGGAGAGGACTGTGCCTCTTACCCAGGCTGAGCCACCTGGGGTCGGATGGTTTTCCACACTGGCAGAGGACAGGAACAAGCCTGGCAGCTTAAGGAGTCTGTCTGTCCACCAGGAGATTTGTTTTGAAAGTTCACACCCCTCCCACTCCCCAGAAACACTGGCTGGGGGCTCTCAGTAGATTCAAGAGGATTTGGGTCCCATCCTTACCAGCGATGTGATCCTGTGCCCATTTTATTGTTGGTAACCTGGGGAGATGGGAGGGGGAATGGATGGCCATCTCGGCCCCTCTGTTCTGATCCAGGACTGAACCATCGCTGCCTGAAGGGCCTTTCAGCCTCTCCTAACAGGCCAGGTGTGGGAGGACTGTAGATCTGCCCAGATGCAATCACTTCAGAAGAAGGGCCAGAGCCGCCCCTGAAGGATGGAAGGCATCACGGAGACCCCTGGGGAAAAGCTTAGAAAGCCTCCTCTCCAGTCAGAGGGGCCCGCCAGTGCCTGGAGGAGGATGCCTGCACAACCTCTCATAATGTTTTGATAAAAACATGTTGAACACCTGGCCTTTGTTTGGATTCGAAGCGCCAGGCAAACGCTGATGACAGCCTCTCTGCAGCGCTGATCTGGAAGAGAAAACGGCCTCCAGCCTCCAACCTCCAGCCTCCAGCTGGGATCAGGAAGGTGCCTGTTTGTGGTAGAGGAGAGGCTGAAGCCTGGACCCTGCCACCGGACTCCGAGCTCCTTCCTTCCCAAGATCTCAGCCGTGGGGATTGTAGGGGGGTCAGCTCCAGGCCCTGGGGACTCAAGAGAGAGCCCATGTAGCCAAGTCCAAATCTCACCCCTGGGCCGACCATCATCGTCATCACACTGCTGATCCCAGAGCATCGTTCTAAGGAAGGTGCTTTGCAAACCTCAGAGGCCAGACAAGTTTGACTTATTATTGCTAACAATGATAATGATGGATCCAGGTCAGGGATTTGGGTTTCAATTTGTGGCAGGCAGTGTGGCCTAGTGGAAAGTGTTGGATGTGGAGTTAGACTCTGGCTCTATTGTCCAGCAGTGGGATGACTTTAGGGCAATGACGTTGCCTCTTTGGGCTCAGTCTCTTCATCTGGGAAATGGAGATAATAACACTTATATTATTCACTTCATAGATTATCACAAAGAAAGAACTTTCAAGCCTGCAAAAACCCCAGAAATGGAAGTTATTTTTAGTTCTCTAAGTAGGTCAGATAGCTTTCCTTTTTTCCAGGACCGCAGGCTCTGTTCCTTGACCCCAGCTAACCCCCATCTTACAAAAATACTCCCTAAAGGGGGAAATAAGCCAGAAAGTGCGGACGTGTCAGGGCAAACCCATCCCCATTCCTGGGAAAACACTGATCGTGGGCTGGGATGGCAGCTCTGTGATGTCAGAGGACAACATTGAGAGCCAGAAGGCCCTTAGAGGCCATTGTAGCCAATCCCTCCATTTCACAGATTGGGAAACAGAGGCCTGGAGAAATGCAGGGACTGTCCAAGGTCAGAGCTGGGTCACATTAGAACTCATGTCCAGTGGATCGAAATCCAATGTTTTCTCCATTATCCCCAGGGGTTAGCAGCCCAACTCTACCTATGGTCATTACTGCATATGACACTGAGGGAAAAGATAGTCACTGTCCACTGTAAGCAATAAAAATGACTCCCTCTTTCTGTCTGGTCTTGTTGATGCAAGATGGTGGCCTGTGTCCCCAGCACCACTGCAGTGTCTGACAGATCAAGCTCCTAGTAAATGCTCATGTGACTGATTGGCTGACGATGTCTGCCTGGTGCGATTCTGACAGAGGTGTGGGAGACATTTTGTAGGGGGAGAATCCTGGAGGTGGAATTTTGCTCTAAAAAAATCAAATGATCTTTGGTGAGTCAACAAATAATAAACACAGCAAGATCTTGTATCCTTTATGTCTTCCAGTCAATTGTGTGACCAGAGAGATGTGGTCAACTGTGGAATATCAAAGGCAAAGCCCTGCCTGATTCCTGCTAATGTCCTCATCCAGAACTCCTTCAATGTCTATACAGACACTTATATCATTATAATATACAATATATATAACTATAATATATGTAGGCAATATAGAATATGTAATGTAACATATAATATGTAATGATATATACACAAAATTTTCTACAAATAGGACAATAAGCATATAGGTTGGTAGTTGTTGAAATTCCCTGGGTTACCTTCTGGGATATTAAGTATGAGATTCCCCCTCCCCCTCCTCCACACCCCCTCATCTTCTTCTCTTTTAAATACTCCACAGATCAGTCCCTGGCCTCTGTGTCCACCACACTGAGTGGCCTCCAGGACGGACTTCCTCTGTGTATACTTGGCTTAGTTCAGCTGCTTTTCCTGTCTTCATTTTCGGTAATGCTATTTTTCACATCCTCCAGAAGCTCATGTGGGACTGTGATCTCAGAGCTTGGATATGGTCATTCCACTGGCCTTGACAGAGAAAGGGGAAGGGAGGAAGCATTTTTAAAGTGCCTACTATGTGCCCAGAGCTGTAAGCTCTTTAAAATCCAAACAAGTATTATCTTCTTGGATGGCACAGGACATCTGACAGGGAAGTCTCTTTAGACCTTTCCATTCTCATCTGTGCCCTCCTTCCAGCTGTCACCTTCAGGGCCTGGGCTGTGACTGGTTACTTTGGCTCTGGGCCAACTGTTCCGCTTGGCCTTGTCTGGACTCCTTTTGGCTGGGTCCTGAGGCCATATTACTCATAATATTCCACACTTCACAGGATTGTGGATTTGGAGCTGGAAGGGCCTTTAGAGGTTCAGATCCAACCCTCTTACAACTAGGTCACCTAGCCAAGAAGTAGATGAAGCAGGATTTAGACACAGGTCTTACTGGCCTTGAGTTCAATGTTTTCTACCCATAACGCCAAGCTGCCTCTTAGAGCTGGAACTGAAGGAGGTCCCAGAGCCAGCTAGCCCAAACCTCCTCATTCTACAGACAGGGAAACTGAGGCCCAAGGAAATGAAGTGACTCGGCCAAGGTCATACAGTCTTCTGACTGCAGACTCAGTTCCTTTCACTGTTCTGTATGATGTTACTAATTGATACTTTAAACTGGTCAGTTTTAAGGCTCATTTGGTCTCCTTGTTATGGCAAATGATTCACAGCAGCCACGTTTCTGCATGGAATTGCTGCCCCTGGTGCCCATTCCTTTCTTCTACTTGTCCCCCCCGCTTAAGGCATCAGAAATTGGTTTAACAGACGAGGTGATGAGGAGAGTCGTTCTGACTACATACTCTTATCTTTCTAAAATTTTTTCTTTGACTTGGTGATTAATTTTGATTCTTGCTCTAACAAGGCACAGGACTGATCATACATTGTAAAATGATTTAAGGACTCTTTTGTTGACAAAGAGTTGTTTCCTGTGTGTTAGGACAGAACTGATTTCATTTTCTGCGGTGGTATTCAGTGCCCACCACATTCTGTGCCTCGGCCTAGCTCTTTTCTTGATGAAGATACACGATGTATGGGAGGGAGATCTTGGTGTGATCTAAATGTCCTTGGCCTCTCTCTTGCCTTAGTCCTGAAGCCATATTTTCCAACATAATTTTGGGGGCCTTCACCTGTTTTAAGGTGTCAAGTAAATGGGGATTTCGTCAGGAGGGTTTCAGTGAGCTCTCTGCAGAATAGCTTCATCTCTGTTCTCTGGGGCTGATGCTGTTACATCAACTGTCACTCTTCCTGAACATCTTTTTGTGAATAATTATCATGGACACAATGAGCCGAGGTGACCAAATGTCCCAAGACACAGGAGCTCTTCTATCAGATGCACAATGGAAACCAATTTCTTTCCTCACACACCCAGACATCCCCTTGTCTAAGGTGAATACCATTTCAGCTCCTCTGCGATGCCACTGGTGGGTTATTGAACTGGGATCTCCCACTAAGAGTATCAGCCCCTAAGTTAATGTTTATAGACAGCCTAAAGGCGGTGGGCTCCTATCGGTGTCTGCTGAAGCCTAGCCCCTGGTGATGAGAAGGGAGAGGGGTCACGGCCTCCCCTCGGCCCCAGGCCCAGCCAAAGGCCGAGCTGGAACTGGCCTTTCCAGCAGCTGGGATTTTCTCCCTCCCTGCCTCTTACCTAAAGGCCCGGCTGGCTAGGACGTAGTCTTTCCTAGCGACTGAGCAGAATTATAAAACGCAGCTTAATGAGCCCCGTTTGATCATTTTGTCACCTTGCTATAAGGCTGCTGATAACTGGTGTCTGAGGATAACTTTGAAAAGGGGCAGAAGCAGCGACAGAGCTCGGGAATCCGTCGCCCTGGGACGCGCTGGCCCTATTTACCTAGCGCAGCCAAGCTGCAGCTGCCCGAGGCAGGCAGAACGAAGCCCTCCACCTTCAGTCCAGGCGGTTTGGTTCTGTCTGCAGCCCAGAAGGCAGTGACAAGGTGGCTGAGGAAGCCCGTAGCTGGAACACTAGGGAGCTCAGCCTCATTAAGTCCAATGGCAAATGAAACGTTTTCACTGATGGCGCTGAACATTAGCGCTGGGCCCGTAAAAACTTCCGGTAATTGCCTCCTGCTGCCTAGCCATAAAGGAAGCGGAGAAACGACGTCCCACGGAGCAGCCACCCCACCATCCCCTCCTTGGCCGCTTCAGGAGGCACCCCTGGCTGAGGCGTCCCTCTGCTCCCAGTTGTGCTGGGGCTCCCAAGCGCCTGAGAACTCCAGCCCCATCCCACCCACTGTGACTGGCATTCAAGGTCACCCCCCAAGCTAGTATCCCCCTTCTAAGGTAAGACTTCTTAACGTTCTTAGGATCCTCGACCCCTGGCCTTGGCTAAAGCCTACTGGCTCCTCTCAGATTTGTGGTTTTAAATGCATCAAATAAAAAGGGAGCTTTACAAAAGGCTGTATTTTTTCCTCCAAACGAGTTCATGAGCCCTCCCCCCCATTAAGCACCTCTCCTCTAAGGCTGTGTCCCCTCTCCTCAGAACGCTTCTCGCGGATGCTGTTTTTGTGCACAACTGCCCCATTAGAACGGAGGTGCCTGGAGGGCAGGGGCCGTGCTTTCGGCCTCCAGCATTTAGCACACTGGCCAGATGTCTGGTGATCGATTAGCTCCTGGGACTCCTTCCCACATCCCTGGCTGCGTGCCTCTGTTCATGCAGCCCCTTAAGGCTGGGAGGCCAGGCCTCCCCCTCCTCAGCTAAGAATCCCTACCCTTCTTGGAAATCCCGACTCCATCACTCCCTGCTTTAGAAAGCAGCCCCTGGTTCTCCTGGTGGACAGCAACCGTGCACTTCACTTGGGCGGCTCTAAGGCAGTGAGATGATGGCATGTATGACCACTCTTCATATCTGCATCTTCCTCCCCATTCAGCAATCTGACTGGAGTTCCCTGAAGACAAGGGCTGCACTTTGTCTAAGTTCTGCATTTCCCTGGTCCCTGGCACAGTGCTCTGCCCGTGCTGTCCACACGCGTGGACCACCTTCCAGAGCAGAACAGGGGAAGGGTCACCACGTGGAAGGGCAGCCGACACCTTTATCTGGAGGTCCTGGGAGATTTTCAGCACCCCCTCCCCAACTCTGTGGCAGCTGCTGCCTGTGGGGAGCCTGTGCCAGTGCAAATCCTGGAGGTGGTGAGCTGAGGGGTACGCTGGACCATGAACTTAGTTACAGTTCCAAGGATCCACGTGCTGAGTCCTAATTCACAGCAGCTCTGCCCGATGCTGGCCTGGAGAGATGGCCTCAGCCGGACACCGCCGTGCTGCACTAACCACAGACATGTCTGCCCTGGGTGCAGCCTCAGCATCTCATACCTGCCCCTTCCTCAGAGCCCGCCTCTGATCCATCAGTGCATCCCAGGCAGTTGGTATCATAATTACAGTTTGCCCAAGGCAGTGAAATGATATTGCTTCTGTGTGGGGGCACTCCAGGACATGTGCTCCCAGGTCTCCCCTCTCCCTTGCCCAGCAGGCTGGGGGCTGCCAGGGATCACGAAAGGACAGTGGACACAGCCCACCTGGAGAGCTTATTCAATTCTCACCCTGGAAAAAGAAGATGGATGTGACACGAGGGCCTGGTGGGATTGTTCAAACAGCAGAATTGGAAATGCCGGTGCTTTTAATAGGCACATGGGGAAATCTGGGTGAGGAGGAGGTGGGAGAGGGGTGATCCAGCCAGAAGTTAGAAACGAGCCTGGTTCTCACCCCCACCTTAACGTTGCTCGTACAGATTGGTGACATCGCCTGTTTACTTGCCAAGGGGAATATGGCTTCAAAGGCTGAAAACCAGACTGAGCAGAGACCTTTCAAGCACTGCGGGATAGTCCTTCTCTGGCAAGTTGGCCAAGAAAAATATCTGCTTATGAGTTGGGGCAGTAAGGCCATTTCTTCTCTCTCCTCCTTTAATGAATTTAATCTGGTAACTGATAGTCAGTGGGCAATGAAAAGACACGGTGTGTGTAAGGAGACTGCTGTATATTTATTATTGATGGTCATTTGCATCAGGGACAGACAATAAGTGATGCCATGAGGACACATCTGATCAGGAAAGGCAGGGAGCTGATCGTGGGGTAACAGATGGAAGCTGGGGGCTGCCCCGGGATCCAAAAGTGGCAAGAGATTACTACGGTGCCTGGTATGCAGTAAGTACTCAATAAATGCTCACTGACGTTGACTGACCCAGAGGAAGGCCTGCAGAAGGGGAGATCCAATGGACTAACATGTGGAGAACAATGCAAACATAATCCGTGACTGTTAGCAGACAAACACTGCGTGACGGCTTTGGGAAGCAGGTCATGGGCACAACTGCCACAGGATGGCCCCTCGGGAAGGGTTTCAGAGTCCAGCACCTCACACTGCAAGGGGCCTCCAAAGACCATCTAGAGGCCAGCCCATGACCGAACAGGAATCCAGCCTACAGCTCCCCAGCAGGGGTCCTCAAGCCTCGGCTTGGACATCTCCAGCCCTGAGGAACCCTCCACGCTGGGAAGCAGGTCATCCATTCCCTTCTGGGAGAGCTCTGGGGGCAAACTGGTTCTGTTTTGTTTTCCTATGTGGAAAAAAGCCCCAACTGTCTGTAACTTCTACTTATTTCTGGGATCCCAAGGGAGGACAAGACAAATCCTTCCAAATATCTGAAGACAACTCTCATATCCCCTGGGAGTCCTTTTGCCTTCAGGCTAAATCTCCCCAGTTCGTTCCATGGGTCCTCACGTCCAATGAGCTTGCCCCCCATCACCATCTTGGCCTCCCCAGTCTGTGAAACTCAGAACTGAACAAAATACTCCAAATGTGGTCTTTGCAGGATGAGGGACAGTGGCATCCCCATTGTCCTTAGTCCTGGGCATGACATCTCCTCTCTCAATGCAGCCAATGCTACAGCAAACTTGGTCTGAAGCAGGCTGGCCATTCAAAGAGGTTCTGACAGCTGAGGGCCCTAGGATTGCACTGGCAAGCAGTCTGGTCTATATGGTGCTCTGTCCCTCCAGCAAGGTGCTGCTGGCCAGACTTAACCCCGGCTCTGACAAAATTGCAGAACGACATGAAAGGAGAAACTCTTCCCCACAGAAGCCAGGAAAGCCTGATGTCACAACTGTTTCCTCCTGTTGCTGTCTGGAGGGACACATTTTACAACCACTGGCTTTAAAGGTGAGTGGGATGGTGAGCTGTTTATTGAATGACTGACAACCTGCCTGCCTGAGATGCACCATGGAAAGGACGAGTGTGTGTGCCCCCTGGCACATGGCTCCCTCCAGCCTCAACCCCCTTGGAAAACATAGCCCAGGATATTCCTGTTTAATAAAACATTTACTTGGTATGATGGAACCTTTTCCGAAACTGAAAATAAAAATCACACCTTCCTGTAAACCTGCATTAATGGTCTTCCTTGAGTCCCTACAAATGATTCTTTCAAGTCTAATACAGTTTCCAGATGGAGCAAAAGAGTTTGGCCAAAAACCAGTTTGGGTCCTTGTTGAAGAGGATATCATGGAATCTCTAGGTGGGTCATTGATATATTGGGTCCACTCAGGCCTTCTTTGGCCTTCGTGAGCCTCCCTTTGAACGTGGGCCTACTAATGAAGGCCAGGTTTGCAGAAACAGCCCAAAGAGCGACAAGTTTATATCAATAATAAAAAAAAAAAATGGTGGACAACCTTGGACTTTGATGGGCTCATGAGGTACAATTAACTTTGATTCAAGGGTTTGGGTGAAGGGAGAAGAACCAGGAAATGATCCAGAATGCTGTCATTGTGAGCCTGGTCCTGGAGGAGAGACGAGGAAATGCCCCTTCTTCCCTTTGCTGGCAAGATGGAGAGCCGTGGGCGGAATGTTGCCCATGCTGTCAGACCCAGTCAATGCGGTGGCTGGGTCTGCTGGGAATACCTAGATCCAACATCCGTCTGGGTCTTTGCTGACCAAGTCGTTTAACCAGTGTGCCTCAGTTTCATTGGCTGTAAAATGAAGAGAGTTGGACTTAATGTCTATGGTCTTTCCATTTCTAAATCTGCCTCTTATGATGTCCTAAGAAGTCCCATTGTTGAATGGACTGAAGATCAATGGAGAAAACCATGGCTGGAAGAAGGCAGTGGCAGCGTGGTGCCAGGATGACTGATGTGTAAGATACATGGCATGCAGGACCTTGTGGCCATGAAACGTGGGCCGGGAACAGAGGCAGAGGGAGGCTTCACGAATGGGTGTGTGGGTGCTCCGCTGGTGTCCATGAACTAGTCAGAGGCAGGATGCCAGTAATGTGCTGTGTGCATCTGCTAGGGAGGATTCATGGAACAGCACAGATGAAAACCAACAAGGTGAGAAGGTGGGGAAGGGCTGCAATCTATGCTACTGGAGGGAGGATCCATCTCAAGGACACCACGAATCAATCCCATGTCAAACAGGAGAAAGAAACTAAGGCAAATGACTGTCACTGGGATATTCCATCTCTCCCTTTGATGACCCTCTATGGGCCTGTCACTTGTAAGCTAGTGATATGAAGAAGGGAGGATGGAAGGGAGGAAGGAATGGAGGAAGGAAGGAAGGAAGGAAGGAAGGAAGGAAGGAAGGAAGGAAGG
>NW_027186352.1:11508981-11545635 GCF_028583685.1 Petaurus breviceps papuanus
AAGGAAGGAAGGAAGGAAGGAAGGAAGGAAGGAAGGAAGGAAGGAAGATTTGAATTTGCTCTCATAATTGTTCCATTTTTCAGTTGTTTTTTAGTCATGTCCAACTCTTGGTGACTCCATCTGGGGTTTTCTTCGCAGATGCTGCAGTGGTTTGCCATTTCCTTCTCTAGCTCATTTTACAGATAAGGAAATAGAGGCAAACAGGGTTAAATGACTTGCCCAGGGTCACACAGCTAGTAGCTGCCTGAGGCCAGATTTGAACTCAAGAAGAGTCTTCCTGACTCTGGGCCCAGCGCCCTGCACACCATGGCACCCTCTAGCTGCCTAGTAGTTCCATATGCCCAGCTAATTAATACCCAGGAAGCCCAGGAGACAGCCTGTCCTGGTTCCCTCCTTCCATTGCCCTAAGAGGAGCCCATACATGTGATGGAAAGAAATCTCTGAGTTTGCAGTTAGATAACATGGGTGGGACTCTCAGCACAGACACTGACTAGCTAGTGTGACTAGCTTGGGTCATCCTGGGGCTCTCTCAGCCTCAGTTTTCTTGCCTATAAAATGTGAAATGCTGGGACCACTGGTCTCAAAGGCTTGTGGGCTTGGTAAACCTTGAGGCCTGTTACTATCAGCCCAAACAAGTCTATCACTCATCCTCTTGATGCCTCCGTGTCTTTGGGGATAAAATGGGCTTCCCCAGGGATGCTCTGAGACACGGCCAAGTGCTCTGTCCCAACCCTTGCTGTTATCTGCTGGCTGAGGAACAGCCCCAAACCGACGCTTAATCTGCTATTTTTTCAGGAACACAGAGTGTCCATGGCTGCCTAGGACGAGTGGGGGTGACTGTATAATCTGCCTCTCCTGGCCTGGTTCTTGGGGAAGGGGAAATGGTCAGAGAAAACTGGAACTACAATTCTCATGTTGACTAGTGATTCTTCTTTTAATGAAATTTAATTCTTTTTCAAGTGACAGAAATATCTTTTCTCTCCTTCCCACCCCTCCCCATTCCCCATGGGGGAGGAAGAGAAACAAAATTCTTATAACCAGTTTTTATCATCAAGCAAAACAAATTCCCCAATTGGCTACGTCCGTTTGACCTGTGATGCTTCAGGGAAAAAGCCAACACTGGGTCTCCATCCAATCCCTCACCCATCAAGCATCTATTAAGTGCTTCTAGGGACAAATAAACACAAATCCTTGTCTGCAGAGAGTGTACACCCTATTGTCCACAGGATTTAGAACTGGAAGGACCTTGGAGATTATCTAGTATAATCCCCCTCCCCTCATTTTATTTGGGAGGAAGCTAGGGCCCAGAAAAGAGAAGGGATATCCCTAAGGTCACACAGATGGTCAGGGGAAGAGCTAGGATTTGGACCCGGGGCCTCCGATTCAAAGTCTGGAGCTCTTTCTCTTGGAGGAGATGGGGCAGAGGAGCTTACACCACCTGGGCCAGCAGAGCAACAAGGACCCCCACTGAGCACCTGCACCAAAGGAACGCTCCCATCTTAGAGAAACCACACAAACAGCAAGGCTCACTGGGCCCACTGGGAGTTGTGGGCTGATGGGACAGGTGCTGGGCGGCCCGAGCTCCTTCCTGTTGTTCTAAAAACAGGCCCTAAAATATGCTCTTTGCAAAAGGCAAATTCACTAATTCCAGCCCCATTCATCCTATAGGATCAGAGAACCTTAGAGCTGGGTGGGCCCTCTGACACCCTCTCCCCCACCAGGACCCCTCCCACAGAATCTTGTGAAGGAGGAAACTTGGAGGCTTCATGGTCCATTGACTTCAACCACATGTGAAGTGTGTGGCTTCCCTCAGATTCAGAGCTGGCCAGGACCTCGGAGGTCCCTAAGGGGACTTGCCCAGGGTCACATGGGCAGTAAGCAGCACAGTGAGGATGTGAACCTGCCCCCTGGCCCTGGTGCTTCCTATGTGGGCCTTCCTGTTCTGGGCCCCACTTTACTCATCTGTATAATAAAGGGACTGGACCAGACCACAGACCACTAGGGTCCCTTTCCACATGAAAACTTAGGATTCTGTGGACCTCTCTCCACCATGAAGTTATTGTCTTGTGACTTAGCAAAGGCTAAAACTTCTCTGAAGAGCAGATGGCAAGAGGCTATAGGAGAAATGTGTCTGTTTGTGAATGAGAATGTGCTTTCACACCAACACTCACAGGTGTACAGTCCTCACACATGACCCTTGTCAGGTTTCCAGTCCAGCCCCTCTGCCAACCCAGAGCAGGGTGGTGACCCTGTGGGGTAGGATGGGTAATGGAATGCCAAAATGCCAAGGGGATCCATGGACTTGGCCACTCACCACCAGGCCCCGGGGCTGCCACTGAAGAAAGGGCCAAGCCAGGGCTATGCCCCTGGCACAGCAGACACTCATTCCCAGCCATTCTGGGCCATGCCTGGTAATCACGGAATCAGCCCTCCCTGGCAAGGCAGTAATGATTAGCAGAACAGAAACAAACTCCCACCAAGGGCACAGCATACGGGACGGGGAGTAAGCAACCTGAATGTCCCTCTTCCCATGCCCCCACAAGATGGGGGAGCCAATCAGGTGGAGTGAGACTGCCCGAGAGTAAGGGTTTCAAGGTCCCCCTCAGGCCCACCCCATTCGCCAGAGATGCTCTCATATCCTCGTCATGACCAGGCCCCAGGATGGGAACTTGGCTGCAAAATCCCAGAGGCGTGGGAGGGAGAGAGGGCAAAGGGCAGCAAGTTAGGGAAGCAATGAGGGGAAGGGGGACAGGCTGGGGGGCTCTTTTAGACTGGGCTTCACTTAGTTTGATTAATTAATTATTCCATAGGGAAAGCAAACGGAGATCTGAAGTTGATGCAGAATCAGAAAGAATAACACATCAACTGCTCGCTCAGAAGGAGGCTGGGTCTGAGAGGTTTGGTCCGCTGGGTCCTGAAGCCTTAGAGGGGACAACCATGGGAAAGCCAGAGCCCTCCCCAAGGGAAAGCAGCCTGGCCAGGAGGACGGAGCGGCTAGTGGGGCCAGAGTCTGCAGCCTGAGAAGAGGTCCAAGCAGGCCCCCCCACCAAAGCCACATGGGACAGCCGGGGGAGTGATGGTCCCTTAACCTGGGGCCCCAGGGCCCACATAAGAATGCAGCTCGACCTCAGGGAGATGCCACTGGGGAAAAGCCTTGAGCACGAGCCTGGGGTGGGTCCCTGGCTGTTTTCCAGTGAGCACCTCTGGAATGGAGGGCTTTCACATGGAGAATCTCAGTCATAAGAGGCAGATGGGCGGAGAGGTTTAAAACTCCACCCCACCCCACCCTGTTCCTTCCACAGGGTGAGCCCTCTAGGACTTTACCCTCACACAGTTCGCTCACACACTCTGAGGGGCGCACTTCGAGTTCTCCATTTCCCATTGCCATGCCTTTGCACGAGGAGCCCCCCCCCCATGCCAGGGATGCCACCCCTCCTGCAATCCCTGGCTTCCTTCAAAGCTCAGCTCAGGTATCATCTTCTACATGAGGCCTTTCCTGGTCTCCCCAGCTGCTAGAGCTCCTTCCCATGCAGACTCTGTCTGCTTATACGTGCATGTTATTTCCCCCAGTCACAGACTAAGGCAGAGACTCCTCTGCTCCTGTCTGTATGTCCAGCACACGAGACAGCACTGGCCAAGAGAACGTGCAGATCGATGAGGTCATGGGCCAGTGGAGAGAATGCTGACTCTGGGGTCAAAGGACCAGGGCTTGAATCCAACCCGAGTCCTGTGACCTCAGGGACTCCCCTATCCTTGCTAGGCCTCAGTTTCCTCATTTGAAAGAGGAGGGAGTTGGACTATCTCTTAGGTCCCTTCCAGCAGTGGGTCTGTGACCCCATGACGCCACTCAGATCTCGTCTTCCTCTGTAAGAGGAAGGGCTGACTCTTGGGTCTTGGAGCTCTCTTTCTCCTCCAGATCTGTGATCTCACGGCCAGCTCACCTCTGCAGACCTTAGAGTTCAGAGTCTATTAAGACTAATACCAGATCGTGAGATAACTGGGCAAGAACACAACAGCTCCCCAGTTCCCCCCTTCCTTCCTTCCGATTCCACAACCTTTGGCACATTTGTCCCTTCATGGGTCTGCCTGGGCTTATCCAGAAAGAATCTTCTCCCATTCCCTTTCCCAAGGACCCCACTGACTGGCTGAATCTGGCCCATGGACTCCTCTGTAACATCAGAACCAGCATTTGAACTCGAGCCTCCTGGTTCCTAGCTCATTCCACCACATCATTCAGGGCCCTGGGTTTAAAGGAACCCAGCAGTCCAAAAGGGCACTTGTGTAATCTGAGGCCCCTGTGCCCCTTAGCGTTTACTGGATAGAGTTGGCTACAAATGGTGAGTGGAGAGGTAACCTGATGATGGAAAGAGGCCCAGTAAAACTCAGGTCAAACCCAGGAAGTTCCAAATGCCCAGATGAGGACACATTTCCCTCTCTCTGCTCAGACGTGGCGGAAAGTGACGTGTATTGTCCGTCCCAAGGACAGCACAAGAGGCTGGTATGACCAGGGGGCCAGAGGGAAGGTGCTACTGGGACATGCTGTGTCAAAATAAAATGTGTCAATACACTCCAAAGTCATCAAAGTAATTCTAAAAAATAAGATAAAGAAAGAAAGAACAATGGAATCGGGGTGGCTATTAATCCGCTCCTTTCTACTGGCCATGATCTGGGCCTTGAATAAAGCATCTGCCAGAGGGTCACAGAATCAGTCAGAGAGCTGGAGCTGGGAAATACCTCAGAGGTCAGCTAGTCCAACCCCTCCTTTTACAGAGGAGGAAACTGAGGCCCAGGAAGATGAAATAGCTTTCCCAAGGTCACACAATTAAACTTCTCTCTGAAAATAAACGTTTATTGTTTGGGACCTAGAGGGAGTGTAAACAGGACTCTGACAGTAGGAACCAACGGCATTAAGAACGGCTCTCCTCAGGTGATGGCCCAAGAGCTGAGCCTTGAAGAGAATCATGGGCTTGAGGAGGCAATGGTGGTGTCCAAAAATGGAGGGCCAATGGAGGTTAGGACATAGGCTCCATTAGGTGTGCTGGGGCCTTATTGTCAAGTAGAAGAGTTTGAATGTTATTCTCACAGGAGTATGGAGCCATAACATGTTCTTGAACAGGGGAGTATCACGGTGGGACTTGGGCTTTGGGAAGATTACTTTGCAGCTAGGTGAAGGGGGATGGACTGGAGAGGGAGAGACTAGAAAGCAGGAGTCCAAGGCGATTAGAAGGCTCTGGGAATGGTCCAGGGGGAAATGGTGAGGGCTTTACCAGCCTCCCAGCCCTGGGAAGGGGTGAAAGGGGATGGACTTGGGAGAAATTGTGGGGTTGATGGTTTAAAATGAAGGCTCTTCACTTTTTGGGTGTCACAGAGCCTTTGGCGGTCTAGTGATGCTAACAGACCCCTCTTCAGAATTGTGTTTTTAAACACATAACATAAAATATGCAGGATTACAAAGAAAACCAGTTTTATTTAAATACATTTATCATAATCTCCAAAAAACAAGTTTGCAGCTTAGGACCCCCCAGGCCCTCCAGCTCTAAAGCCATTGTGTGCTGCCGTTTTTCTCTGGACCATATTTCCAGGGCTTTGCTACATTTGCTTGGAGACTAGACATGCTTCCCAGGCATCAGCTCTTGGGGGGCAGGGAGCCTGCCTTACTCATCTACCCCACGAGTCAGCTCACTACAATTATGCAGAAGAGAGGGCTGATCAACTATTCTCTTAACTGGACTGAACAGTAGAAGTGTTCTACACTCTCCCCTCCAGGCTGAAAAGCTCTCACACAGCCAGAGATGGGACAGGGGGAGGGAGTAGGCTTCTTTCACCTGGATGTTTGGCTTAACAGTGGCTGACTTAGAGGCAAATACAAAGCCCCATTCCTAGGGAAGGAGGGCCTTCCTACACACAGGGGAGCTGTGTAGCAAGGGGACCGGAGACACAGGACCTCTGGTGCGATGTCCAGACACACAGAGATACCCAGATGCAGGCAGAGAGCTTTTCGCTTCATCCTACCATTGTCCCCCCTCCACCAAGATGTTAAGAGGGCTGATAAAGTCAAGGTTATTCAGAAGCCAGACTGGGAAACGTGAGGGGGAGTCTTATTCACCCTCCCCAGCTCAGTCTCACCAGCTTCAGATGGACGGACCAGGCAAGCTGGGCCCTGTGGCTGAGTACCAGCAGACTAAGTACCCCAGACCATGGCAGCTAATTACAAGGAGCTGCTCCTGCCAGGCCGGCTCAGGCCAGGCCCGCTCAGGCCAGGTGAGGCAATCATTGCAGGAATGCTCTGGATACCCTGGTTTCCCTGCCCTCTCACCCATCAGATGGCAAGACCACTGAAGAGAGAAGACAAACAACAGGCCCACGAATGTTTGGAGCTGGAAGGGGACTGAGACGACGTGTCATCCATCAGTCACATGTGGACACAGAGCACCCCTCCCTTTCAGTCTGGGGTGGCCGAGGGGTGCCCCCAGGAGGCTAGAAGCTCTAGACTAGAAGGCTGACTCAACCAAACTTAACATGGCCACGTGGCCAACTTCATAAAGCTCACGTGACCTCAGGTTACGACCGTGAGAAGGACAGAGTCCGTGATGGCTCTGTCTTCTCTGCCCTGGGCAGAGCACACCTGGAGAACTGTGTTCACTCTGTGTGTGTGCCACACTTTAGGAAGGACATTGATGAGCTACAGGGTATCCAGGGGAGGGCAGGGAAGGTGCCAAAGGGCCCCATCAGCATTGCCAGTGTTTTCATAGGACTTTACGGTTGACAAAGACTTGTTGAATGAAGGGTGAGGAGGCCAGAAATAAGTCCCTAAAGGCCCCAACTGCTATGCTTTGGGTTCACATGATGAGTCTCAGTTAGGCGCCATATACAAGCTATTTCTGGGACTTCCAGAAAGCGGCTAAACCGCATTTTACGGGGTCCCAGGACGATTCACCTCTGGCTGCCTTCTATGTGCCCCGGAGTGTGATGGTGACTTCTGAGTCCCATGACCTAATCCAGAACCTTTCTTCAGAAGACTTCAAAGGGCTGTCCCAGGTATGGTCTGATCAATCTTGGTTGGGTAGGTGGCAGGTGTATGAGGTGGAGGGACCCTCAACTCCATTTTATAGGTAGAAAAACAGGCCCTGGGAGGCGAGAGGCCTCACATACAGTCACACAGTGAGGCAAGGGTGAGGTCAGAATCAGAACCCAGCCCTCCCCAAGCGACGGGCCTGTATTTACCCAGCAGCACCACTCACCTGAGGTTCCCTGAAATGTTTACAGCCATCACCTCATTAATCACCCTACAGACGTCACCTCATAAATCATCAAAGTTCCACTGTGAAGGCAAACACTGTTTATTCCAGTTTTCACAAGCCAAAGAACCAAGTTTCAGAGAATTGCATTCGCCCAGGACAGCTCATCCCACAGTGTGTCGATTGTAAGTCTGGGAATGAAACCCAAGGTGCCAGGCACACCTCACCTCTTCCAAGACACCAATCCCTAGACAGGATCCCTTGGCTTTCATAAAGTTGTATCACTGAACAAGGAGGGCTGTGTCCCCTGCCCATTGGGCTTTGTCTCTGAATCCTTAGCACCTTAGTACGGCTCTTGGTGTACAACAAGCACTTAATAAATGCTTATTGACCCCCAGGCTTCCAAATCTGTCTCCTGATTTGCTGTAAAGCTCTCAATTAGCCCAAACCAGTAATATGCCCAAGGACAGATAAGCAGTGTTGTCTAATAGAATAAAGACCAGAAGATTTGGGCAGCTACCAATTCAGTCCATCTATCCATCCTTCTCTCTGTCAGTCCACCCATCCATCCATCATCAGTGAGCATTTATTAGGCACTGACAATGCCAGGCAGTAGCCTAGGTGCTATGGTTGTTCCAAAGAGAAAAGTCCTTGCCCTCAAGGAGCAGACATTCTACTGGGAGCACAGCATGTAAATAACTAAGTGCAGACAAAAGAAACATGGCAGTTTAATGGCAGAAGGGATGCTAGGCTTGGGAAGATCAAACACAGAGTGGTCCTTGAGAGACGAGGAGGGAGAGCATGCCAGGAGCAGGGGACGGCCAGGGCAAAGGTGTGGAGATGGCAGCTGCAGTGCCACCAGTGAGGAGGACAGCTAAGCTTATAGCCTGCGGAGCTCACTTCCCTTTACCACTGACCCTGTGTCCTTCAAGGAGGGCTGACCTTCTTTCCCTCCTGTTCACACAGAAGGGCTGTGAGGAACAGCCAAGACCATACAGATGAATGTGTTCTGAAGTCTACAGTGATGCCCACATGAGATATGGGTCGTTAGGGTATCACGCGCCAGACTCCCATGGGGGCCAAACAGCAGACCCTAATGAGTCTGCCTTGGAGGTGGACATCCGCGATGCCTCACAGTGCAGGACATGAGGATGTCTGTTGTCATGAAAAGATATTGGCTTTGGAGCTGAAGGCCTTGGGCTCAGACTCTGGGTCTGCTCCTTATGACCACTGTGAGCTTGGGTGAGTTTCTGCCTGTTCCTGGGCCTCAGTTTCTCCATCTGTAAAATGAAAGGTTGGACTAGATGACAGCTTTGGAGATAGTTAACATGTATGGAGCACCTACTATGTGCTGGCCACTGTGTGGAGCCTCACAATTATTCTCTTGTTTGATCCTCATGACAACCCTGGGAGGGAGATATGATTGTTATCCCCATTTTTTAGCAGATGAGGAAACTGAAGCAAACAGAGGAGAAGTGACTTGGCTAGGGTCACACAACCAGGAAGAATCTGGGGTTGGGTTTGCAGTCAGTCATGCTGACTCCAGGCCCAGATGGGCTCTAATGTCTCTCATGTCCAGGGGCATGCTGCTGTCTCCTAAGGAACTCATTCTCCGTGTCTCCTTTTCAAAAGTTTGTTTGCTTTAAGTTAATTTTGCTAAAATTGTTAAGTTTGAATTTCTTTGCCTTGCTCTGTGTCCTTTATGATTGGTCATTTAATGAATGTTCTCATTAAAAAATTAAACACATACTTCTTTGGATGTTCTCTCTAAAAAACAAGGGCATGGAATAGCTAAGTGGTCAGTGCACTAACGCTTGGCTTGGCCAAACTAGCTCCGACACTTCATAGCTGGAAAAATCACTGGCCCACACCAAGTCTGTTTTCTCATCTATAAAAAATGCAAATGAGAATAAATTCTAGCTCTCTTTCTGGCCCTCCAAAGTTGGAATAAAGAAAGCATTTATATACCTGGAAGTCCCAGAAAAATGCACGCCACTGGGAAGGACACGGAGGGTGATGAAACTGCGTCCCTGGGGCAGGGCTGAAACCAGGCTGTGCTGACCATTACTGGCATGACTGTGTAAAATGGTAATGAGGATGCCTCTCCCGCCTCCCTCACAGGATTAAGTGGGAAAACAGACAAAACATTTGGTAAAGAACAAAATATGAAGTAAATGTCAGTGATGATGATGTCAATGAACCTCATGATTAAAAACAGACATGATCTGACTTATGCTTAGCTGGTAGTTTACTTAATAGTGATCCCACTTCCCCAAGCCCATGGCCACACAGGCAGCCACAGCTGGGCAGCCCACGCGGTGCTCGTGGTCACACTAGCGGCCATGGGCTGATGCTCATGGCCACTTCCTTTGCTGGTAACAGGGGAGGGCTTGGGGAGCGCCCACAAAGTATCTGGTCCTGGAACAGCCCAGATCCCTAGCATAATCTGGCCAAACTTCCTTACCTCCTCAGTGACAGAAGGGTCTCTAAGCTTCTTCTCAGCTTAAAGATCCAATGATTAATCAGTCAATCAGCAAACATTTACTAAGGACCTATAAGGTTTCAGGGATTGGACTAGTTGTTGGGGACAAAAAGGAAACAGCCCCTGCCTTGGCTGGTCACCCACAGCACATGGGGCAGGATGGCACCTACCATCTCAGCCCTCATTGGATGGTTGGGGAGTTCCAGTTTTGTTTCCTTTTTCTCTTTTGTTATTGCTGGGGAGGGGGGATTGATGGTGAGATGTAAAGCCAAATGTAATGGTAATGAAATTTGAAGATCCCTTTGTATTGGAAAGCTGACAGGTACTTAGCACCTAGTTTCAAATTAGGCCTTTGTAAAGAAACAGGAGGTATGAACCCCTGTTGCTGACAGGGGTTGTTACACCCCCTGTAACAGGAAGGGGCTGAACAGGGAGTAGCTAATACCTATATAAGGAAAAACTCCAGCTGGGAAACTCAGAATTGCCTGGGGTAAGCATCATGTAGGCAGGGCAGCTGTTGATGGACTGAAGACTGAACGGACAATTGAGAAGAACTGAGAAGAGGAATGAGAATTGAAAACTGAGACAGAATTTCTTGGAGCAAGCCATGTGGAGTCTGGATAAAGTGGATTTGATTTTGAGAACAGAGCTTATGGTGCTGAGGACTTCTGAGGGCCAGCCAGAGCTGCAGAGGCTGCTGAGGACTTCTGAGGGCCAGCCGGAGCTGTGGAGGCTGCTGAGGACTTCCGAGGGCCAGCCAGAGCTGCTGAGGACTTCTGAGGGCCAGCTGGAGCTGCTGAGGACTTCTGAGGGCCAGCCGGAGCTGCTGAGGATTTCCAAGGGCTGCCAAAGACTAAGGAAGCATGACTGTGGTGCCGGTATTCTGTACAAATGTTGTTGTGGTTTTGTTAATGTGCACGAATGTTCTTGTGGCTTTGGTAAGCCTTGTCTTCCCAGGAACAGAGACTGTGAAGGGTTTGAGATGGACTGGACACTGTGAGCTCCAATATGGAGCAGGAGCTGCACAGAGAGCTGGACAAGGATCTGGGAGCTGTCTGCCTTTGGACTCAGGTGGCAGTTGGTTAGATTCGGGCGGGAGCTTGGACCATGGTAGAGGAATCATGGGAGCTGAAAGCCTGCCCTGAGTCAAGATGAAAAGACCCCTCTGTGGGTACTGAGTAGTGACTGATGAAATTGTAATGTATCAACCAGGGGTGGAATCCTCTGACTTTTATATTTTGTGTTCCTTAAGGAGGCCTTAAGGATGATTGAATGACTGAGTTACTAAATGACTGTACTTTGTTGAAAACTATGTGACCACTTTGTTGAAAACTCTGTGGCCATTTTAGTGATAAGTTGTTGAGCTGTAACATTGAATGCTGCACCTTGATTTTCTGTGAATGTTTTGCTCTGAGTTGTTATTGAATAAATAGAGTTTGCTATACTAGGTAATCAGAACTTTGTAAGTTGTTCACAGCAGCAGTCCTCTGGAGAGCTGCTCATGCTTGGCTTTAATGAGGGCAGAAGGAGAAAAGCTAAAGGGGAACATTCAAAGGGAAGGACTTGCCTTTGTTTCTGAGGTCTGGGGTCTATGCTGTCCTTGAGAATCAAAGGAACCTCTTGAATTGGCTACTGTCGATCAGTCAATCAATCAACAAGCATTCATTAAGTGGCTAGTGTGCCAGGCCTTGGGGATGGAGAAGACAGCCAGATGGGGAGAATTCTCCCTGCCACAGAGAGGGCTCTTGGGCTTGGCTTTTCCCCACTGCTGGCTGTCTGACCCTTTCTACCTCCTCGCCCTGGAGATGCCTCTGTCCTGTGGCCCCTCCTCTAACTGATGATGCCATTTCATGAACTCTCTGGGCTTTTCCACATCCCCTCCACACATTCTAGTTCCCTCCCTTGTTAGAATGTAAACTCTTCATGTGCAAGAATTGTTGGTTTTACATTTTTTTTACTTGTACTTATACAATTGCCTGGCACACAGCAGGTGATTAACACATGTTCTATTTATAAATTTATATTTTATCCTAGAGGACATGGAGGCATCAGAAGTCAATGACAAGAGGTCAGAGACATGGACAGAGCTGGGCTTAGAAGAATCATTTGGCAGCTGAGTGGAGGATGCATGGGCTAGGAGGAGACTAGAGGCAGGGAGGCCAGAGAGAAGGCTGCTGCAGCACTCCAGAAAAGGGGTGACGAAATTAATTAATTAAGAGCAGTGAAGGGCCATGGGAATGGGGGGAAAGGAGTAGACAAGCACGGACGAGGGCTGATAATTCCAAGGTTTGGCACCTGTTGCAGTGGGGGTGGGGTGGTGGAAGAACATTTCCTCCTCACACAAAGCACCCAAGAGGCCATCCGGCCTCTGCTGGAAGACTTCCATGTAAGTGCCACTTGGGTCAACTCAAACTGGAGTTCTTCTGTTCACTCCCAGCCTTGGCCCGTCAGGTTCTGAGCTCTAGAACCAAGCAGGACAAGGCTATTCCCTCTCTAAATGATCACTCTTCTAGTTCTTGAAGACACTGACCAGGCCCCCCGAGCCATCTCTGCTGCACTCCTTCAGTCAAGAAGCTCCTGGACAGCCAGGAAGATGTCATTTGTCATTTCACTTGACAGAAGAAGCACAAAAGAGGTAAAATGACCTGCCCAGGGTCACACTGGTGACATGTATCCGCGGCAGGACCTGAACCCAGCTCCTCTGACTCGCTCTGGATCCAGGGCTCTTTCCATCGCACCAAACTGCCCTCTGACTGGGGTCATCAAACTACACTTTACCCAGGTTTGTCAGAAGCACTCTAGTCCCAGCACGAGTCCCCAGCAGGAAGGACTGCAGATCACAAAACGCTAACAGGGTGGAAGGATCTGGCTGGGCTTCCCTTCCAATCGTCCCCTGACCACTGCCTCTGCTCCTTTTCTGCAGCCATCCCGGCCCCTTCCTTCCATTTTCTGCTCCCTCACTGATTCATGCGCCGAGCACCTGGCTCTCACATCCTCTCTCACCTCTGCCTCTTCTCCCAAGCCACACCTGAGACCTAGAATGTTTTCCTGGACCCAAATCACCAACATCTATGTGTCCAAACTGTCGCCCCCCCCCATAGAATGTGAGCTTCTCAAGGGCAGGGAGTTGTCTTTGTAACCACAGTGCTGGGCACACACTGAGTAATGACTTGTAGTGCAATCCATCTGTCCATCAATCGAATAAGGAGATCTTAGGATTTTTCTTCCAGAACACTTTTTCTGGCCCCAGGATACAACATCTTATAACTAAAAAGAACAGTGTGCCAAAAGAATAAGACTGGAGTGAACCACCACCCTGGCTGACCTCAGCTTCCTTATCTGTAAAATGGGGGGTCGGACCAAGTTCTTTACACTCTTTTCCCATAAAATGAAGGAGTTGGGTCAATGGCCTCTGAGATCTCTTCCAGCTACAGACTGACCCCAAATTATTCCATCTTGGGTGCTGCAGACCTCTTGGGTTTGAGGAGTTGCGGGGAGGGGACAGAGTCATGGCAAGGGATCCAGAAAACCGTATCCACTGTCATTTGGGCCTAAACGATTTGGCTCTACCAGAACATGCCGACATGACTCAGGCTAATAAATAAGCAAACATATCTCCTGTTGAGTGAATAATTAACATGTCACCCACCTATACATTTTCCTCTTTCTTAAGTGTTTGCAGCTGCTGCTGGACTTGAGCCCCATTTCAAGGCACTGCTGAATTTGTAGTCACTTCTGGTCCCCATGGATTTTCTCAAGCAACAGATGGGAATAGTCAGCTACCATCATCTACACCAGGGGTTCTTAACTTGCAGCCCATGGACCCACAAGGAGTTCACAAATAGATTTCACAGGGCACATGAACTTATTTTTAAAAAATATTTTATAATACTTTTTCAACATACAATGGGTTTCCTTTGTCATCCTATAAAAACATAATTCTTAGAAGGGGTCCCTCGGGTTCACCAGACCACTGCCCAAGGGGTCTCTGACACAAACAAGATTAAAGACTCATGATCAAAGAGGACCGGGTAGTTTGTCATTTGGAATGGATCCTCATTCTGGAAGAGTGGAGCCCACTGGCCTGGGGGGATGGGAGCTCCTTCCTCAGCTCTGATCCATTCCACGGTTCTATGCCTCTATGGCCAAGTGTGGCAGTGATTTCCCTTAACATCCGGCTCCCATTAGTGCCTCTCTACTCGCCACCACTAAATGCACTTATCCCATTGTTAACATTTACTGCAAATACTTTAATGGACCCAACGTGTGTGTTTAACATTGTCAGCCTTGTCTGCCTTGGGCCATCAGCATGGAGAGACAGAGAAGACTATTTCATGGTACTTAACATCCCCAAAATGGAGTCTCATTGTGACAGGGATTTCTGTTAGCTGAAATCCTGTTTGTGAATTGCTTAAAATCCAATGCAAATGAAGTGTTGGTGAAGACCAGTCATGCAGAGCTATGACAAGCAAGTGACTTGTTCAGGGTCACACAGTTAGTGTCTGAGGCCTGAATTGAACTCAGGTCTCAGTGACTTAGGTCTAGTGCTCTCACCGTTGTACCACCAGCTGCCTCTGTATGGAAGCATCATAGCTGTCTAAGGAAAGCCTTTTTATTGGAAGAGAAGAGAGTCATTGTCAGACCTGTGGACCCCAGTTACAAGCTGCCGTGATTCTAGGACTAAGGAGCAGAGGCAGGATTAGCACCCAGATCATCTGACTGACTGATGATCTTCTTACACTTTTCTCCCTCCACACTCTTGGAGTTAGAATCTAACCCTTCTGGTCCAGCTATAGGATCCTTGCTATTCCTCAAATGTGATGCTCCATTTCTGGACTTCATGACTTTGCCCAGGCTGTCCGCCATGCTTGGGATGCTCAACCTCCCCCTTCCAGACTCAGCTCAAATCCCACGTCTCCAGCATGAGGCCTTTCCCAGCCCCCCACTGGTGCCAGTGCCTTCCTTTTACACTATGTGTATCCTGCACATGCCCAGTTAGTTGCGCATTAAATCCCCCATTCGATTGGGATCGTGTTTTTGCCGTTCTTTGTATCACTAACATTTAGCCCAGTCCCTGACACACAGCAAGTGCTAAATAAAGCAATGCTTGTTAACTGACTGACTGATGCCTTTTCTTTCCCACTTGTGCAGGTGAGGGTAGCTGCTGGGAAGATGTTGCTAGGCAACACCAGAGAGGAGGCTAGAGGTTTTCCAGAAAGCATCAGGAAGAATCCCAGTAAGCAGGGAGTGACACCGGCCAGGGCTTCATCAGGACAGCAGAGGAATTATGCCAGCATTTAGGGATTGAATTTCTATACCTCTCACTCCTCATTTTATTTCTCAGGATATGTTTCTCTCATAGTTAATAATTAAGTCATTAGTATTATCATTTTCATATACACATGTGTGTGTATATACATACATACACTTGAAGTATTTATGAGACCATGTGCTAACAGATCCCTCTGGGAAACTTTAACTAGGCTGGTTTACTTCAAAGATGTTCTACCATCGACCTAGTGGCAGTAAACTGAATTACAGCATCTAAAAGGAACTCAGCATGTTTCACAAATTTAATTTTTTTATGTAAGAGCAAATGTCATTATGACAAACTTAGCTGTTCCCTGCTTTTTTTTCTTACAATTGTAGCAAATGCAGCGAAGGTCTAGATAGTAATGTTTAAAAGAAGGGCCTCTGGATGCCTTGGTCTTGTACTATGGCCACACTAATCTTCCTAAAACAGTTACTACCCTACTCAAGAACTTAGAGTGGCTCCCTACCATCTACCATCCTTAAGTCTAAACTTGTCTGCTTGATGTCTGAAGATCTTCATGGTCACAGGATCATGGGAAAGTCCTTGAAAATCACCTAGTCCTACCTCCTTATTCTACAAATAAGCAGGAAACTGAGGCACAGAGAGGTCATAGGATCATGATTTTAGAGCTAGACAGGAAGCCCAACCCTTTCTTCTTATGGAGGAGGAAACTGAGGCACAGAGGTTAAAAAGCAGTTGAGTGGTACAGTGGATAGAGAGCTGGACCAGAGACAGAAAGACCCACTGGGAGACTCTGGGCAAACCATTTCACCTCTGTTTGCTTCAGTTTCCTCAACTATAAAAGTGGGGTGATAATAGTACCTACCCCCCAAAATTCTTGTGAGGATTAAATAAGATGATATTTGTACAGCACTTACTTAGCACAGTACTGGCACATAGTAGGTGCCCAATAAATGCTTCCTTCCTTCCTAAAATAACTTGCCCACAGACACACAGATACACCGGGGAGGTGGTGTTTGGGCCGGGATTGCAGGACTCTAACTGTCCCTCCCACCTGCCTCCTCAAACTCCCCCTCATCCTGTAGTTCCCAGGCCAACAGACCCCACTCAGCTCCTGCTCATTCCCCCACGTGGGCCTTTCATTCTCTCTACGTGGATGCCCTCCCTCCTTCTTGGCTTGTCCCAATCCCCTTCTCACACTGATGGGCGCTTCCTCCAAAACGCCTTCCCTGACGATGCTCATCTACACAGCTCTCTCTCATCTAAGCTGAGAACTTAATTATTTTCTCATTGATTCAGTAGGTTCAATCTACTATCTAAAAACTCCCACGCTGGTGGGGCCGTAGGGAAGCAGGTACCCTACGGCACATCAGTGGGATCAGAGACAGCAATCTTGGGGGAAAAGAATGCACAATGAGAGTTAGAAACCTGAGCATACCTTCCAACCCAGCGATTTCACTGCCAGGGCTTTATCCCCAAAATATTATACAAAGAGGGAAAAAGGTCCTCTCTGTGCCAAAACAAAAGACAGCAGCTTTAGCTGCAGTGCCCAAGAAAAGGAAATGGTGTATTCACGGAAGGCATGAACTATTAGGGTGTTGTAAAGAGTGATAAATATAAAGCCCATGAGGAAATGCAGAAAGAATTATGGGTGTGAGATTGGCCTAGCCCTGGGTGAATCTGCACCGACGCCAGCTGCGTGGGGTCAGACACAGAATCAGCATATGGTTTGTCCGGCTGTCATCTTACAAGTCAGTTGGTTCTATTAGATGGATTCCATCCTCCTGGACAGAAAGCAAATGGCTCTGGCATTCAAAGCCCTTTACAGGATGGCCCCTTTCAGTCAGGCTGGTCATTCCTCCTTCGTGCCTCTGACTGGCCCCAGGCTCTTTTCTGGGCACACAGTAAGTGTCCGATAAACGCTTGTTGAATCTAATTAAGCTCAAGATTGTCGATAACTTTTCACTCCTTATTCTGTATGTTTGTTTGAGGAAATCTGTTTTGGTTGATGGTTTGATTTTCCCTGAAGGATTGAGGGTGGAAGTTCAGCATCTATCTCTAAGATGAGTCTTCCTGACTTGGTCTGGTATGTGAAAGACCTCAAGGCTCGGTCCATACCACATGCACTAAAGCAACACACCAGGAGAAGAAGGGACAAGCACTGGGCTCCTGGTTTACAGATGAGGGCACTGAGGCTCAGAGCAGCATCTCGTGAAGCTGGGCTTCTCCTGAGCCCAGGCCCAGGCCTCTTCCTTGTGTCCTTCTGGGGCTTCAAGTGAAACCCAATGTCTCACACTCTCAATGCTCCAATTCCCACGAAGGCTGAGTTAGATCATTTAAAGGCTGCTTGCTAACTCCCTAAGCAGGCTTGGTGCTATGTTGAGCCCCCCCTTCTCTGTGCAAATGTCATTCCTGTTAATTAGCCAAGCAAACATCCTGGAACTCAGTATTTCCCAGTGCCCCTGGAGTTGTGGGGGGAGCTATGAGAAGGGATGGGTGGGGAACTAAACCCACAAACAGGGACTCTTCATGATTGGCCTCCATCATGGCTCGACCTTCACAAATGACTATTGTTGACCTTGACAAAAGACTGGGCTATTTTCTGTCTGGAGTGGAGGAAAGTTCCACTTTCTCTGAAGGAGCTTTTGAAGCCTAGCGTGAACAGTGCCCCTAAGAATACACAAAGTGTGTGTGTGTGTGTGTGTGTATGTGTGTGTTTGGGGAGGAGGAAAACATCAATAAGCTGTTGTCGGCCATCATCGAGTCAGTCCTGACCCCCCACCAGTCACCGTAAGGAGGGTGGATCCAAGCCTGGCTTCAGCCAACCAAGATCCATGTAGGGCCACGTTAGGAGGGTGACAAGGCTGAGTTAGGAATTGATGACCACTGGGCTTGAGTCCCAGCTCTGCCTTCACTATCTCCGTAACTTTAGGTAAATCACAGCTCCCTTCTACGGTGGCTGTGATGATAAGATGGGGCAGCGTTCGCCATACGCTGGATAAATGATAAAGCAGCACAGTGTAAAGGTCATTCTTTATCACTATAGTAAAATCTCACCATTTCAAGCTAAATTGACAGAAAATCTAAATTATGAAACTAAAAAACAAACTTCTTATTGCGTCCGCTCCATTCCACCAGCACTTCATGAAGCACATGCCACCTGTTGGCACTACGCTACGGACGAGGGGCACAAGGAAGTAAAGCCGTCATCTGCTACTGTCAGGAAGCCACACGCCCCAGAGAAATGAACACAAGCCATACACCAAGCACTTCCCCTGAGGGAGTGGGGCCTGGAGTCAGAAGACCTGAGCTCCAATCTGGCCTGGCGGGATGACCCTGGCCAAGTCACTTCACCCTGTTTGCCCAGTTTCCTCTTGAGTAAAGTAAGCTGGAAAACCAGTCTAGTATTTCTGCCAAGAAAATCCCATATGGGGCCACAAAGAGCTGGACATGACTGAAACAACTGGATACCGACCAGTGAGACCAGAAAAGGCCTTGTGGCAGAAAGGACACTTGGGTCAGGTCATGCAGGAGACAAAGCCAACCTGGCATGGCTGGGCAAAGGCATGGAAGGGGACTGGAAGGAGGGAGTGTGGCTGAAGGGGGGACATCTAAGCACACGAGTGACATGGACAGAGCATGGAAGGAGACTGGAAGGAGGGAGTGTGGCTGAAGGGGGGACACCCAAGCACACGAGTGATACGGACAGAGCAGTGTTATAGGATCACAATTTAGCAACTGGGGGAGGAGTGGACTGGAAAGAGGAGGGGCCAGTGTAATAACCCCAGTGAAAGGTCAGGGGCCTAAATCAGGGTGGGGGAAGGAGCAGATTGAGAAATGCTGTGGAAGGAGAATCAAGAAGACTTGATGGCATGGGAAGGAGCCAAGGGTGACTGAGAGTTGGTAAGCCATGGTGACTGGCAGATGAGTGATGGTCTCTACAGAAATAGGAAAGTCAGGGGGAGCAGGGAGGCCAGGGAGAAAGAATGATTTTGTTTTAGAAATCTTGTGGTTGGTATTGATGGACCTCCCAGGTGGAACGTCCAGAAGGCAGCTGGCGCTCAGGAGAGATCAGGGCTTGCCACGTTGAACAGGTGGGAGCTGGTGGGATCTCTGAGCAAGTGTGGTGACAAAAGGTGATCTAGGACCGGACATGGAGAGACACCCACATGTGGCAGGCAGGAAACGGATGACAATCCAGCAGAGGGAGCTGAGGAGTGGTCAGAAGGGTAGCAAGAGAAGTGGGAAAAAGCAGTCATGGAAACTAAGGCGAGAGAGAAAATCCAGAGGAAGGGATGGTCTATGGTGCCCAATGCTTTAGAACTTGAACTAAACTGTCCCGTATTTCTCCTGCCCTTCAGTGCCAACTCTCTAGAAAGGGTTATTGCCACCTATGGCCTCCTGGCCTCTCCACCTGCTCCCTCCTTAATCCCTGATCTTCTGACTTCAGTCTCCAATGCCTGGAACCACTCCCTCCTCCCATGCCCCTAGGGATCCAGAGACCTCTGGAAGGAAGGGTCCATTCAGACCAGCTTGTCCAAGCAGGAGAACGAGGACCAGGGAGATGGGTCACACAGAGATCCCACACTCTTATCACTACCCCTTGTGGTGGAAGACATGTGGACAAATCCTAGACAATCTAGATTTCAATGTGGATAAATTCAGGTCTGTCTGTTCATTCTTTAAAAGTCAGCTTTGTTATTTTCCAATCAGTTCCACTGTCTGACTGGTGAGGTGACATGAATGGGCTGATTGGGTTCCCTGTCTAGATCCTTCCAGCCACTGCTCCTGGGCCCCCATCGTGGGGCCCTGGTTCTGGTGGATGAACTTTCACCCCACTGTGCCAAGAACTGGGCTCCAAGCCACTTCCCAGCACATTCCACACTTTCTCCCCCACTTCCCTTTCTCTTTCCTTAACATGCTGGCTTTCCCCCACTAAGATGTAAGCTCCTTGAAGGTAGAGACTGTCCTGTGGGTTTAGCATGCTGCCCGGAGCAGAGAGCATTAATGAATGCTGGTTCTGTGCACTGCACCTCTCCCTCTCTCTCTTTGTTTCTCTCTTTTTCTATCTCTCCCTCTCTCTCTGCCTCCCTCCTTTCTTCTCTCTCTTATTCTCTTCTCTCTCCTCTATCTCTTTCTTTCTGTCCCACCATCCTTTCCTCTTTCATTTTCTCTCCCCCTCCCTCTCCTCTTTTTCTTCCTCTCCCTCCTCATTTTCTTTATCCCCTCCCCCTCTCTCCTCATTCTCCCTCTTCTGTCTCTGTCTGTCTGTCTTCTCTCCATCTCCATCTTTCTCACCTAGAAATCCAGCACAACACTGGAAATCAGAGCTGACTCATGACTAGTTATGTGTTTCCATGGAGGACACCTTTAAGTCTCTCTGAGCTCAAGAGAAGATGCTGGCTTGGCACGTTCTTGGTCACAAGAAGTGAGGCCTCTTTTTTCCCACCTTTTCCTGCTCCCTGCCTACCCAAGAACTGAGGAAGAGCTGGGATGCTTTCCACAAACGTTGGCCACACTTCGTTGTTTCTCCCTTTTTTTCTAGGCAGACTCAAATCCTCTCAGTCTGATTTGGGGGATGCTTCAAAGGAAAATGAGAATGTTAAATGAATGAAACTGATGGAAAAGCAAGGGAAATCCTGCCCTCCTCATTTTGGAGACAGATTAAAGTAAAAAAAAAGCCAGCCAGCAGCGTATGTGTGTGTACAGATACCTCTCTCCTCTCTCTCTCTCTCTCTCTCTCTCTCTCTGTCTCTCTCTCTGTCTCTCTCTCTCTCTCTCTCTCTCTCTCTCTCTCTCTCTCTCTCTCTCACACACACACACACACACACACACACACACACACACCCCAAGAACATGGGGTCAGGAGGTGAGGGGGGAAATGACCCTTTCCCTGAAAGCATCTGGCCTTGAAGTGTAACTCAAACAACTCCAGTGGGCTGTGAGGCAGCTTCAGAAGGCTGATTCCTGAAAGTTCCTGCTGGCAAAATATGGGGTTGAAAGGTTGGGAATAATGAGCTCATTGAGAAGTACCTGCACGGCGGCCATCAGACTGAGCCCCTCGACTGCGAAGCCAGACCCCAGCATTCCAAAGTACAAGAGTGGAATAAAGCGGCATGATCTCCACCATTAACTGCGTAACGAGGAGTTGGAGACTGCTAGTATTCCCGGCAATGTGGGTAAAGGAAGCACGTTTGTTAGGAGCTGCACAGTGAGACCGCTCTGATTTTATTAACCAAGATGGAAGGAATCCGAGAGTGGGAATTATGGGATCCAATCTCCAATCAGCAGTTAAAGCTGGAGAGGAGTAAATGCTAGGGCAATGGTGGCTTTAGAATGTTCTCACATAAATTAGCAGGGCCCATCGGCCCCCATTTGCTGTTCTCTTGATGGAAGGGGGACATGCCGAGTCTGGCGCTCTTGTCCAAGGGCCTGGGGCTTAGGCCTAACGCTCTTTCTTAATGAACCTGGGGTAGCTTATAAAAGCCAGGCTCCCATTCTAAGAGTGGCCTTTCTTCCCCAGGGGAGAAGCATGTTCCTGAAAGTGCAGCCCTGCTATATACAACAGCTACAGCTTTTGTGTAGAGAGCAGATACAAAATCACAAACCTCCAATTCATGGCCCAAGTGGCATAAACATCCTATTGATCAGCCCCCGAGTGCTTCGGGCTTTCAGCTCGAGGCGCTTTGTACACCTTGCGGATGAAAAGGTACTCTACAGAACAGACATTCTATTTGGCTGGCCGGCTGGTCCAGGCGAGCACAGGGATGCTTCATCAAACGGCCTGACACTTCGCCCAGCCAGAGAGTCCCAGGGGCTGTGCACAGACTTCTCAGCGCTGTGAACAATGTTTAGAGGTCGGTCTTTTTGCAGAGAATGAAAAGGCACCAGCGAGAGCATAAACCCTCGAAGGCCAGGCTGCTTTCTATCCAACGGTAATGATGGGTGCACCATGAAATCACTTACTGGGCCTCATTAAATGCATTGCTGGAGAAAAAGCCCTGATTTATGAAAGCTGTGCCATGATTATAAATAGGCTACCCTTTCCTGGTAACACAGCTGGTCGGGAAAATCGATGTTTTGTTGTTCACAATCTTTGTCTTCCTCCTTCTTCATCCACTACACAAAACCCACTGTAGGGACTCAATTGGTGGGCTCTGCTTAAGCTGCTGCTGAGACAGCCTCAGAGAAGAGGGGGCTGGGGCTCCCAGGGGCAGACCTTGGTGGGGGAGGGTGAGCCTTCCTCTGGGATGACACCTCCAGCCATCAGCGAGGGGCAGCAGCGTGACAGCGGACAGCGCAGCCTTCCCTGAGACCCCCAGGACCAGAGATGACAGTAAACAGAGGGCCCCAGCTTTCAGCTCTCTCTGTCTCTGTGTATGTTTCTGTGTGTCTGTGGTTCTGTCTCTTAAGAGAAAACTTCATTTTGAGGGACAGCTAAGGGGAGGAACATCTCAGGTCCAGTCGAGGGGAGAGTTAGTGTTTCCCTTTCATGAGGTTGAAGGGAGTCTGGCCATTAGCTGAGGCCAGAGCGAACGACTGACTGTGGGCACAGTTTGGTGCTGGACTCACAGGGTGACCTAATCTCCAACAAATACTTGCGCACTTGGGTAATGTTTTCTCAACAGATCTTTAGCTCCCTGCACAGAGCACACATTGTACGTGTGACTGACTGGGGGGGGTGGAGATGGAGGGGAGGGGGTAAGTCCACGTTGCCTCCAAGCTGACATGGGAGCATGTGGGTGGCATATCTGATTTATGGCAAAGTATTTAATAACATCAACAGGAGAAACTGCCCAACCATGATGACAGCAAGGAGGGGGTCTGCATAGCCAGTGACTGACATGAATCTGTTAGTGTATAGGAAACACTGAGGGGGCGAGCCGAGTAGCCAGGACAGCAGTAATGCCTCCCCTCTCCCTCCCCACCTCTCTCCTTCCTGTTCTCTATTTCTCTCTGTGTATTACCGTCCCCCCATACAAACACACACACACACACACATGTACACACACGTACACACACATACACACATACACACACACACTCCCATCTAAAGTTGAAGGAATAATCGCTTGGTTATTCTAATTGTCAAGTTTAAACTGCTCTTCTAAGGCCAGGACTCAGTAGTTACCCTAATCTCCCTAATCTTGGAAGAGCTAGGGCTCAGTCCTTCTTGACCAAAAGTTCTAGAGTAGATTTTCAATGAAGTTGAAGGAACAAGACATTGGCACAGGGGCAGCACTGAGGTCACATGCTGGACAGCTCCTGGCCTCAGGGAGGCTGTACTCAGGCAACAAGCCCCAACCACATCTCACTGTCAGCTAAGAACTGAAGACAAGGCACGTACTTAATCAGGCAGTGCTGAGGGAAGGTCCAGGCCGGCGGCCATGCTGTGGGGTTGGTTTGTGGAGGAGGTGAGGACTTGAAGCAGAAGGGGGTGGGAAGGATGCCAGCTGGAGCTAGGCAGGGGGCTGCAGGAAATAGGACTGAGGTGGCTTACAGAAGGGCTGTGAATGCCAGACACAGGCGTCTAGGTCTTCTGTACCATACTAAATACATAAATACAATAGAGAAGAGGGGCTTGAAATCGAGTTCAAGACTGGCCTGTGACACACCCTGGCTGTGTGAGCCTGGACGACGCTTTGGGGCTCTCAGATGTTAGCAGAGGGAATTGGTTCCTTTTTTTAGACCAACTATAAGGGGCGTCAGAAGTTTGTGGAACTGGAGAGTCACATGATCAAGGTGCAATTTGAGGAGATTTGGCTAGAAAGAAGAAAGGCCAGCAGAGGGGTCAGCTGAGGGGGGAGAGGATGGGGTCCTGGAACAGGAGAATGCTACAGGAAAGGAAGAGATAAATTAAAAAACAACAAAAATCACCACCACCCATTCTGAGAAAAAGCTGATAAGGATTGTAGGAATCATAACATCTTCCTATGGTACCTTAGGGTTGACAAAGAACTTTCCTCTCAAGAACCCTGGGAGATAGGTCATACTGTTACCCCCATTTTATAGATACAGAAACTGAGGACCAGGGAGGTTAATTAACTGACTTGGGGTTATACAGCCATTAATCTTCAGAGGTAGGATTCGAACTCAGGTTTCCTGATTCCAAGACCAATGCCCTTTCCACTCCACCACGCTGATGAAGAGAATGGAACAGGTATGGTTCAAAGGCTTCTGGCTGAAAAGAATGGTGTTATCACCGACAGAAATACAGGCACTGGAAGGAGCCATCCGCCTGCCGAGAACTCGCACCCATCCCTCCCAGGGCTGGGAGCCCCGTGAGCAGGGCAGGAACCCCAGGCTGCCTGGGTGATGGGGAGAGAACCCTGAGTTCTTATCCACATCAGAAACCCTCCAGGCTCTGGAGTCTAGCTCCCATGCTGGCAGGACAGACTCCCCCATACACCCCCACGTGTCCTCTGGGGCTACAGCATCCTAACCCAATGGGACCCAGGGAAGTCTGGAGACCAGAAATCCTACGTGGCAGGTATCAGCTTCTTTCTGGTGACACTCAGCCCTGCGTTTCTGCTGCTCCCTGGGGCTTCACAAAGATCAGAGAAGAACCATGTTCTTTTCTTGGAAAAAAAAAAAAAAACCCATGACAACAGGAGCTGCTCCGACATATATGGGCCTTCACAGAACATGTTCTTTGGGTCTGGCCCTGCACCCAGCTCTGAGCTGACTTACTCATGTGATGGTTCAGCCTCCTCACCCAAGCCATGCCTCACCAGCCTCATCTGCCCCCTTGCCAACAGCCTTCTCCCCACTGAGAGGCTTCTCCTCTGACTGGTGACTGCTGCCAGGAGGATGTTCCTCTGGGAGAACACAGGCCATCCACGTGTACTCTTCTCCCCACTCTGCTCCTGGCTCTGCGGAATTCTCTACCCTGCCCCCACCATCCCCAGCTTTCCAGATCCCTTGTCCCAGTCCCTTGAGGCCAGGGACTGTCTCCTTTCATTTTTTGCTTTTATTTGTATTCCCAGTGTTTATAGTACTGAGTTTGGCATATAGTAGACACTTAATAAGTGACTTAATCTTCTGCCTACCTGCCCCCTCCCTCCCTACCTGTCCATCTATCATCCACCTCTCTCTGTTCTTGATTTCTATCAGCTATCAACCTATCTCATCAACGTTATGATCTTTCTCTCAATCTTACTGTTCCACCTCATCGATCTGTCTCTCCTCTATCTGTGACCCATCTCAACCATCCATCCATCTCCCCATCTTGTCACCTTCTCCACAAGAACGGTGTGAGCCAACTTAAAGTTCTGTTAAGAACGCAGATGACTCAGGCATTTGCCCATTTGCCAGTGTGACGGCCGGATCGAAAGAAGACATACGGTCAGTGTGGTATGGCAAACCCAGGCCAGCTCTTCAGAACCTCTGCTTCCTTTACTAAATACCCATTGATTAATCAACGAACATCTCTTAAGCACCGGTGGGAAGCTTAGTACAGACACACATACCGCATGTATGTATGTATGTGTGTATGTATACATGTGTGAAGATATACACATGTATGTACACGTGTTTATATGTATATGGTGTCCCAAAAGACTTTCTGGAAAATCACGAAAGGCTTCATGTAGGAAGGGGCTTCTTAGTCTGCTCATCATGACATGTTTCAGAGTTTTCCTGGACCCTGAGGTCAAGCTCACTGGTTCATTGTTTGCAGACTTAACTCTTTCCCTTTTTGAAAATCCAGGTCAGTGTTTGCCCTTCTCTGGGCCTGCGGTGCCTCATCTCTCATCTCTGGGTGGCCCAGCAATGCCATCTGCCAGGATTCTGTAAGCTAAGGAGGTCAGTTATCCAGACCAGGGCCTGGGCTTCCTTGAGGGCTGCTGGGGACTCTCCTCCTTCCTCCTTCCTCATCTTGGGCATCACCTGCCTGCAGCTGAGGGTCATTCTCCTTTGCAGAGAAACAGCCACAAAATCAGCACTGAGCTCCTTCACTCTCTTTCTGGTGTCAGCTTATGAAAAATGGCTCCACCCATCTCTCCTCTCCTCCTGTGCTCTAGCAGACAATCCTGGGATTTGAGAATTACAAGGGACCTTAACTCTGTATTCTTTCTAATCACGACAGTATCTGTAAAACACTTAGCACAGGGGCTGGCCCCAAACTTAATAAATGTTTGTTTTCTTCCTTCTAACCCATATGCCAAAGGGCTCCCTAAAGCCCTACTTTTTATTAAACTATTTTATTAAATTTATTAAACATTTATTAAACTCCCCAACACCCTAAAATACCCAACATGTGAACATCCAGCTGACTCAACACCCCTAAAAGGGAAAGAATTTATCTAAAAGCATCATGGAACCAGCAAACATTTATTAAGCACCTACTGTGTGCAAGGCCTTGTCCCAGGTGCTGGGCCTGCCTTCATTAGAATTCAGTCAACCCAAAAGATATTCCTGAGTGTCCACTATGCCCTAGGCCATCACTAGGCAAAGCTAGACACAAGTACCAGGCACTTGAGAGGAAAGAGCAAAGTGATGGAAAATCTTGAGATCCAAGGTTCTTGAGATGTTCCTTGTGACCAATGGCACTGCACTGAAGGTTGGGGGCCAGAACTGTCAAAGAAGGATGGCAGTGAGGGCCATTGGAAAGGGAACTGAGTTTACAGACAGAGAACACAAGTTCAAATCCTGGTTCTGTACCTTACTGCCTAGGAGACCTTGGGGAAATTCCTCCCTTCTCTGAGGAATGGGGGAGCTCTTCTAAGGGAATCAGCCCCTGAGGAGAGGTGATGTAACAACTGCTTCTACAGCCACAGAGGGAAGAGCCCCCCTCCAACCTTATGACCTGTGTGATGTGAAGCCTCAGTTTCCCCAGCTGAAGCCTCCCTCATGTGTTTTCTCTTCCATTAGAATGGGAGGACCTTAAGAATAGGGGCCATCTTATTTCTGGATCTTAGCCCAGTGTCTGGCACATAGTAAGGGTCTAATTCATTCATTCATACTCCAAACCTATGACAATCCACAGAGATGAAAATCAAGTGGCTGAAAACCATGATTTTCCAGGTTAGGACACCCACTTGGACTAGCCCTTAAGCCAGCCTGTCTGGAGCCCTACAGAGGACAAGCACTGACCATGCAAAATGATCTGGGCCCAGCACTCCCTGGGGCGCCGGAGGGGAGCAGGCTAGGAGGCCTTCCCATGACCCCAGGAGGTTTGCCTCCTGCAAACACCCCCGTTGTCCTGATGTTGGGACATGGCTATGACCACAAGAGAACTGGCCTTGCAGGGACCCAAGGAGCATGAGAGAGAGATGTGGTGGACTTGTCAGCAGGCTGTGTCCAATTACTAGCAAGGACCAATGCCGTCAGAAAGGGCGCAAGAGAAATGATGAAGGGCATGTGTGACCCCGAAACGAAGAGGGGTAGTCAGAGTAAGAAGCCATGCTCTGCTTATCTGTTTGCTGGGGTATCAGAGCTGTGATTTCATTGGTCTAAGGAACTTCCAGTGTGCACAGTCCTCCATCGATGCACGTCAGCACCTGCTCTCTGTGAGGGCTACGCTGGTATTTCCAAAATCCCAGACAGAGGCAGAAGAATCTCCAGGATGCTGTATATCTCCCCTACACTTGGGGGTGGTGGAAGGAAACATTTCTCAGCAGTGAGAGTTGTCCCAGCGTGGAGCCAGCTGCCTGAGGAATGAGCAGACTCTCTCTCTCCTTCTAGGTCCCTCTGCAGATGCCAGCTGCCTTTGTAGGATGTACTGCAGAGGGGATTCATGGTCAGCTGGAGCTTGGAGTCAATGGCCCCCGAGGCCTTGTTCACACCCCAGGTTATGAGAAGACAGAGAGGAGAAAGCTACCCAGAATAGGAGGGGCCAAGAAGCCACAATATGAGGTGAGGAGGGAATCACCCCTGGGGAGGAAGAAGTCAGCCCACATTCCCAGAAAGCTTGGTGGTTTCCAGGGGGCTTTCGTTAAATACCTTGGCAAGGCCCCATAGTACAGGGGAAAGGACCCAGGCCCTGAAGCCTGAGGACCTGGGTTCCAATTCTACCTTGGATGCTTCTTACTTCTCTGACCTTGGGGAGGGCACTGCCCCTTCCCCCATCTTAGTTTGCCCCACTCTAAAATGACAGGGTCAGAGCAGGCAGCCTCAGAAACTTCTTTCTAGATCAGGGATTATGTAGACAATGGGAACGCTATTTCCTTCATCTTACAAAAGGAGAAACTAAGGTTAAAAGGTTAAATAACCTGCTTGCTGTTTCCTAACTAAAAAGATGAGATATGAATTCAGATCTCCTGACTCCAGGTTCACACTAGCCTGTCCTCCCGCTTCTGGGAGGATGACCATAGGCATCTGTAATGATCCTGGGTAAATTCAGCCACAGTGGACCATGAAGGGGCAGGGTTCTCCAGTCAGCATCACCCCTGTCCAAAGTGTCCAGTGTTTGGGAATCTCCTTGTTAGACCTGGAGCTTATCAAAGACACCATCTGACTTTTATTCACGCAGAGGGATGAACTATGGGTTTCTACTCCATCTGACTGGCTGACCCCACCTCCAGCTCTCCAGAGATACATGGTACCCTCTCCCCTCTGCCAGCCCCCATTAGACTGCAGATGAGGATTCGGAGCGGGAGGGGGGGGTTAAAAAAGGATGAGGTTTCTCCATCAGCCCAGAATATTTCCAGCAGTTCAGCATTTTAATTAAAAGGAGGGAACCACTCAACTTTGTGGTTCCCAGGGGGAGGTTATTTTTTTTGACATATTTATGCCCTTGAAAGCAAGGGTATTCTCCTGTAAATGAGATACAGTTGGAAACTCCTAAATCAGCCCATCCTGATTAAACTAAGTTAGGGGAGGAGGGGCAGCAGCCAGAGAAGAGGCTCTCCCTTAGAACTGGCTGTAACGTGTCTGCACCATCCGGGACACTCACACTGAGAATCCCATCAGGACCTCAGACTCTCACAGCCCCTCAGCAGTCAAGCTCCTGGCCTCCCCACATTCCTGACAAGTCCTCATTTAGCCTCAGGACCTACCGAGGGCGCCTTCCCCTATGGACAGCTCCTGTTGGGACATCTCCTATCCAGCCATCAGTCTCTGTAGCTTAACCCAGAAAATCACTGACAATGCCACACAACAAAGATAATACGAATTTGTGGTTTTCTAAGTTAATATGCCACCAGTTGGGACCCATTTCTAGTCAAGTCAGGCACCACCAGCGGAACCCACAGGTCGGAACTCTGACCTCCACAGCCAGGAGGAGACTTCAAAGCTATGACAGTTTTCTTCAGCCTCACCACAGCAGGTATCTACAGACCTTGGGATGCCTGTTTTCTCTCTTTCCTTAATGACATTAGCTCCCAGCTTAGTCTTCTCCACCCTAGTCCCTGTCATCAAAAGTTCACAGGATCACAGGGGGCTCAGAGGTCAAGAGCAACTCCCTTACACTACAGAAGAGAAAACTGAGGGCCAGAGATGTCACAGAACTCTCCAGTCAGAAACATGGCCACAGTGCGGCCCTCCTGCCTCATGACCAGTCTGTCTGCAAGGCCTCAGTCTGAAGCTCCCCTCCGGACTGTCCCAGCCCATCAGGCCCCTCCATCTCTGGCTCACTTCCCTGCCCAGCCTGCACCCCCACGGCTCCCCTGAGTATTCCATTATTCCTGCTCTGCTGATCCTCTAGCCTGGTTCACCTTGCCACTTGTCTTTCCTCTCAGGGATGAGTCCCCTGAGGGCAGGGAAAGCCTTATCTGTCTTGGCAACAAGTCAACAGCTCCCATTTCAAAAGGCTGCCTAGTTTACCAGGTGCCTTCTTCACAACATCTCTGAGGCGGGTGCAAGGATTATCCTCAGCCGCAGCCCCATTTTGCAGATGAAGAAAATCACAGTCGATGTTGATTCTAGGACCTGAATTCGAGGCCAGTGGTTCTTTCCACTGTGGAAGGCTGCCCCTGAGCCCTATGCAAAGGCCAAGCTCTGGCAAGTGGTGAAATCAAAGGACCACAGGACCATACAAGTAGGGCTAGAAGGAACCTCAGAGGTAGTACAGATTAGAAAACAGGCCCAGAGAAGTTAGGTGACCTTCCCAAAGCTTACAGGTAGTGTAAGGCAGAAGGAGGAGGTGAAGCCAGGACCTCTGCTCACTGCCAGAGAGGAGAGAGATGAGACGTGGGCTGGCTGTATGATCCTGGGACGCATTTTTCTCATCTGTGAAATGGGTGGCTTCGATGGTAGATCTCTGAGATCTCTACAGCTTACGGGAAGGAGCTGAGACAGGGGATGAAGCGCCCCTGAGGGGAGGGGGCACTTTGTACCCTCCATTCAATGTCAAGGAGGAGGCTGGAGTCCCTGCCCAACCACTGAGGTGGAGGAAAGTACCCAGGATGTGCTCCAGCAGGAGGGAGGGAACAGAGCAGGGGAAGTGGGGGCCAGGCGGCCTCTGCCACTCCTGCCGCCCTGGGCCACATCCCCTTCATTTGGACTCTCACTTGGGCCAGCTTTTTATATGCCTGCTGTATGTAGCTGAGGCAAAAAAGAGAAATAAAACCATGAGATACCTCGTTAGCGGATGATCAGACCTCAGGTGATGAGTCACATACAACAAGCCCCGCTTCCTCCTCCGCCTCTGCATTCATGCTGGATGGAGGCTCTAATCAGGGCAGGCAGGCACCATCTGAGAACGGCTGAACCATGCCCAGTGGGCACCGAGGGCAGGCCACCCTCCTGCCAGGCCAGGAAGCGAGAGCAGCAGGGAGATGCCCCCATGGAAGCCAGCGCGCCCACTCACGTGGTGCCAGGTCTGGTTCTCCCAGTCGGTTTATACACACGTCTGGAACCATATGCCCCAACACATTGACTATTCTATGTGACAGCAAATATTGTGGTGGCAAGTGTCATCTCCTTGTCATTCTACCCCTCTCCTCTCTCTCTTTCCTTCCTTTCTTTCTCCCTCTCTCTTCTCTCTCCCTCTCTCTCTCCTGATCTTTCCCTTTCTCTGCTCTTCTTCTGTCTCCCTCTCTTCTCCTCTTTCTCTTTTTTCCTTCCTTCCTCTCTCTCTTCTTCCCTTTCTCCCTCTTTCTCTCTCCTCTCTCTTCTCTTTCCCTGTCTCTCTCATGCTTTCTTTTTCCCCTCTTCCTCTGTGTCTCTCCTCTCCTCTTTCTCTTTTCCCCTTCCTTCCTCTTTCTCTCTCCTCTCTTTCCTTGTCTCTCATGCTCTCTCCTTTCCCTTTCTCCTCTCTTCCTCTCTCCTCTCTCTCCCTTCTTCCTTCCCCCCTCTTTCTCACACACACCCAAACATGCCTTCAATGATACAATGGAAAATACCACTGACAGATGTGTTCAGAGGAAGTAGGGCTGGGTTTGAATGCTGCCAACTTGTGATTTCAGAGACATTCCGCGCCCCAAGTGTCGGGTGCTGGAAGCCCTGGCAAGCTCCCCCTCGGCCCTTCCTTGTGCAGCAGCAGGGGAATGCATGTTACAGGCTCATCGGATCCCATAGCTGGATGATGTAAACTCAGCTGTTGGGGATGCATGGGTTATTTCCTAGTTCATGGAATAAACAATGGTGGCCCTGCATGGACTTCGGGATTGACAGCAGCAGATTAGGAGTGTGGAAAACTTCATTTCATGTGGACTGGCCAAGGCAGCCGGATGATGTCAGAGCCCCAGCCCGGCCGCTGCTGACCAGGCTGCTCTCGGCCCCTCTGAAGTTCACTTTCCTCATCAATAAATTAGATCTGAGCTTCTGACCAGGGAGCCCAGGGATTAGAAGCTATTTTGATAACTTTTATGACAAATTTGTTATCCTGTTTTTAATTTTATGCATTTATAAAACGCGATTCTGAGAAAGTGTCCCTGGGCTTTCAACGGTGGGGGAAAGCGCCCCGTGACACAGAGAGGGGAAGAGCCCTCATCTGCAGGGATGTGTCCAGCAATAACACTCGATGAGTGTGTGATCCCTGGCCACATCATTTATTTCCTAGGTTCTCCAATTTGGAGCTGGAAGGGACTTGGAGGATAATTTCCTGGCTGTATGATCTTGGACTCATCTTTGCCATTTGTGAAATGGGTGGGTTGGATGGTTAGATCTCCAAGGTGTCCGATGTCTGCAGCTGATGTCCTCTGCTACCCCTGCAGAGTCAGTCCATCATCTAGGAGTTATTAGGTGCCGGCTGTGTGCAGAGTAAAAGGAAAAAGTAAGATGCTGATCACGGTCCCCTTGACTTGACATGTTTTCTACTCTGTCACAGGAAAACAACACGTATGTGTGTAAGCAAATCGAAAGGATACGAAGTAGGTTCAAAGTAACTGGGGGAGTTTCGACTAGGAGCTGGTACTAGAGAACGCTGGGATTCTACGAGGCCAGAGTGAGGAAGGAGGGCATTCCAGGCAGGGGGAAGAGCCTGGGCAAACATCCGGGGGCAGGAAACGGAATGTCGTGGAGGCTGTGTCTCCCCTGGGCGCCCTTCTCCTTCTGAGATCAGAGGCCAACGCCCCCCTTCTTCACAGGGCTGGGGTGGGCAGCCAAGGCGCCTGCGGACGCGGAAGGCAAGGACGTTTGGGCCAGCCTTCCAGCTGCAGAGACTGTGCTTATTTTCAGGCTTATTTTAGGGAACTTGTAAAAGGAAGTCACTATCATTCAATCTGCTCTGACTTGTTATCACTTCCAGTTTCAAATGGGCTGCTCCAATGTCTTGGATTTCTTGCATAATAAACCTCCAAGTGAAGCTCGGCCCTGGCAGGGGAAGCCAGGGTGGAATCAGTGGGGGGCTTCAGGGGAGATGCGGTGCTGCTGGAGGCCAATCTGCCACACCCACTTACAGCCCCAGGGATGGGGGACCCTTTCTTCTACTCTTGTACTCTTTAGCCTGGCAATCCGCCAGGAGGGCTCTGACCAGTGAGCCACTGGGCCTCGGCCTCTGGGCCAGCTCCAGGCCAGGCCATGCTGAACATTCTCCCTCCCCAGCATTCTATGTCGAGTTTCTGTGCTGTCCTCCCCCATCAGAAGGGTAGCCCCTTGAGGGTAGGGCTCTTGTGCCGGCCTGGGAGCCGTGACAGATGACAGAGAGGTCAGGGCTGTCAGGGAGGGGAGAGGTTGGCTTGGTCTGAGGGGGCAGAAGAGGCAGGATCTTGGGCTGGAAGGTTCGGGGAGGGGGATTTAGGTTTGACATAAAAACAAAAGGTGGCCTAGGATGCACCGACTTAGCAAGTGCCAGATTCCCCCATAAGGAGACAGTTCCCAGGAGCCAGGCCCCATCTATGAGAAGCACAGTGTGGGAACCCCACCTGGGCTCGGGCTCCCACGCTCACACCTTCCTCTGGGCTAAGCACCTCACAGTTCACATCTCACCTCATCATAAGAATAGCTGATATGTCTATGGGCAGCGAGACAGCACAGCAAATGGAGTGCCCAGCCTAGAGTCATGAAGACCAGTTCAAATGTGGCCTCAGACACTTATTAGCTGTGTGACCCTGGGCAAGTCACTTCACCTTGCTTGCCTCAGTTTTTTACATCTGGAGCTGGAGAAGGAAATGGGAAACGACTCCAGGATTTCTGCCAAGAAAACTCCTAACAGGGCCATGAAGAGTCAGGCACGCCTGAAAAAGGGCTGAACAGAAAAATCCACATAGCACCTCCCACGTACCAGGCTCCGGCAAAACGCTTTTCACTCATTATCTCCTCTGGCCCGCACGACAGCCCTGGGAGCTGAGTGATGCTGTTATTTCCCTTTTACAGATGAGGACACTGAGGCAGACAGAGGCTGCATGGCTTGCCCAGGTCTCACAGCTAGGCAGTGGCTGAGGCCAGACTGGGATTCGGGTCTTGCTAGCTCCAGGCCTGGTGCTCTGTCCCCTGCACCACAGCAGACCTGGCTCCCTTAGTTCCTTCACCTGCAGAAGGAGAGGATTAGGCCACACGGCCTCTGGGGCCTCTGGTGTGGGTGACCAGCCAGACCAGAGAACACCCATCATCTGTGGCTATGGAGGCAATGTCTCCAACAACTGGAAGCAGGATTCAGACAGACGGGGAGAAGCATAAGGGTTAAAAGGTTCTCAGAAACACATTCGCACAATAAATCAAAACAATCTGACAAACGGGGGAAAAAGAAAACCATCACCAGCTTTGCAGAGATACCGGGGGCCTGCCAGCTGTCTGTCTCAGCCTGTTTAACACTCAACACTGAACAGGGGAGAAAACTCTGCTCAGCTGGAGAAAAGACAGATGGTTCCGGTCAAGGAAGCCCCCAGTGGAAGGCGCGTCAGCCCTGGCTCTCAGGACCAAGCGCCTCCGGAAAGGAGCAGGCTGGGAGCTGGGACAGAGCCTTGCCCGCCTGGGGAGAATGGCCCAGCAGCACTTCCTCCTGCCCTTGGCCTCCTGGGAGCTCAGCGGCATGCCGTGTCCTCCGCAGGGCCTCCTGGCCCCTCAGCTGATGCTGCTCCTCCTGCCCAAACTACTCTGTACACACACACATGCTTTATTTGCAACCCAGGTTGCCTCCACCAGAACATAAACTCCTTGAGGGCAGGGATGATGCCCGGCACAAAACGCGTATTGGCAACTGACTGAGAAGAAAACAACCAGCCTGCTTCTGAGTCTCAGATCAGGACTGGGCAGAAGAGGGGTGCTGTGCCCACAAAGAAGTTGCATGTGTGCAGGAAAGGCTGGCCAACTCACTGAGCTCCTCATCCTTTAAAGCCCATTTCAAGTTCCACCTTCTCCAGGAAGCCTTCTCTCATTTCTCCTTCCCTACCCCCCAAAGGGTAACAACCTCACATCCCCTTGGGGAGATGCCCTTATCATGGGAGCTCTGGGAGGGCAGGGACCAGGCTCTGCATCTCCCCCAGGGCCCAGCAGGGATATGCCCCTGCACACAGTAGGCACTTAATATAAATCTCTGCTGTTGTCCTGGAGGGGATGCATCTGCTTGCATCAGGACAACAATGCCGGGGTGGTGAGTGGGAAGGACCCTTCTACCTAAGCTAACATCACCCAGAAATATCCAGAGATGAGCTGACACAACACGGAGGGCATCAGAAGATAACGCCTTCGCACAGAGGGTCTATCGTAGCATTGTCTGTATACCCACCCCCCTCTGCACGACCCCTCACCCAGTGGCTGAGCCAATGATCTAGGCCAATCTAGACAGTCTCTAGAACCTCTTCTGGATCCTGAATTACAATTCCTGAGTCATGTGGCTGAAGCAGAGACCTCTCTAGCTTCCATGTGGCCCCTCACCTGTGTTCCCACTACAATGCTTCCCCCCTCCATTGCCTCGGGTCCCATTTTATCCAATTGTTTGTCAAGCCCTTGAACCCCAGTCCGGGCCCTCTTCATCTTCTTAAGCTGTGATTTCTAAGGTCACCAGTGGTCCTGTAGTCCCTAAATGCAAACCACCATCTTTATTCCTTGGCCTTTTGGGTTTCCCTACAGTGACTCCCCCACCTCTTGGTTTTTGAAAGACTGTTTATCCATCCCCTACCCCATCCAATCAGCCAGCCAATCCTGTTAATTCTACCCTGGCCAGTCTCTCTGGAATCCACCCCCTTCTTTCCAAGCCCACTGTCAATATCTGAATTCAGGCTTCTGTCTCTTACAGGCGGATCACCCTGAGTCAATGAATGTGAGAACGAATGAATGCCAAGCTCTGGAGATACAAACAGAAAAATAAGAGAGGTTCAGGGGAAGAGACAGCACCTATGGAAAGTCTCAGCTGCCAGTCAGTCGGAAACATCCAATGGTCTTTGGGGTGCATCCAGAGGCAAAGCAGATGGTGATGCCTTGTCTGTAATGTCATTTCCACTGACAAAATCATCACCAGCTGTTTATGTTGTTATGTTGCATCATTTAACAGGGACAAGGACTCTGATGGGCAGAACCTGCTTTGCTGGCTCTTCTATAACCAGGGCTGTAGGACTCACAGGAGCCATCCTCAGGCTGCATGTCCAGAGGGGCTGCTCCCCAGGAAGACAGCCAAGGGTGCTGGAATGGAAGCATTACTATTGCTAAGGCTCTTGGGCTCAGGGTCCCTCTCAGGGGGCCTTGATGCTTCAGCTAGGCTGGCTTAACTGCCCTATGTGTGGTAACTGGTTGGCAGATGGTGGGGGCGGGGTGCTGGCCCCTTCTCCATAGGAGTCTCTTCCTTGGATGATGCCTATGAGGGCTTGGCTGGAAGTAAGACCATTGGTTTGGGCGATACTGCCACTCCCAGAACTCTTGTTTTAGTCTGGCTTCTGTTTGTCTTTCCATCTTTCTGTCTGTTCATCTGTCTGCTTTTTATCTATCTGCCTATCCATTCATTTGTTCTTTTTATTCATATATCTATCACCCTTCCATCCATCTACCTGTCCATCCATCCATCCATCTACCTGTCCATCTATCCATCTACTCATCTACCCATCCGTCCATCCATCCATCCACCTGTCCATCCACCCATTCGTCCACCTACACACCCACCCACCCTCCCATCCATCCATCCATCCATCCATCCATCTACCTGTCCATCCCTCCATCCATCTACCCATCCATCCATCCATCTACTCATCCATCCATCCGTCCATCCATCCATCCACCTGTCCATCCACCCATTCGTCCACCTACCCACCCACCCACCCGCCCATCCATCCATCCATCTGCCCATCCATCTGTCCATCCATCCATCCATCCATCCATCCATCCATCCATCCATCCATCCATCCATC
>NW_027186352.1:11545645-11592567 GCF_028583685.1 Petaurus breviceps papuanus
ATCCATCCATCCATCCATCCATCCATCCATCCATCCATCCATCCATCTATCTCTTCTCTCTCCTTCCCTTGGACTACTGCAATAGAATCCTGATTGGTCTCCCTGCTTCCAGTATTTTCTATTTCCAATCCATCTTCCACAAAGCTGCAAACATTTGTTGTTCAGCTGTTTTAGTTGTGTCTGACTCTCTGTGACCCCATTTGGGTTTTTCTTGGCAGAGACACTAGAGCAGTTTGCCATTTCCTTCTCCAGGTCATTTTACAGATGAGAAAACTGAGGCAAACAGGGTGAAGCGACTGGCTCAAGGTCACACAGCGAGTTAAGTGTATGGGTCCTCCTGACTCCAGGCCCAGCACTCTGTGCACTATGGCGCCACCTAGCTGCTCGACCTTTCAGGCAAAGTGGCTTCTCCGGGTTCTATCTCCTGCCTCCCAGAGGGAGGTCCCACAAGCCTGCTGTGCATGTGGTACCTATCTTTGCCCCTTGGGAGCTGCAGTGTGCCTCAAGACCAGCTCAGGGTTCCCTTCTCTATCAAGCTTTTCCTGATTCCCATCAGGGGTTCCCCTAGTTTGCTGGGGCTCCCTCCTTCCTCCAGTTCTCTTCTGCTGACTTCTCTGTGTGCCTGCTATAGCCCCAGCAGAGTGCATGCTCCCTGAGGGCAGGAAGAGTTTGCCATTTCATCTTCCTATCCCTACCCTCCAGCACAGTGGCTCCATTAGCAGGCACTCAGAAAAGGCCTGTGGAATTAAACTGAATTCATTGTCATCCATCTTTCTCTCCTCCTCCCCCTTAAGAGGGAGGGTTCTTCCCTTTCCCAGCCCTCTTTTCTCTAGGCACTCTAGAACGAGGGCTTTCCCAGGTTCCTTTCAGCCCCAAATCTATGATCCTACGATCTCATCTCTTCCCACAGCCTCAGTGAAGGTGATTCCCAACCTCTGCCCCAAATCCTAGTCCTGCATTGCACGCTGGACATCTCTAAGCAGACGCCCCACTAGGACCCCAAACTCCAACTTCCTAGCCTGGCCTCACCAACAGGATCCTCCACCCTGCCCCTCCTCTTGCTTTCCAAATTAGTAGGAAGAGGGCAGCCATCCAAGCTCTGAACTCAGGCATCAACTCTGCCTCCTCCACTCTTAAGATCTGGTACTTCCAGGTTAAACCAACAATCTGAAAAACTGTATGGAGCCACTGACGTATGCCAGACAAGGTGTTTGGTTACAACAGGTCCTGCCCTTCAGGGCCTACGCTCCACTGAGGAGCACAACTTGTACATGGAGAGGTGAATGTAAAGTCTGTTCTAGAAAAGCACCAAGTAATTTGGGGGTGAGGGGAGAGAAGAACTCTCTACGGGATGGTTAAAGAAAAGCTTTCTATGGGAGAATGCTCCTGAGCTAAGGCTGGAGGAAATTAGGGGCAACATCTCTGCAGTCTTCCCCCTCCTGTCCGTCCCTACGGTTCCTGATCACACTGGCTTAGAAGTGGACTGTGGACCGCCTGGATGGAAGGAGGAAACAGATCAAGAACAGGAACTGGCTTAGAAGTGGACTGTGGACCGCCTGGATGGAAGGAGGAAACAGATCAAGAACAGGAACTGGCTTAGAAGTGGACTGTGGACCGCTGGGATGGAAGGAGGAAACAGACGAATCAAGAACAGGAGCACAGAATAGGGGACTGTCCCTATCCAGACATCCAATGGAATTCCATCTGTGAGAACCAGAGCAGCTAATTACTTAACAGGGGCAGCAGAGAGAGTGCTGGGCTTGCAATCAGTAAGACTCATCTTCCTGAGTTCAGATATAGCCTCAGATAGATCATATGTGATCCAACTTAGCCCTATTTGCCTCAGTTTCCTCATCTGTAAAATGAGGTGGAGAAGGAAATGGCAGACCACTCCAGTATCTTTGCCAAGAAAACCCCAAATAGAGTAATGAAGAGTCAGATGTGACTAAAAAAAAAACACAACTTAATTTACTTGACTTAATTCATCCTTCAAAGAGTGGGAGAATAAACAAGAGGATATATTTTTCTGGATCTGACTCATACTCAAGAAGGTCAGTTGTTGTGATGAAACTGATGAAGGAGACCATTGACTCTTTGAGTGTGTGATGAGGAGGGGGGGTAGGGCTAGGTGGCACAGTGAGTAAAGCACCGGCCCTGGAGTCGGGAGGACCCGAGTTCAGTTCCGGCCTCAGACACTTAACACTCACGCAAAAATACTAGCTGTATAACCTTGGGCAAGTTACTTAACCCCAACTGCCCTCCAAAAGGGGAAAAAAAGAGCTTGTGATGGGGAAGGATGTGTACGCTGGCCTCAGGGAAAACGGCTTTCAAAGGAAGGATTGCTAGGAGCCTGTGGAGGCAAATTCTACAGGGAAAGTGAGCTCAGGAGAGATGAGAAATGGAAAAATGCAATTCTAAAGGCACAACAAGAAGCATTTTTGTCGATGAAGAAGAGGAAGAGTCGGCTGAAGAGCCTCATGTCGATGTGCAGAGATCTTAACAACCAGCACAGAGTTTATTTTTCTTTAGACTTTCCATTATCAAGCATCCACCTTTTTTCTTCCTCTCATTGGCAAACAGTAAACCAAACCCTTGTCACAAATGTACGCGATCCCACACTGGCCACCCTCATTCTGCAGATGGAGTCCATCCCCTCTTCATCACAAGGTGGGCACTCTTCTTCATCATGGATCCTCTGCAATCATGGTCAGTCGCTGCATTGACTGGACTTAAGTCATTCAAAGTTGTACATTCTTATAGTTCACTAGAGATTTTGAAAAGTTACCAATGGAAGCAAGAAGCAAAAGCCGCTAATACAAGATGACTATAAATGTTTGACACCGCCCTACAAAAAGTGTCAGGAGGCTAGTGATCAGAAAACGACCAAGAAGAAGAAACGATGTCATCGTTCAAAGCCCAGTCAAAGAAAAGGAGAGGATCAAAGAAGGGACAGAAATGCTGCTGGGCACTGATGAGAAGGGACAATAAGGGAAAGCTCTGGCTGCCCAGTTCTTTTCTCTGCCAAAGAGTATGATTTCTAGACTGAAAAGGAGAGAAAAGCTGCTAAAAGGGAGCTTAGACCCAAGACAAATATGGAAACAGCCAGGAACACCTAGCTGCCTCTGCGTATTCAAATCTCCCAAGGAACTAATTGTTTGGGTATCAAATCAAACTTAGCCCAGCCCTGGTACACTGTGGGTGCTCAATGAATGCTTGGGTATTGAAAGGACTGGCAGCAATGACTGTGGGGCCACCCCTGGAGATGGCAGAAAGATGAAGAAATGGTTCAATGTTTGAATAAAGGAGAGGGTGAGGTGGGGCAGTGGATCAGGCCAGTGAGCTTGACTTGAACTCCTAGGGAAACTCTAGAATCTATTATTAAAGTGATCGTGGTTGTACATCAAGAAACGGAAGTGGTGACCACAGAGACTCAGCCTGGCTTCGGCAAAAACAGGTCATTCCAGGCTTGTTCCATTTCCTTTTTCGAGCACAGTTACTAAATTGGTATATAAGGGGAAGGCTGTAGAGACGGCTTACCTAGATTTTAGAAAAGCTTAGAGTCATCTTGTGGTGTTCTTGCAGAAGAGGTAAAGAAGTGTGGACAAGACAAGAGTGCAGGTCGATAGGCTTGGAATGGGTTGACTGCCTGGACTCAAAGCATATTCATTAATCATTTGACACCAGCTCGGAAGGAGGGCTCCAGGGGAGGACCCCCAGGGTCAGTCTTTTTTCCAGTCCTATAACCTCCAGACTCAAATCTAAACTCTCTGTAGCTGAGAGCCCTGCACTACTTTTCTCCAGCCGATTCTCCCCTAGCCTCTCTGGCCCCCTTGCCGCTCACATTTCCGTGCTTTTCTACTGGCCTGGAATTCTCTCCCTCCTCACTTCTGCTTTTTGTTTCCTTCGAAACTCAGCATAAACATGGCTGTGAGCCTTTCCTGACCAGCTCCCTGCCACCAGAGACCAATGTCCTTTCTTCTCAAGAGTTATCATTCATTTTGTGTATGTGATGGGGGAGCAGCTCCCCCAGAGTCTGTTCTGGCTGGAGCACCCATCCTTGAGGACTGAGGAGGCACCCTGGCCACTTGGGGGAGCATGTGCTTGGCTCTGAAGGACTTGGCCCTTTGGGATGAAGTAGTAAATCCTAGATGGTTCCAGGTTCCCGTGTCAGCTGTGGGGGCAGGGGACTGCATCAGACTAGAAGAAGGGGCACCTCCCAGGCTCCGTTTTCTTTCCTCTCTCTGAGCCATGTGATATCAGGTCATTCTGGGGTGGGGGTGGGGAAGGGCATCCTCCCTCACTCCACATGAAGTGGCAAACTGCTCCCACGTGGCAGCCAGCCCACCTCCTGCCTTGGCTGTCGCCTCTTCTGACCTGTGTTTCTGCCCTGAACATCGGTGCCTGAAAAGAGATTTTGAGATGGATGGATCTAGGTTTGGATGCATGCCTGTGAGTCTGAGAGCTTGGGCACTCTTGGATCTCTGAGTCAGAGCTGATTGAGAGGAGGAGAAAGGAATGTCCTACAACCACAACTTTCCTGGAGAAGATGACTGTGGTTAGGATACTGAATTTCAAGCCCTGACCTGGCTTTGCAGAAGACAGAGCTACCTGTGGGAGATGTTCAGAAAGTGCAGAACTGAAGTGAGGCGGAAGCGCTAATTCATGTTAGGATGTTTGAAACAGAACTTAAGTCTTAGTCGATGCTCTCTTGTAAGGTTTGGGAGGTATGTGTATGACATTTATGTTTTTTGTACAGGAATGAATAGCTGTCCCATACCTCTTTTACATTGTACGATGAATATCTTGCTACTTCTCTCTTTTGAGGAGACCCTACAAACCATCCAAACCTATGTTTTAAGTAATTCTCTCCATGGCTACAGGAATGGGGCATAAAAAGTCAAAGAATTCACCAAAAAGAACCTAGCCAGTATCTTTAGGGCCCAGGATCCCCCAGGGTGAAATCTGGTCTGTGTGTATGGATCTAGAGCTGAGAGATGCAAGACAAGCTCTCCAGTCACCCAGCAATGGTTCTGTATGTCATTATATACATATTCTACATGTACATGTATGTGTACACACAGATATGTTGTCTCCCCTGGTAGAATGTAACCTCCTGGAGAGCATGGACTCTCAATTTTGTCTTTTCATCTAGCCAGCATTTAGGGCAGTGCCTGGCAATTAGTAGGGCCTTACTCAATGCTTTAGAGTGACTGAGACATCCCCACCAAGTTCCATGAGTCGATCCTCATACTGTTTGATCTAGGGGCTGCCCCATCCTGGCTGCCCTTCTCTGAGTGTTGCGCAATTAACAATGGCCTTCCTAAAATGTGGAGCCTCGACCTGAATCCACAATTCTACCGGTTTCTTCCAAGTTCCCCCCATTCCAGGTTTTTCACTGTGGGTCCTCTGGCCACACCATCTGTGCTAACCCACAAGCTCCCGGCAGGGGCTAGCATGAGCACACGCATCACCTGAGGTTTCCATTGCCATGGAAATGGGGAACAAGTGCATAAGCACAGACGGAGCTGTCAGAGCAGCAGATTTTTGTCACATCTTGGCGGGATGCTGCCCTGCGAAGGTGGCACAAAGGAGGAGTGAAATGCCTCTATCTATCACTGTGAAGCTTCGGTCTGGAAAAGTCCTTAGAGTGCTTTTCTAGGAAGCACCATGTTACAGGCCTCCATCCCGGGCATACGGCTCTTGGCGTGCTCCAAACCCCCCACCAACACCCTCAAGCTTGGCTCCCCAAGAATCAAGGTTACTCATCATTTGGCTCCCTAAAAGGAACTGGCCAAGCAAAGTCCTCCAACCACCTCCCTGGGGGCCCCCCAAATCCAGGTGCCCCATGCCAGGACAGGATGCTTGGGATTTGATTTTCAAAAAGAATTTCTTAAATTAACTGCCTTTCTGGAACATGGCAAGATCTCACAGCTCTGACAAACTTGGGGGTAGGCCTGAATAAATTAGAGAAAAGTCTTCATCACTGAATGGTTTTGGAAGACATATGGCTTTGTTACTTTGCAGTACACTAAGAACTATGAGATAATAGGTCATAGATTGGGGGTTCTGGGAACTGGTATTTTTAAAAATACATTTCTTGATAATAGTATTTATAATAATTAGTTTCCTTTGTGGTCTTATGTATTATATGTATTTTAAAATGTCATTCTGAGAACAGGTTCAAAGGCTTCACCAGATGGACAAAGGGCTAGAGAAACATGACAAAGCTGAAGAACTCCGTCATGGAAACTTTTAAGTTTTCTAGCCCAAACCTACTCCCCCTTTCAAAGACAGGAAAACTGAGGCCCAGAATGGCTAAGCAGCTTGCCCAACGTCTCTCAGAGAGTCGATTGGCAGGGCTGGGACTCGAACCCAGGTCCTCTAAATCTGAATCAAGCATATACAGTAGTCCCAGGCTCCAGGTCACCGAGTCAGGACATGGGCTGGCTGCCATGTATGAATGTTCTTTCCCCATGCCCAGTCTACCTGACTGTGTGACTTGTTTAGACTGGGAGCTTCTGGAGGGTGGAGATGCCAAGCTGAGCACAGGGCTGAATGTGGGGAGACTGCCCTGGTCATGCTTTTGGAGAGAAATAGGATCCTTGGCTTCTCAAATCCCTCCCCAGAATTTCCAGGGCTTAGTAATGGCCAAGCAGCTCTGGCCTGTGAGTCCCCTGATGTCTGGGTGGTCCCTTGCCCAGTACACTTGGGCACAGAATTGAGTTGCACCTTTAGCCTTGGATACTCTGATAGTCACCACTGCCCAGATGGGAGTGGTGCTGGTGAATTTCACCGGTGTACTGGGTTGGAGCTTGCCCAGCCCTGGACCTTGGGGTGCAGTCTTCCCTGCCTGGGACTGCTATGGCGCTGTCTGCCCTGGTCTTGGGAGCCCCTTTGGGGAATCCTGTCCTGCACTGAGGAGAGGTGTCTGTAGTGGGTGCAGCCAGCAGATGAAATCCTGGGCTTCTGCCACCTGAAGAGCCTTCGACAGATTCCGACCACAGGGGTCCACGGTGGCTACTAGACTTGGGGTCAGGAAGGCCTGTGCTCAGATCCTGCCCCAGACACTTCCCAGCGAAGCAGCCTAGCCTCTCTGGGCCTCAGTTTCCTCATCTACAAAATGAGAGGCTGAATTCAGCTGCCTCGAATCTCCCTTCTGGTTCTAAGTCTCCAGCCCAGGTTCCAACCTGTATAATGCTGTTCATTTTTGGAATGCCGTGACCTCACTCAGCTCTTTACTGGGGGGGTCTGTTCTTTTGAGGGGTCAGCCTGGTCTACGGTGTATTGTTTTAGAGATTGGCCTGGGGCTCTTTGTTACACTTTCCAGATCCAAATCTATGAATTATTTAGTTTAACTCCCTCATGCTACTCATGGAGAAGCCATGGCTTAGAGAAGCAACAGGATGTAAGCAAGGCCCTGTTCATACGTTTTCTAGGAGCAGTCTTCCCTGATCCCCTCCCCTTCCTTGTTATTGGTCCCCTAGTTACACTGGAAGCTTCTTCAGAGCTTTTCCTAATAAAAATAATAGTGACTTAATCTAATAATAATGATAATTAGCCTAACAAAAATCACATCATACTTTAAGGTTTGCAAAGCATTCACAAATACCATTTCATCTCCCTAAAAGGCCACCTGTGATCACAGGTGTGCCTAGAAGGGTGTCCTGGCAGCTCCCGAGTATTCTGTGCTTAAAGGTCTATGAGTATCTGACCCCAGGAGGATGCACATTCTTTGAGGATGGGTTCTTTTTTTCATTTTGTTTCATTCTCTCCAGGGTCTAGCCTGGTGGATTGGCTCAGTGCTGGGTTGGAAGGGCCAGAGAGAGAAGGCTTGGCCCCAGACACCTCCTCCCCCATCCCCTTTCATGGTACACCTTCACTGGGCCGTTTGGACCAAATGAGCTCTCCTCTTCTGAAGACTGCTGTGCATTGGGGGAGAAGCCCCAAGGAAGGACTCCCAGTCAATGTCATGGGCTTGGGAGACCCAGGTCTGGCAGTCAAGGGGCTAAGAAAAGTTGTGCAGTATCTTAGCCCTCCTGAGGCACTGTACCTGGCCAGCTCTGTGCTCTCCCAGGAGCTCTGCCAATCTAGAATTCCTAATCCTGAAGCAGAGCCTGACCTTGGCCTTCATGCCAGTGACAGGAAAGGGGGTTTGCTCAGCAAACAGCAACTACAAAATCATAAGGAGTATTTTTAACCAAGTGCAAACAACTGCTGTGTTAATTATAAATGACTATTATCTATTCATTAAATAAAGCTGCTGAGCAGCCCTTTGTTAGCCCAGAACCTAACCTCCTCCTGTACAAAGTACAGCTGAAGAAAGGGGGACAATATGGAAGATGGTGAATCCCAAGCAGGTCCAGCTCCTTTTTTAAAAAGCATATAATAAATCCGACAGGTTAACTTTCAAAGCTGCCCTGCTGGTCTGGGCTGCCTTCTGACCTTCCTCAGCTCTTGTGTGCCACTTAAAAAAAATATCCTCTCCCTAGTAAAAAAAAAGAATAAAAAAAACTTTGTAACAAATAAACAGAGTCCAGGAAAAGTAGACCCCAGGTTGGCCCTGCCCAAAAGTGTGTCCCTCATTCTGCACCCAGAGTCCACGGCCTCCATCAGAGGAGGGGCAGCCCTCTGTGGTCACTGTGGGCCACTTCACTGGCCATTCTTCAGTCTTTCAAGCTGTTACTGGACACACTGTTGTCCTGATTCTGCTCCCTTCACTCTGCATCTGTTCATATGAGGATTCTCTCAATCCATCAGAAGTTGTTTTGTGGCACTAGATCAGTGCTGGGCTGGAAGATTCAGAGAGAGAAGGGCTTGGGCCCAGGCACCCACTTGGGTGGCCATTCCCCAGCACTGATTGGGGCTTTTTGCACATGTGAAACCTTCCCTTGTGTCTACAATTGCTAAGTGTTCTTGTCCCTGTGGCTCCTTTCCCTGTGTCTGAATCAGCAGCTTCTACCTCCTAGAGATGTTCTGAAGTTCAAATGAGAGAACACTGTAAAACCCTCAGCACAGTGCTAGGCACACAGAGGATGATTAATTGTTCCTTTCTCTCTCCTTCCTCCCCTCCTTTCCCTCTCTCCCTCCCTCCTTCCCTCCCTTCCTTCCTTCCTCCCTCCCTTCCTTCCTTCCTCCATCCTTCTTTCCTCCCTCCCTTCCCCCTTCCTTCCTTCATTCATCCCTCTTTCCTCCCTCCCTCCCTCCCTTCTTCCTCCCTCTCTCCTTCCTCCCTCCTTCCTTCTCTCTCCTTCCTTCCTTCCTTCCTTCCTTCCTCCCTCCCTCCCTTGTTCAAGGCCCCACCAAGCCTCCACTGGCCCAGCGCCTATGCCTCCCTCCATGCCCTGTGCATGCCAGCCAAACAAGCCAGCTCTGCAGCCCCAAGGGCTTCCAGGGACCAGGATGCTCAGTCATTATCTCTTTGCTCAATCCTGGCCCATTCAAACTCAAACGCCATCCCCTAGAGGAAGCCTCCCTACCACCACCTCTTCCCCATTAACTGAGAATACAGTGGTCTGCACACAATAAAGACTCAGGGCCTTTGGCTGTGTGAGGATGACTGCTTGGTTGCCTGATTCTGCCCTGTTTTTAAACCCTCCCTTCCCCATGCCTTCTGGTTGTGAGGAGATGAGCAGACCCACAGTGGCTGCTGCTACAACAGGGGCCTGAGTCCAGATCAGGCCACAAGGGCGGTTTTGCCAGGGCATCACCCTGCGGGTGGCCACCAGTGGGCAATGGGAACAGCTCTCTTCTCTTCCTCGGGCAGCAGCAGGAAAGGACGGTGCGTCCACCAGCACGCACTGCCCCCTGCCTCCATCTACTCTCCTGGTCAGTGTTACCCAATGCTATTCTTTCCATTTCAAGTCAACAATTCAACACTTATTAAGTACCTATTGTGTGCCGGGGACTGTGCACTGGAGACACAAGTACAAAACAAAGATGCTCTGTCCTCAAGGAACTTACATTTTGGGTGGAGATGAGGCTGGGCACACCTTCTAGGCACAGAAGCCAACTGGGACAAAGACTGGGAGATGGGAGATGGGGTGTTGGGCACAAGGAACAGCAAGACTGTCAGTCTGGACTGCAGAGGGGAACAGGGCATAACAGGCTGGGAAGGGCTCTCAAAAACAAGGCCAGAGTTCCCACGTGAGCCTGGGGGCACAGGGAGCGCGGGTGACCAGAGGGAGCTGCTGGGGAAGAGCAGGGGAGGCGGTGCCACTTCTGGGAAGTCTTTCCTCGCCTCCCCTGGCTGAAGGAAACCGCCCCACACTGTATTATGCCTTCGTTTTCCGTGTCTTTGTCCCAGCATAAGTTGATGCTGGAGCTAGGAGGGCCCTGAGCCACCATCTCATCCAATCCCTTCCCTTTACAGATGGGGAAAGCAAGGCCCAGAGAGGGAAGTGAACCTAGAAAAGGCCACACAGCTGGCTTAGGCAGAAAGGTGAGTGACATGTACTCAGATTAATGACTCTGAGGACAAGGACTGTCTGGGCTTTCTTGGGGAAGAGGAGAGGGCAACACAGTGTAGTGGCAAGAATATTGATTCTGCCATCAAAGGAGCCAAGTTCAAACCCTCACCTCTGTTACTTACTACCCTAGGCACAGCTAGGGGGTGCAGTGCTGGGCCAGGTCAGGAAGACCTGAATTCAAACCTGGCCTCAGAAGCTTAGTAGCTGTGTGACCCTGGGCAAGTCACTTAACCTGTATCTGCCTCCATTTCCTCAACTGTAACATGTGATAACAACAGTACCACCTTCCCAGGGCTGTTACACGGATCAGAGGAGCTCCTGTTTGCATGCTGGGCATAGCACAGCATTTGGCCCATTGCTGGAGCTCAATGGATGCTTGTTCTGCCCCATGTGACTTGGGCCCCTCCCTGGGCCTCAGTTTCTTCATCTGTAAAATGGGAGTATTAGCCGAGCTGGCTCTGAAATGGGCGCATTTGCCTGGTGGGTTCTGAATAAATGCTTCCCCAGTATCTTTCTGTGAAATGGACCCAGTCTGGAGCAAAGGCCGAAGCCCAGGACGCGTCACACACCCAGGTCCCAGGCAGAGGGAGGTGTTCTCTGTGTCTGTCCCAAGGCCGCTCTACACCAATGCGCATGAAATGGGCCCTCCCTTCCAGGGCCAGGCCCCTCACTGGTCAAGTCCAGCAGACTGACCAAGCTTTCAGAGGCTAGAAAGTGGCCTGGCTTCCTCAGGCTGAGCTGGCCCATGATGGGCCATGGGGTAGGCCCAGGCTCCAGGATTCCCAGACAGCCAGTCCTATGGCACCTCCCACTGTAGTCAGAATCACAGATCAGCAGGAAGAGCTACTGGCAATGGAGAAGGGGCTGGTGCAGGGCCTTGGGACAACCCACCTCCAGAGAGGGAGTCTTACCTTCAAGGGTTTATGCAGCTCTTCTGTTAGAGTCAATGGGGCAGAAGCCCACCTGCCACCCGTCCTAATTTTCTCCTCATCAGCTCTGTAGACAGAGCTCTTCCCATGGGTCTGGAGGGGGATGGGGCACTCCCAGCGAGGGCCTGGCATGTACAAAAGTCTCATAAGTGATCAAGCTGCAGGGTCTCAGGCACGGCTGCCCAAATAGCAGATCAGCCAACAGATGTCAGCTGTAGGCACTGCCAAGCATGAGTGGGCGCCCTCTGTCCCCCCCCAGCGCGTCTGCTCTCTCCTGGGGGCCCAGACCCACCAAATGAGCCTGTCTTCATGGGATGGCCTCCCTGCTCAGGTGGGCATCACTGGCTAGAGCTCTGGGATCAGGTGCAGAGAGTCCAGGGTACCCTCTCCTGCTGGTGTTAGAAAGCCACAAGACAAGGGCGAGCAGGAGGGGCCAGAGGTCAGAATGCCACTCAGGGCAAGGACTGGGTGGGGCCCCAGCGTGCACCAGACCAGACTGCACAGGCTGGAGGAGCTCTGTGATTGGTACAGTGGCTCACATGCCAATGGCCCAGGGGGTCCATCACTAATCTGTGGCAGTCTCATGTAAATCGATGCCCAGGCCAGTTCAGCCTCATCCTCTTGGAAGCTGTTCAGGGGACTCAGTTTTCACATCCATAAAATGGCAACGCCGCTGTTACTGCCTCTGAGGCTGCTGTATCAGAGATGAAGCTGGGGGTGGACAGTCCGTGGGTGTCTGAAACGTCAAGCCTCTTGTCCTTCAGTCTCTTAGGGCAGCAGTGCTAAAAAAACAACCCGCCAGCTTCCTTCTCAGGCAAGAAGTCTGACATTTTGGAGAAAGTCCATCCCTCTCCCCCCCAAAAGGCAACATTCCCAAACTGACCTTTGGTTCCCGTCCTGCTTCCCCTCCTGGACTGGACAGCCCTCGGGATAAAAACCATTCACCCCAGAAAGGCCCCTATGTTCCTATCCATGACGTGCTGCGCAAATTGTGAGGCAGGGGCCAGCCTCGAGGGAGAGAGGCAGTCAATGGCTCCTTCTGGCTTTTCCTGACCATCCTTGTCACTCTCCTCCCTTACCCAGAGAGCCATTCCCCCTACGGAGCAGGTCAGCCACGCAGGTAGACCACCTGTGGTCTAAGCAGGAAAGTATATGCAATGTTCCACACCCATAACCCTCCGCCTCTTACAAACAGCTTTTTGTTAAACAAATAAACAGAAATCAACCACCAGAAATGTTATTTCAAATGGGGGGTAGGGGGAGAGACCCCAAACGCTGTTTGGAGGGTTTGTACGTTGGCAAGGTGCCGCACCCAATGGATACTTAACACCCCTCTCATTTACAGCAATTTGTTGTGTTTGGAACCATCCTGGTTGACATGAAGAATGCATCATCTCTAATGGGGAACATGTGTTGGGTGAAGATGATGAAACACCTGAAGGGGAGCCCCAGAGCGCTGGCCCGGCCCCTCCTTCTGGCCTGGAAATTGGCTTAGCTGATAAAGCAGGTGTGTCTGGCTGGGGTGGGGGTGGGGGTGTCCTAGCAGCCATCTGTCCTGAGAGCGGCAGCTGGGGGCAGGGGAGCAGGAACAATGAGGACGAGACCAGTCACCGGAGCTGCCAAGGCATTTTAAGGCTTGGCCTTTCCTATTCTTCCAGACAAGATCTGACCTAGCACCTCTCGGGGGCTGCCCAGGAGAAAGTCCCACGAGCCCCACCACCCAAGGCCCACCAAGTGAGCTTCAAGCTTTGCTGCTCTGACTGTTGCCAAGCTGGGGCGTGTGCCCCCAGAAGGACCCCCTAGAGCCTGTTCCATCCCCCCACTCTAAAGCAAGAAATGGCTGCCAGGGCCCATTGCCAGTTCCCTGGGAGGAGGCCAAGGAGGGGCAGCACCCCAGAACTGGAGAGTCAGGGGCTTGGAGGCCAACCTGTACATGGAAGGAATGGCTGCTCTGTGATGCCCAGGAGTCTAGTATATGGCTGGAGACCTGGAGAGGGCATTGGCCACATCCCTGGAGAGGCAGCACCTTCCACATCAGCTGACTCCAGTGGCTGGAAAAACGTTCCTTATCTTCGGTCCAAGTATGCCTCTTTGTGACTTGCCCAAATTACTCCTAGATACGGGTTCAAATCTCACCTCTAATGCTTCCTACCTTTGTGAGCATGGATAAATCCCTGGGCCTCATTCCTCAACTGTAAAATGAGGGGCCTGGTACAGACGGCCTCTCACTAACTCAAGCTGAGGGTCCTAAGCAACAGGATGAGGCCGATCCCTTTTCCACGGGACCGCCCTGAGTCTCCTCTCCAGGCTGAATGCTCCTGAAAGCAGGTGTCACGTCCCCCATCCAGCCTTCTCATCCGTGCTAACCATGCCCTGTCCTAACAGTGACGAAGCTGTCTGCAGCTTTCAGACTGCACTGCAAAGCACTGATCCTCCCCGCACTGGGATGGAGCAGGGGCTCCTGCTATCCTCATTTTACAAAAGAGGCTTGGATACGTGGCCTTCCCAGGGTCAGGTATCTGTAGCAGGATGAACACGGGGCTTCCTGACTCCCAGCCTCCTGCTCTCGTCAGTGCTTCCCTGAGCTGCCATCTCCCCCCCAGCACAGACTCAAGGTTCTTCACCATCTTGGCTGCTCTGAAGACCCTGTGACATCCAAGCAAATCATCTCCAGATAAAAACCAGCAGTAAACCATCTCTGCCTGGAGAAGCTTGTGCTCTGATTTCTGTGGCGGCAGCGGATGCAGAGATGAGGGAGGAAGGCCTGCTGAAGGCATGCCCAGCATCAGCGAGGCCTGACGGCTCTGCCCAGGAAGGCCCCTCTCCTCTAGAGCTTTCCCCAGCCCCATACTGCTTTTCCTCTTGGTTTCTCGTAGACACCGGGCTAGTGTGCCCAATGGATCACCTCTGGGGAGATGGTCCTCAGAGCCCCCCTCCCAAGCAGGGCCCTCGAACAAGGGAACACACGGCGACACAGTGCTGACAAATGAGTGGGGAAATCCAAGGCCTGTCGACCCAGTTCCCAGCTGCCACAGTTACAGAAGCCAGCTCCGTCTTATTTATAACTCGTTTAAACTTCTAATGCTGAGGCTGCCCAATGGCCACAGCAAAGGTCGAGAGAAAAATGACGGGCCTGGACCTTTCTTCCAAACATCCTTGGAAGGAGTGTTTGGCAGCAGGTCCCCCTTCGCTGAGCAAGCATGAGAATGGCCATGGCCACAGAGACATTTTCAGATCAAATCTATTTTTATTTTTTAAGACATCTGTGTCCTGTTTTGGCTCAAAGCTCTAAGCTATAAAGGAAAAAAAACCACTTGTAAATGTGGAATAAAAGCTATTTGCCAAAATAAAAGCTGGCCTCGAGATGTCTGTACCACACGTCAAGGAGGGGCTGAGAGCCAGTGGAGCGGCCTGGATGGGGGAATGGCAACTGGGTAATGAGAGCCTTTAGCCCCAAAGCCCAAAAGACAGGGAGTCTGTTCATCAGATGGTTTTCCATTCAATTAAAATCATTCATTCCCTCAGCACACATTTTAGAAGGCCCTTCTGTGCATGGGGCCCTATTCTAGGTGCTATAGACACAGAAAGTTCATCTATGTCATAGAACTCGGCCCAGGGGCTCATGGACAATAGACAGGATTCTTGTGCCTGTTCTAAGCTTTCTCTGCCAAAGGCAAATGCCCAACAATCCTAAGATTGAGCTGGGGATGGACTTTAGAGGCCACCTCACTGAGTACGGAGAAGGAAAAGTCCAGAGAGCAGGGAAGGGATGAGCTTATGGTGAAACTGGTTTTAAGCAGCAGAACCAGGACTGGACCTCAGGTCCTCAGCCTCCAAATCCAGGCTCCTTCCATGACCCCAGGGCAGTCTATTTCAGGAATGACAAATCTGGTCATTCTAGATAAACCCAAACCACCAGCAAACCCACCAGGAATGTCCAGATTCTATTTCCGTGCATTTGGACATCAACCACAAGAAACCCTGCCATGGTCCTGCACTTCCAGAAAGTCCTTCCCTCCTCAGCTCCCAGGAGTCTAAAGATTTCTATGCATATGACTAAGACACACATGCACATGCATGTAGATGTTCATGTGTACAAGCGTGTGTGCATATCTGGGTATATACATGTGAGTAAATGCACGAATGAATGTATACATGGATACAAGCGTGTATGTTGTAAGTGATATAAATGAATGCACAGTAGACAGAGACACACGTGTGTGTTGTGGCTGTGTGTGCATGCATGATACACATGTGGATATCTGTGTGCATCTGTGAGTATACCTCGATGCTTACATGTATTACACAGTCCATGTCCATAAAGACAGGGCGCGAGAGACACAAAAATATGCCTCCATGCATACAGATTTATAGAGAGAACACACATACATGCACAAGTGTGTATACATAGGCATTGTCTTTATATGGGCGTGTTGATACATGTCCACATACACAACTACATACATGTACCTATGTGCATATGCATGCATAAGACATCTTGAGCTTAGCATGCCCCAAACTGAACCCATTCTCTTCTCTTCCTCCCTTCTCCCTATTTCTACTGAAGGCTGCACCACTGTCTGTGTGTCTGGGGAACGTTAGTAACCTCCAAGGGATCCTGGGCACCTCACCTCTCTCCACCTGCCCCCACCTGCCCCCAGGGTCTTGTCAGATCTTCCTGTTTCTCCTTTCTTAATGTGTCTCTTGCACTGACCTCTTGTCTCCCCTCACAGCTATGGCTGTGGTTCAGGCTCTCCTCACCTCTCCCCTGGACACAGCAGCAGCCTCCAAACAGGCCACTTACCCCACCTCTAGGCCACCCAACAAACAGCTGCCAAAGTAAACTTCCCAGAGCAAAATTTGACCGTGTCACTGCCCTTCTCAATCACCACAGGGGGCTTCCCACTGCCTCTAGCTAGCATCAAATATAAACTCTGCTTGCCTTTTAAAGCCCTATGCCTCTCACTTACAGAGACCACAGTGCTGATCAGGGTGTCAACAAGACCTGAGTTCAAATCTAGCCTCAGATACTGCTTAGCTATGACCCTGGACAAGGCCCTTCACTGCTGCCTGCCTCAGTGTCTTCATCTGTACAACAATAGTCCCGACCCCCCACAGCTGTGGTGAGGATCCCATGAGAGAACAATTATAAAGTGCTCAGCACATAGTAGGTGCTTCACAAAAGTTTCCTTCCCAAAACACAAAGGTGAGGGGATGGCTAGGTGGCGCAGTGAATAGAGCACCAGCCCTGGAGTCAGGAGGACCTGAGTTCAAATCCAGCCTCAGACACTTAACAGTTACTAGCTGTGTGACCTTGGGCAAGTCGCTTAACCCCAATTGACCCTATGAAAAGGTGGGACCAGAAGAAGCCCGCACAGGCCCTGGGGCCCAGATGATGGCATTGGGCCCAACCCCCTCACATCACCACTGAGGAAGCTGACGTCTAGAGCTCAAGTGACTTACCCACGGTCACACAGACAGGAAATGTCTTGACATAGGATTTGAACCCAGGTCTTAGAGTGTTCTTTCTCCTCACCTCCACCCATGGCTGTGAGAGCTAAGGGAATCAGGAAAGGCCTTTTGTAGGGGCTGGGGTGGTCTTGGAGTTGAACCTGGAAGGCTCTAGGGCTTTTGTGGGTGGAGGTGAGGAGGTGGGGCATGCCCAGTCTGTGCAAAGGGGGCAGCAAACAGGCCAGTCTTCCTGGAGGGGCGATGCGAGTCTAACCATGACATGAGGACACCAAGCAGCATGACCATCGATGGTAAGCACCGATGTTCCCCATTAAAGGAAAAACAGCTGTGGGCACAAAGGCCCCACAGCGCTGGAAGCAAATGCCCTCCTGGCCGCCGTCTGCAGAAGGCTGACCCCCACACAGCCTCGCGAGCTGCCGATGCTGTGCAAAAGCATCTTAATTAGGCAAACTTTATCATAACCATATTATCTGACCCAGGAGACCCAGACCCAGTCTGAGCTCTGCCTCCAATCAGCTGCGGCACCGTGGGCTAACTCTCTGGGCCTCAGTGTCCTTATTGGTAAAATGCCAGGACTGGAGAAACCAAGGAAGCTGGGCCCGTCTGCAGGCCTCTGGGACTTCAGATGCTGGTGCCAGACTCTGAATGTGCTGCACAGATCCTCGGCCTGCCCCCAGCACCGCTGGCTTCTCTCGAAAATCTGCTGACTTTCTTATCACTACTGACTTTTTAATTGAGTGCGGATACTGCTGATGAAAGACACCACAGCTGCTTTAGAAATGAGGCAGGCAGGCCCGGCGCTCCCCCAGCTCCCCCCACGCGTATTTGTCTTCATCGTTATAGAATCGAGGGTCTCGGAGGGATGGAGGCATGGCCTCTTCTCACACTTTCAAGAGGCTGGGAACCCCCTGGGGGGCTTCAGTGGTGAAGCTTCCCTGCAGCCCAGCCTGTCATAACAAACAAGCCAGTGGCATCCATCCCTCCCTCGCTCTGAAGTGGCCCTTTCTCCGGACTTGTTCCAGCATCTCACAGGCTCAGGCTGGGAAACCGGAGGCTGGTGCGGTCACCTCTGGGACTGGTCTCTCGGCCAGGGAGTAAGGGATCCTTCCTGGGCCCTGATCCACGTGGCTCTGTCTATCTCCCACTCTGATCTAGTAACATGGGTGAAATCTCAGCCCTTCATCTCCAGTCCATGATGAAGTCAGAGCTCAAAACCAGAAACTTCTTGTGAGAACAAAAAGCCCCTCCCACCTCCACCCCTCAATTAGACGCCATCTTTGATGAAATGCAGATTTCCTGCTCAAAGAAAATCTTTCACTTAAAAGGGTGGAATCAAAGACAAAATTTCAGCTGATTAAATTAAGAACATATAATACATTGTAGCTCAAGAAATGTGAATTAGGTACATTGTAATTTTTAATCATCTCTTGTGATCAGTGATGGTTTAACGTGGGTGCAATCCGAGAGGCTTTGATGACTGAGAGCCAGCCTCCACGCCAGGAAGGCCGAGAAGGTTCAGATCCCGTCTCTGCCCCATCTTGGCCGGATAAGCCTAAGCAAATTTAACCTCTTCATGCTTGAGGCAGCGTGCTAAGACAGAGTGCAGAGAAGGTGGCAACCTGCACTGAGAGAGAAATCCCTCTTCTGGGAGTTCCCCTATCCCAGTGAAATCATAAGCCCAGTGAAAGCACCTACTGTGTGCCAGACCCTATCCTGGGTCCTGGGGCTGCAAAAACCAGAGTGAAACAGACTATAAAAGGAGGGGAGCAGACTAGAGACCCTGGAATTTGATGGTACTTCGGGATGATATTCTAGTGGGGAAAAGCAATGTAGAACCCATTCAGTAAAAACACCACTGACACAAAAGAAGTAATCTGAGGAGGGGACACTAGCCAGTGGGGAAATCAAGGGAGGCCTCTAGGAGGAAGTGTCCCTTCAGCTGAGCCCTGAAGGGGTCTGGGGGTTCTCTGAGCAGAGGGGAGGCGAGAAGGCATTTCTAGAATGGGTAGGCAGCCAATTCAAGGGGACAGAACAAGGAAGGGAATGTCATGGACGGGGAACAGCCAGGCAACCAGCATGAGTGATGCAGGATGCACAAAGGGCAGGAAGGGGAAGGCAGCCTGCAAAGGGGGGCTGCATCCAGACGGTGAAAGGCCTTCCAGGCTAGACGGAGAAGTCTATTTGACTCTAGGGACCACAGGGAGCCACAAGAGCCTCCTGAGCAGAGGAATGGCCCCGTCAGCCTTGGGCTTTAGAGACACCAATGTGGAGGACAGCCAGAGGAGCAGCAAGGCTGGAAGTCAAGAGACCCATGCAGAGGCTGCTGGGCTAGTCCGGGGACAGAGGACGCGGGCCTGGACAAAGCATGGAGACAGAATCAGTGAGACTTGGGAACTGACTGGACGTGCAGGGATTGAGGCAGAGACAGAAGCCAAGGGCGACTTTGAAATTGGAAACTGCAAGCTCAGGTGACCAGAGAGAGAGCAGCATTCTCAGCAGAAAGGGGACATGAAAAGAGGCTTCATGGGACAGATGATCAGCTCTATTTTGGACATACTGAGGTTGGGGTCCCCACCTGACATCCAGGTGGGCTAAAGATGAGGAGAAAGAGATGTGGGCTGAGTCTACAGATATAGGAGTCTGTATGTAGAAGAAACACATGGACTTAGAAAAGTGGGTAAGACCACTGGGAAAGTATGCAGAAGGAGAGAAGGGGGCTAAGGCTACCTTTGTGAAGTGGAAGGAAATACTAAATAGCAAACATTTAATAGTCTTTAACTTATATGCACCAAACAATTGTACGGTTACATTTGTAAAGGTTAACAGAAAAAGAAGAAGAAATACATAAAAATACAAAGAGAGCTGTCAATAGTCCATTATCAGAATGTGACAAATCTATGAGAGATGAAGGATAAAGAAATCAGAGAGATGATCTGCTCATTAAATAACACAGAAATTACATTAATATAGAAATAACAGAAATTAATGTAGAAACAACATGGAAATAAATATGGAAATAAGAGATTAATATACAGAGAATCTAGAAATAACAGAGAGAAGCAGTAATCCATCCTCTTTGTGAGGGAGGAAGGTAAGCTGGGCCTTCAAGGAGCAGAAGGACTCTGAGAGAGGAAGAGGACAGGGAGGATAATATGCGAATGCTTGGGGGCAGCTGGTGATCCAGTCTGCAGAAAAGATACAGGGCAGTGTGTGGTGGGGCATGAGCTGAAATCAGACAAAGCCTGGAGGAGGGGGCTTCAGCGGCAGGCTGAGGAGCTTCATCCCAGAGGCGATGGGGAGTCACAGAACACTTCAGAACATCAGAATGATAGGGTCAGGCTGTGCCTTGAGAAGAGGATCTTGGCAAGGCCACCCACAGGCGGGCTCCCCATCCTAGCTGTGGGGCAGCAGGTCAGGCTGGCCTCGTCCTTTCGAAATGACTGAGCACTGTCACCCTGGAAGCAGACGATCCAGAAGGGCCTCAGAGATGCTCTCCCTGCGCCAGCCAAGGCCTCCATCCACTGCCAGAGCATTGTTTCTGAAGCACAGGCCTGGCTGTGCCAGTCCTGTGCTCAATATATTCTCCCATTACCTCTGGGGTCAAATACACACTCTTCTATTTAGGACTCCAAGCTCTGCACCACCTGACGCCTTCGAAAGGTCTTTCTGCACATGTCACTCCTCTGGGCACCCGAGGATCCAGCCAGAATGGCCTCCTGATGTTTCTCCTACAGGGCACTTCATCTCCCCTCTCCCCAGGCCTTTGCATTGGCCATACCCGCTTGCTGGAATGCCATTCCTTAAGTCCCTGGAAGCCACCTTCTGCAGTAGGCCTCTCTGGGTGCCCCCAGTTCCGATGCCTTCTCCTCTAAGGCTACCTTGGATCCACTTTGTATATACCCCATGTGCTTATCTATGATCATGTCTGTGCCTTGCACAAAACAGATGTTCAATAAATCCTTGGAGATCAACTGGTCGATGAGAGGGAGGACCGGCAGTGAGGTGCAATGGAGTGAAAATGGCATCTGTGGTCAGAGGACCCAGATTTGGATCTCCACTATGATCCCGCACAGATGACTTGAGCCTCAGGGCCTCAGTTTATATGCCTGTAAATGGGAGTGCTGCTCTCTAAGATTCTTTCAGCTCTAAATCTATGTGATCCTTCTGCATGAATGAATGGAGTTGCAGAGGTTAGGACCTCCACTGGTAGAGCTCCCTTCATTCTTGTTACCCTTCTGTCTGACTCTGTGACCCCATTTTGGGATGGGGGGCTCTTGGCAGAGATCCTGGACTGGTTTGCCATTTCCTTCTCCAGCTCATTTTACAGATGAGGAAACTGAGTCAAGCAGGGTGAAGTGACTTGCCCAGGGTCACACAGTTAGTAAGTGTCTGAGATGGGATTTGAACTCAGGAAGCTGTTTTCTGGACTCCAAGCCCAGTGCTCTATGCACTATGGCATCCCCTGGCTGCCCCAAGAAAACCATACCAATGGACTGAAAGACCAGCTAGTAAGAAGCAGCAGTAGAGACTCAGTGGGGTACTCAGGGGCCCAGCTATGGCTGGGTGCAGGCCTGTCCCTCCCTGTCACAGGAACAGCAGAAGACAAGCTAAGGGGCCTCTGAAGATGCCCTGACCTCCTTCAGGATGGCATGCTGTGAAGGTTCAACAACAACCCATGGGGACCAGAGACAGAGCAGGACCCAAACCCTCCCCCAACCATGCTCCTACACTCATGGGCCAATGGTACCGAGTTCAAGCTGGGTAAGCTGTTCATCTCCCTTCCTCCCTGGGAAGCCTGGAGCGGCTCTTTAGAGAAATGTGAGATAATGGGGCCCCCAAAGAAATGCCATCCCCAAGGCCCTGTGGGATGGGACTTGTGTCTTAGGGCCGTTTCTAAACAGGCTGGAACAAGGACCACAGTCAACAAGCATTGAGTACCTGCTATGTGCCCAGCACTGCCCTGTGTGCTAGATACAGGGTCTGAGCACCTACTATGTGCCCAGCACTGCCCTGTGTGCTAGATACAGGGTCTGAGCACCTACTACATGCCAGGCCCTGCTCTGTGTACTAGGGACAGTCTGAGCACCTACTATGTGCCCAGCACTGCCCTGTGTGTTAGATACAGGGTCTGAGCACCTACTATGTGCTCAGCACTTCCCTGTGGGCTAGATACAAGATCTGAGCACCTACTATGTGCCAGGCCCTGCTCTGTGTACTAGGGACAGTCTGAGCACCTACTATGTGCCCAGCACTGCCCTGTGTGCTAGATACAGGGTCTGAGCACCTACTATGTGCCAGGCCCTGCTCTGTGTACTAAGGACAGTCTGAGCACCTACTACATGCCCAGCACTGCCCTGTGTGCTAGATTCAAGGTCTGAGCACCTACTATGTGCCAGGCCCTGCTCTGTGTACTACATACATAGAGTTCTCAAAGGACTCACAGGCTGATGGGAGAGACAACCTGTACAAAGATAATCCTGTACAAAGAAGACTTAGCAGAGTCAGACAGCCTCCTTTGGGGCTTTGCTCCTTGGGGATCAGAGGGGAGGGGGTAGGGTCACCAGCTCTCCCCTGAGCCTGGGGTCCCTCCCAACTCTCAGATGATTGCTCTCTGAGCTAGCCCCTAAACCATGACAAGGTTCCAACCTCTCCAGAGGAATTGGGACTCTTAGTATATTGGGAGCTTGAGGGCAGCCATTCCAGCATTTGTTAGAGAAGCCCCTTTACCAGGTGAGACTTATTACACCAAGGAGTACTAAAAATGGAAATGGATTGAGGAGGGGGAGCCTGGGCTGGCCCAGACTCCACAGACCTCTCATTATCAGCTCTGAAGGCCAGTTTAAAGGATATTCCAGTAATTATGAGTTTTTTTAAATGTTAATTATGGTGGACTTAATTAGCTAAGAACCTACTGATCTATGGATTATTATTAGGTTTATAAGTGTAATTACCTTAACAGGCATATGGATTACAATTACATTCCAATTAGACCCCAAACATACAGAATGTAAATTAAGCACGAGGAGATCTGCTAATTCTTCGGGGTCATGCCATTAAAATATTTGCTTGAGAGGACCTTTCAACTGTGAGCTCCCATTCAGCAGGCGAAGAATAGGCCTGACATCTCAAAGAAGCTGTCGGAGGCCTTTGTGCTCCAAGCCAGCTTGGGGTCCCGGGCGCCAGGCCTGATGAGGCCCGGTGCAGGGAGACCAGCGTTCCCCATCTCCTCCAAACCCGAGCCTAAGCTGCAGCCACGACAAGAGTCTTCACCCAAGATGTGCCAGGAAGGGGTTTCTGGGGTTGATGCTGCTCTCTAACAATGGCCCACCCAGTGCCCTCCAAGTCTCCCTTCAAGGATATCAGGGCATTCACCACATGATTAATTATAATGCTCATCCCTGCAAGGCATAACGTATTATTCCATTCTTATTGATCAAGAGTGGCAGTGAATATTATTATAATCTCCCTTTTCTAGCTGATGAGACTAAGCCAGGGGACAAGAGAAAGGAAGGGGAGAGGCAGAGAGGAGAAAGGAAGAGGGGAGGGGCAAGGGGGAAATGGAGAAAAGAAAGGAAGAGAAATGAGGACAAAAATCTAGAGGACAAGCACCTTCTGAATGGGCATTCAAATTTTTTTTAAGCAATTGGGGTTAAGTAACTTGCTCAAGGTTACACAGCCAGTTCTTTCTGGGTGTGGTGCTAAGTATCTGAGTCCAGATTCGATCCCAGGTCATCCCAACTCTGGGGCCGGTGCTCTTACTCACTGCGCCACCTGGCCGTCCCTGATATTAAGAACACTACCCCACAACAGCAGCTGCTGCCCCTTCTATGAAACTCTGGGGTTTACAAAGCCCTTCCCCTGTACTACATGGGTAGTGAGTAGTGCCCACTTTACAGATGAGAAAATCGAGGCTCTTTTTTTTTCTCCAGGCACTTGCCCAGGGTCACACAGCTGGCCTGTGTCTGAGCCAGAATTTGGACCTGAGTCTTCCATCATCAGATCCAGTGAACCTGCCACTCTCCTGGCTCCTGTTTCCAGGAGACACTGTAGGGAGACACTGAGGATCTGCAAGAGAGGCCTCAGCTCAGCAGCAACTGGGATGGGGGACAGTGACAAGATGGGACTTCTTTCTGGATTGTAGCTTGAGAGCCAGGAGGTACCTCAGAGGCCATCCAGGCCAACCCTTTAATTTAGCAGAGGAGGCTAACTGGCCCAAAATTACACTGGGATTAAGTGGTAACACCTGGATTTGAACCCAGGCTCTCTACTTCAAATCCAGCAAGCTTTCCCCTGTACCGTAGTGCCTCCAAAATAATTCTCATAGACAGCCCCAGCACTGGTCACTCACGTATGGCTGCAGCCATACTGGTACCAGGCACTATCACAGAGGCCCAAGGCAGACCCTTTTTCTGACTTCCACATGCACAGCCAACTTTCTTGTTCTCGAGTATATTAGGATGCAAAGTATATTTTTCCCTTCACTGACTAGTTCACATGACGGTGAGATTCAAGCATTGAATGTTCCCCCAGCCTCCTTTCTCCTTACAGACATGGGAGTTATGTTTGATAATTTTCCCAGTATTTCCTCTCATTTCTCCCCATACCCTTCACAGCATTTTCCTTTTCCCATCCTGTTCCATTCTTCTTTTAAGATCATCAAAATATAACATCCCATCCAAGGTTCTTCAATTAGGTAGACTCCTTGTATAGCCCCTGATGATGATACAGTTCTGAAGGGACATATATATTATTTCCCCATATTAGAATGTAAGCAGTTTTTCTTTGTTTAGTGCCTTAGAGGTGATTGTTCATGTCCATTTTTCTGTGTTTCTCTTGACTCCCTTGTTTGCACTTCAGAGTTTCTGCGCAGCTCTAATATTTTCATCAGGAATGCTTATTAGGAGCCATATCCTTTGCCTTTTGCAATACTGTATTCTCCACCCCTTCATTTTAGTGGCTGCTAAGTCTTGCGCAATCCCAACTGTGGCTCCTCAGTACTTTAATTCTTTATTTCTGGCTGCTGGAAGTATTGTTTTCTTTGACTCAGAAGTTCTGAGTTTTGGCTACAATATTCCTGGGAACACTCATTTTGAGGTTTCCTTCAGGAGGTGATGGGTGTGTTATTTTTATTTACACTTTACTCTCTGGTTCTGAGAGACCTGGAAGCAGTCCAGTACCCAACACTCCGGTCTACTCTCACCTCCCCCCCCCATACCATGACTGTCCTGACTCTGCCAATTCCTAACACGCCCCCTCCAATTTCTGAACTTCCCTCCTTTCTGAACAGTGCTTTAAAATCTTGCTCCCAAGCCTTTAAGTATGCTCTCTGTACATCTGGAGAGGTCTTCCTATCCTCCCTCCCACCCAGAGCACCATCAATTCAATTTGATTCAACAAGGTCTTAATTAACCTCACTCTGTCTCAGGAACTGTGCTAGACACTGGAGATACCAATTAAAAGTGAGACAGTGTCTTTCCTCAAGAAGCTTACTCTCTATTGGGGGAACCAAGATGTACATAACAGACACAAAGGATGTGCATCTGTGTCATCGGTCTCCCCTCACTTCTTGAGAGTCTTCATATTTCCCATTTCTTAGAGTACAATGATATTCCATTATGTTCATGTACCACAATCTACTTAGCACTTACTTTTTTCCAGTTCTTTGCTACCATAAAAAATAATACTATGGATATTCTGACATACGTAAGACCTTTCTTTAACCTCCTTGTCATACATGTGTCCAGAATTAGGATCTCTGGGTCAAAAGGTTTAGACATTTTAGTTATAGGAACACAGATTTCAAATTGGAAGGACCCAAAGAGACAACTGAATACAATACCCTCAGTCTACAGATGAGGAAACTGAGGTTAAGTGACTTCCCCAGGGTCACACAATAAGCATCTGAGGTGGAATTTCAAACCAGGCCTTGCTGACTCCAAGTAAATCGCATCATCTGCAGATTGAACTGAACTTGTCTACTCTTGGCCAAAGTGTATGGTTTCCCCTCATGTTATCCCTATCACCAGCAATTCTAGAACTATGCAAATTATAATGGTGGGAAGAGGTGATATCCTTGCTTTACTCATGGATTTATTAGGAAAGCTTCTAATACTGCCCCACTGCAAATAAACCTGGCTTTTGGTTCAGATACGAACTTTTTTTTGGTCATTTAAAATAATGGCCTTCTCTACCTATATTTTTAGCATAGATGGGTGTTATACTTTGTCATAGGCTTCCTCAGTACCTACTGATACATCCCAAAGGTTCAGCAGAGTTTTGTTTTTACTATGACTAATTGTTTTTCCTAATGCTGAACTACGTGTCCCTGATATAAATCCAACTTTGTTTAGTAAATAATTTTGGGACATGTCACTGCAGTATTTTTGCTAGAGTTTTATTTATAACTTTCCCACCGGTATTCTTTAGTCCTCTTTGCCTCATCCCAAGAAATCTTATTTCAAAAACAGAAGACTGCACAGCACTGGAACATTTCCAGAAACAGGACCGAAGGAGCAGTTACAGGTGCTGAAAATCCTCGCTGCTTGAATGAGAATTAGGAGCCAGTTGTTTCTGGTTTGTGGCAGAAGCTTAAAACTGTGACGTTGACTCACTCGGAGTTTACTCTTTTCCCTTAGGAGCTGCAACTGGAATGGTGGAGGGTGCTTCCCGCTCACCGCAGCCCTCTCTCTTCAGATCTGTGGCTGGCTGATTTCATTAGCGTTGGGCTCTGATGAGGTCATGGAAAGAATGCAAATCCAGGAGTCAGAAAAGCTGAGGCTGGAACCTGGGTTGGACACCCAGTATCTGTGTGACTCTGGACAGGTCACCTAAGCTCTCTGGTGTCTAGTCACCTCATCTGTCAGGGGATGGTTGGGGGGTGGTGATCTTCAAGGTTCCCTCCAAGCTCTAAACCCTGGCATGCTGTTGAGTGGCAAGGTCAATATGTGGAAATTGGAAGGTGTTGTGATAAACAACTAGTTCAAACTTTATTTTACACATGGGGAAACAGAAGCACTCTGCTCCGCCACAGGACTGTGGATTAATTTTGCAGAAAGGTTTCCCTGCCACACTAGCACACTTTTGGTGGAATTGTGAGCTGGTCTAGTCATTTTAAAAAACCATGTGTAATTATGCTTTTACAAAGGTGTCCAAAGCTTTTGAACCAGATCTCCCAAAGCTGGGCTATATTCCAAGGAAGCCAGAGACAGAAAGAAAGGTCCCAGGTGGGTCAAGATGTTGGGAGCAGCACTTTTTTGTGGGAGCAAAGAACCAGAGATACTCGTGGATCGGGGAAGGGCAGGACCCAATTGTGGTCCATGAATGTAATGGAATGTTGCTGGGCTGTAAGAAACAATTACTGGGAAGAATTCACAGAAGCAAGAGAAGACGTGTATGAACCAAGGGCAGAAACAGGAAAACCACATGGATCTCACTAAAGCAAAAGAAACAGAGAAACAAGGAACAGATCCTGAGTCCTGTGTAACAAAAGTGAGGAAGCTGAACCCCAGAATGTTCTCTCTTGGGGCAGCTAGGCGGCTCAGTGAATAGAGCACCGGCCCTGGAGTTGGGAGGACCTGAGTTAAAATTTGGCCTCAGACGCTTAATGCTGACTAGCCATGTGACCTTGGGCAAGTCACTTAAACCCAACTGCCCTGCCTTCCTCCCTCAAAAAAAAAAAGGCAAAAACCTTCCCTCTTCCTCCACCAAAGAAGTGCCTGGCAGCATCTGCACTGTCTGACTGGTCCGTTTCACTCTATTGCATCCTTAATTTTTTCCCCTAATTATTTGTTTCATTGCTAAGTGGGGGAAGGTAGAGGAGTGTGTTTGGAAATGAAGGTGTTGTTAAAAAAAAAAAACCAAACCGAGATCAATAACTACTTTTTAATTAAAAGTTTTCACGTGTGAAATGCCAGGTGTTATTCTGGGTCTTTTCTTCCAGCCCAGGCTGAGGGGGGCTGTCTGTGACAACCAGGCCCATGGCGTGCCCCCTTTTCCATTTCATAAATAACACCAAAGTTGGCAGCTTCGGCCTCACACCTCAAAGAGCTTCTGGAAAAGTGCAGCATTTGGCTGATCATTTATAGACCAAGAAATTGAGGACAAAGCGGGGTTTCCAGGAACTAAGTTGCCCATTAGGACTAATTGCTTTTGGCAGTAGAAACGGGGCCTGCTCTGTGCCCAGACTCCTTAGAGCTTTCTCTAAGAGATGCAGCGCTAAGCGCCCACCTAGCGCTGGGCCCCAGAGCCACCACCCAGCACCAGCTCATGGCTCGGGGCAAGTCCGCGCTTCACATCATGGGTCCTGTTTCCAGCTCCGAGGGTGGACAAGTTAGGAGCAAACATTTAAGTCCTCTACTGAATTTGGGCCAGTCCTTTACCAGCCAACTCAGGTATCACCGTCCTTTACGGAGCCTCCCCTGATGCCCAGAACTCCCCCAGCCCTTTGCCCCCACCTCTCACGCACTTCTGCAATGTCAGGCAGGAGGTCTCTGTATTTGCACTGACTACAGATGGAAAGGAGGAAAAGACACACAGGGCTCAACACGGCATCATCATGGCAACCATGCTCGGCCCCAAAGCACAGGACTGAGCGCTGCACTGTTGCAACAACCAGCCTGGGCCTCGGAGGAGAGAGAGCACACACTCACCTGACCTTCCTGACAGGTGGAGGACAACGGGTACGGAAAGCCATCTACACTGTCAGACTCAGCTGATCAACAGGTCAGTTTGCTGAACTCTTTTTCCCTTCTCCTTTTTAAAATTAATTGTCACACAGGATGGTTTGTTAGATGCATTAACGGGTGGAGGGATATATATTTGGAGATGAGGGCGATGTAAAAACAAAAGCCATCGATGAAGATTTAAGGCTTATGGGCGATGGGCGGTGGCACAATGACTGGCTCCTCTCCTTACCCCCAGCCCCACTCCCTGGTCCCAGCTTCTTTCCCAGATGAGTTAAATCTAAGTTATTGCCAATCCCTTTATAGGAAAGCTAGGGTCATGGAATCAATATGGAGAAGCTAGTAATGAGACCCAAGCATACTGTCTGTGTGTGCTGCCTGTCCAACCTTCCCTAGCTTTCAGGACTCGGCAGGAAACAGAGTCAGAGGGTCCGGGTTCAAATCATGGCTCTGCCCTTTACTATCTGTGTGACCCTGGACAAATCACTGCATTTCTCTGGGCATTGGCCTTCTCATCTGGAAAATGAACAGCTGGATTTGCGGCCTCTCAGGAGCCTTTGGGGTCTGTGACGAGCTGGTCCTATGTGAACCTCACCTCCTCTGGGCAGCCTTCCCTGCTCCTGTGCTCCTCGCCTCCAGTGAGATCCAGTCAGCATCCCTCCTCTGGGTTCCTGTGGCACTTACTGTTAATACTCTACCATGTATGTAAAGCCCTTTGGAAACCATAAAGAACCCAGCTTCATCCAGTCCACCCCCTTCCTTTTCTAGATGGGGAAGCCAAGGCCCTGACAGGGAGGCTGTAGAATATAGTTGGACAGATCCAGGACGGGGAGTCAGAATAACCTGTCTGAGAAGAGACCCCCCCAGGACTTACACCCCTACCTCCCAAGAGTGGCCAGCGCACTTAATAATAAAGGCGTGTCCCCATGACCATCACGCAAGGTCACATAACCAACACCTATGAGACAAGTACAAAGGACAGAAGCAGCCCTGCCCTCAAGGAGTGTACATTCTCATGGGGGAGATAACAGAGCAAGACCAGAAAGTGAATGAGTACAAACACTTACAAGGCAGTGTGGGGGAGACACAAGCAGTCGGGGACATCAGACAGCAGAGTTGGATCTTAGAGGCAGAGGGAAGGAGGAAGGGCACCCCAGGCATGTGGCACAGCCAGGGCAAAGGCCCCATAATGGTAGATGGAGAGGGAGGAACAGAGAGAAAGCCAGTTTGTTCGGATGGCTGAGTGTGAGAGGAGGAGGAATGTCCAATGAGGCTGGACGGATAGACTGGGGTCAGGTGGTAAAGGCCTCTGAAAACCAAATGGTGGAGATGACCTTTATCTCAGAGGCACTAGGGAACCTCTGGAGAGGATTGAGTTGGGGCGACACATGGTCAGATCTATGTTTAAGGACTTACTTGGCTGTGGTGTAGGGTGGCCTGGAGTAGTGAAATCTGTGAGGCAGGAAGACCAGAGAGGGGAATCAAGAGGAGAGGTGGAAGGGCCTCGTAATCACTTAGTAAGCTCCTGCTGACTGCCTGCCTAAGGTGCCTGCTTGGTCAGGCAGGGGAGGAAGAAAAGGCAGGATCCTTGGGATGTCTGAAGAATGGGAGGGAGGGGCTGAGGCAGGACAAGAGGCTGGGCCTCCCTCCTGTCCCTCCACCTCCCATTCTTCTCCATGACATCACACGACCTCTATTTTTGCAGTCCATGGGCTACACATTCACATTGCTGGTAGAATGTGAAACAGGAAGAAGCCCCCATCCCCATAGTCTCTGCCCCAACAAATCACCCAGGCAGAAAGGGAGCTGGCCAGGCCAACGATACCCCAGGGACAACGGAAACAAAGGACAAGAGGCTGCATCTTTTCCAGGTACTATTACCCAGCACACTCTAAAAGCCCAGATGAGTAAGGTGGATTCTTCCCCTCCCACCAGGCCATTCACATACACACATCCTAAGCAGTCCTTTGAGACCCTGGCATGTGTGCAGACAGCCGATTAACAGAAGTCCTCAGTAACTGCTGTGCCAATCAACAGAGCCCTTGTGCAGCCATACCCCTGGGGGAAGCTTTTCTGCCCAAGCCTGTGGCTGACCTTGCTCTCACACCAACTAATAAGGACAGCCAAGCTTCCCTGGGGCTCTGAAGGTTGGCTGCTGAGACAAAGCTCTTTGGGGGGTATTAAGTGTGCCTTCTTTGTCCTAACAGGGAGCTGTCCCTTGCCATCCCAAATTTAAGTTCAGTATCTTGCCCCCACCTGGCATGGCTCCATTCCCCTCATGTGAGCTGCCCTTATCCACCAGCCTCAGAGGTCCTGAGGTAGACGGGAAGCTTCATTCAGGCAGGAGGGCAGACTGAGGCCCAGATGGCATGCCTGCCAATCAGTGGCTGGATACCCTCTGTATGCTCAGTCATCCTCCCTGGGCAGACAGAAGTCATGGGAGCAAAAACTAACTTCAACCACCAAATTCACAGCTTCATTCATGGAAACCAGGCCTTGTGAAACTCCAAAAGGAAAAGAAAGAGGCTCTCAGCCACTGGTCTGGACCCACGAAGGCATGGCTTCCTGAGAAACCATTTGCCTTCACATGGGGGCTGTGCAGAAGGCTGTGGACCAAGCTTCCAACAAGAAGGGTGTTAAGCCTGAAAGATTTCTCTCCTTCCAAATGCCAATCCCAACCCAAGCAACTGGTCTCTGAAAACAGAAAAGGAAATTCTTTGTTGCAGAGCTCTGAATGCTTGGAAGTCCTGGATGAGAATCCTGACCCAGACCTAAGGCTTAATGGTCAGGAAAAATTTCCTAACACCCAGTTCCAAAGTGGGATGGGCTGCCTCGAGATGTCACCAGTCAGTCAACAAGCATTTCCCAAGACCTCTCTATGAGTCAGGCCCTGAGCTGAGCACTCCTCAGGCAGGAAGAGAGGGTCGACCCCTAACTGGGGATTTGGTAGAGGGGATTCTTCCTCATCCCAGGTTAGCCTGGGTGGCCCCTGGGCTCCCTTCCAACCTGAGATTCTGGGAAATATTATCTGTGTTCAAGGACGAAGGGAATCCTGCCTTCCCTTGGGGTCACGGAGCCCTCGAACATCACAGCCAAAGAGCTTCACTCAGAGACTTCAGCCTTCTTGTTTAGAGATGTTAAATGATGCTGATGGAGCTATTCTGTGGAAAATCTGATCTCGCCACCCTTCTCCCTCTCCCCTTGGCTCAGATATGCCCGTTTATGCACATGTTGGGACTTCTCTGTAAGGATATAAGCTAAGACTGTGTGTGAGTGCATGTGTGCACACATGTGCGTGAGTTTTGCACATGTGTGTGCACACACGTGCATGCGTGTGAGTGCACATGTGTGCAGTGTGTGTTGCACACGTGTGTACAAGTATGTGTATATGTGTGAGAGTGCATTGTGCGTGTACATGTGTACACACATGTGTGAGTGTATGTGTGTGCACATGTGTGTGTTCACACGTGTGAGTGCTTGTGTGCACATCTGTGCAAGTGAATGTGTGTGTAATATGTGTGGGTGGGTGTGCACATGTGTGCAAGTGTATACATTGCACACGTGTGAGTGTGTGCACGTGTGTGAGTATGTGTGCACACATGTGTGTGCGCTTATGTGCACAAGTGTGTGCATCTGTGCGAGTGTGTGTACATGTATATGCATTGCACACATGTGCTTATGTGTACGTGTGTGCACATGTGTGCGGGTACATGTGTGCATGTGTGTACATGTGTGCGAGTGAGCATGTGTGCGGGTGTGTGCACATGTGTGTGCGAGTCAGTATGCATGTGTGCTCTGGTGCTCAGCACTGTGCCTGACACATAGTGTAAGTCCTGAATAAATGCTGACAGATTAATTGGAAAGATGATGAAAGCATTGAGACAGGCTTCCAGACTGTCCACTGGGGAATGTGACGGATGGGAAGGCCCAGCCTACCTTCCCTCTAAGCAGAAGGGGACCCGTTAGGGAGTGAGCTGGCTGGATTCTTTGGGGGCTGGCTAACAGCCTTCAGTTCACACAATCATTTATTCCCACCCTGTAATGAAAACTCTGGGCACTGAGTGAAGCAGCAGCAGAGAAGGGTATGGCTGAGGACCCGGAGCGAGAGTCCACAGGAGGCAGGGAGAGATGGGAGTGGCTGGGAGGGGGACACAGAAGACCAATCAGGAAAGAAAGAAAAGGGAGCCAATGAAACATGAAAAAAATATACAGAGGGGAGAAGGCACGGACAAGTACCTAATTTGCGCTAAAGGGAACAGGTCCTGGAGAAGAAGCCAAACACACGTGAGCAGATTCTTGGCTTACAGCTCAGTCCTTTCATGCTAAGCTCGGCGCAGACTTTAGAAAACCCAAGGTACGTGTGACAGACAATCACAGTTTTCTATGTGGATGCCATTTTCTGCTCTTCCTTGTCTATGGGAAGGTTCGTGTTTATTGTAACAGCAAAAAAGAAAGTTTATTGTGAAACAATTTGAAAAGACCCCCATAAAATGTGCCAAGGCCTCATGTCTGCGACAAGCCTATCACGGCTCTGTGACCTGCTGCCGATGTGACCTGGGGCAGACCGAGTAGCCTTTCTGGGCCTCAGTTTCCCTATCTGTAAATGGAGCGCACTCTATCCTCACCTCCAGCTCACAGAAGTTCTAGCTTCCTTCAAGACAGAGTTCAAGTGACACTTCCTACTAGAAACCTTTCTCACTTCCTGATTCTCTCACCTGTCAGTGTCCCCCTAAAAACTGACTTTGACTCACCAATTCTCTATTTAGCTTATACAGATATAGAGATTTCTGGTTTTATATGCTTATATTTATTATATATTTATAAATACTGTATATATTTGTGTTATTCTGTATACATAAATTTATATAGACCTATGTGCTTATTTGTCTATGTATGTAATATATACCCATATAATATGCAATATCTGCGTACATGACATACATGTAGATACTCGAGATAATGTATATCTTCACTCTCGCCTCCCCTGGACTGTCCCCTTCCTGAGGGCCAGGCCTGGTTCGTGTCAGTCTCTGTGTCCCTGCACTGGTACAGATACCTAGGGCATAGCTGTCACATAATGAACACTGGGTCATGATCGGACTGAACTTCCCTGCATTTCTATTTACATAACATATTGTGGATGTAAAGTCTTTGAAGGCAGGGACTGACTCACTTTCCTTTTATTATTCCCAATGCCCACCACAGCTCCTGACAAATAGTAGGGTCTTCAGAAATGCTTATCAACTGGAGACAGCAGCCTCAGAGCCTGGGGAGAATTCATCTCAAGAATCTCCCTAAAGAGAAAATGCAAACCTACTCATTTCTCAGTCTTGAGAGGCTTTCCCCCTTGTACCAGGGTCAGTCAGTGGCAGCTAGCATTGGCTTGGGCACTCTGCCTTTCTGGGAGAGGGTCCCTGGGTATGGTCTGGAAAGCCAAGCGGAGTGGCCCCCACAGCCCTCTGGAGCCGGCTGGGTTGTCCCTTTCCCCATAGGCTGACCCCACATTCTCCCTCTGTGGTCTGCCTCTCAGCTAGCCTATCACACATTTGTACAAACAAAATTAAACCCCCGCTTGAGTTCCCAGAGCTTTTCTAAGATGCCCTTTCATCTTGGCTGCCTGTGCTGATGGAGAAAACCACCAGGGAGGGCCACCTCTGTCCCAGCCACAGCTTGGCAAGGCCCCTCCCTGCCCCAAGAAGAAAGTGGCCAAGGCGGTCCTCATTTACCCTTGGACTCCCAGACCTTTCTCCGGAAGACTTAGGAGGCAGCAGCACCCTTCCAGGGCTACCAGCAGGACATTCCAGCTGTTGGGTTTGAAATCTGGGGTTTCGAGCTTCACATGCCCAAAGGAGCCTCCCTTTAAAAAAGCAAACGCAGGAAGAGCCGGAGCCAAGGCTGTTGGTTGGGAAACTGCTTGAAAAAGAGCGCTCTTGTGGTTTAGAAGCGCGACTGTAGGCCAGTCTGCAGCTTTCCACTCCACAGGAGACTCTCCCCCAATCTGTCCCCGTCCCCAGCTGCTCCACAATAAAGGCCACCAATAACGGTGGTTCTCGCGAGCAGGACTTTGTACAAGCAAATGTCCATCTGACTGGGGGAGGTGGGAGCCTAAATTCTCGCTCCCCATCTTTGGGGACCTGCTGATGGGCCATTCGCAAGGTGGCACCCCTGCTGGAGCTCCAGGCCGAGAGTTAGCTCGAATCACTGCAAACGCGCCCTTAATGAAGCAGACAGCTCCTCACATCCTGGTACATGCAGTAATCTGCAGTCGAGCCACATGGCAGCTTGAAATCAGCCCTAACGGATGTGACAGCGGGAGTCTCGCCATCCCTGATGGCGAGCTGTCAGCCCTGGAGTGGCCTGGGCCAGCTTTGGCTCTGGCCCCCACAAGGTGACACTGATGATGATGATGATAATATTGGCCACTGCTAAAGCGCTTCAGGGTTTCCTTCCATTGTCTGGATGGAAGGTCACGGCACTCCTCTGGGGCTGGGTCATCTAGGCACATTATTACTGTAATCATTTTACAGATAAGGCTCAGACAGGGCCACCTAAGATCACAGACCTACCTAAAACTGGAAGGGGTCTCTGAGGCCACAGTGTCCAGTCCCTCCTCTTAGGGATGAGGAAGTTAAGTATTGGAAAGGAGAAGTGAATTGTTTGCCCAGGGTCACACAGGGAAGTAACAAGAAAGAAGATTCCGAGTCAGTCCCTCTGACCCCCAACTCATCCCCGTCTCCTTTGTACCCCATCGCTGCCCAAGAAGAGGAGGTGGCCCTGGCCCGTACACAGCACTGTGGAAGGGCTGCTGGGTTCATCCAATGAGCCGTGCTTTGGAGACTATAAGCTGACATGTTACATATGAAAATCCATGAAATAACTCATCTATAACAGAAGGGGAGGGATGCAGAAATAAAGAGAAATGGGAGTTTGATTTTTTTTTACAAGACCCTTTCCAGTAAGCATCGCCTCCATCCAGTCCAACTCTCTACCAAGAATGATATGTAAGGCTGACATGGAAGATCCCAACTCCTGATTCTTAAGAGTCCCAGTGTCAGACACAGAGATCCGACCAGTATGTCTGGTCAGGTTTGGTGGAGTAAGCCCAAGTCTTCAGCTGGAAACTGACAGGGGTCAGATGGGGGGGTGGAGGGTGGGCAGAGAGGGGCGGGGGCTTCTGGTGGTCCCCCGCCAATGAATGAGATCTCCCATCTACAATGCCCTGCGCTGGTGCAGACTAAGGCTCCTCTCTGCTTTATCCTTACGGGGTGAGCTTCATTAATTACCATGGCCAAGAATGTCAGCATAACAATAAAAACGAATGCTTAAGTAGCACTTACACTGTGCTAAACATTTTATAGTTATCTCATCCCCAGGAGGGAGGTGCTGTTATTCCCATTTTATAGCTGAGGAAAGTGACTTGCTCAGGGTCACACAGCTAGCACAAGCTCCTCTACCATTTCCCATTTATCCTGTCAAGAGCTTGTTTTGTGTAAGTCTGTTTGCCTGTTGTCTTCCCCGTTAGAATATATGCTCTGTGAGGGCAGGGACTACCTTCTGTATAAGCCTGTGCTCAGCACATAGTAGGCAGTTAGCAAATACTGACTGATTGAAGCATCTGAGGTTAGCTTTGAACTCAGATCTTCCTGACTCCAGGCTCAACATTCTATCCACTGTACCACTCAGGTCAATTTTATTCACAAAACAAATCTCATTCAAATCCCTTGTAATGACCCTTCCCCTAGGAGCCTGAACTAAGCTAGTCCACTGAGGGCAGAGACCGGCTCAAGACAGAGCCTTGACTGGGAACAGTGTCCTGGCCCAGCCCAGGGTCACCTTCATGCCCATGAAGTATCAGAAGAAGAATTCACTAGAACTGAACCTTATCCCTAGCAAAAACAAACCCCAGCCCATGTGACTGAAATTCTTCAGATAACCCAGGTGAAAAACTGCCGCACCACCTACCCACAAAACCTGCCCCAAAGGCGAAGTGTCTTTTTTTTTAAGTGCTATTCTATCCAGCCTGACTGCTGAGTTTCCACTTGACCTTGGAGTGAGTTTCAAGGAGAAAGCAGGCCGGTGGAGCTTAGCCACTGTTTACACAGCAAGTCCACGGAGGGTGAGAGAAGAGGATTAAGGCCATCACTTAATGTTGTTAGAGAAAATTTCCCCTCTAACTGGGAAAACCAAAGTGAATCACACTGAACAATGAGGCCCGGAGAGGCTGACACAGGCTGCTGTCGCTGGCCGGGATGGCTTCTTCAAGGACTGTTTGTGACAGCCAGTAAATCACCTTGGAACCATCTAGAAAACCAATTTAGTGAGTTCCGTGAATCAGACTTTCCAGTCCATTGTTAAAAATACCACCTCCCTTATATGCCTCTTTCCTTCTCCAACTCCAGCTAATTTACCAGCGATCTGACTGGCTGGAGGCCAGTGCTTGAGGCAAGACTCGGTCCCAGCTGCTCCCGGAGCGGGCATCCTGCAAAAGCAGGCTTCCTCCGACACCCGGCAAAGAGGAGAAAACAAAATCTCAATTTCCTGGGAAACTGACATTCAGCTGGGGTGGCCGAAGCTCTCTGGCACCACCTTGTGGGTGCCTGGAACCAGCACGGTGAGCCTAGCCCCAAAGGACAGAGCCCTGGCAAGTCAGGAAAGGTGGGGAGGAGTCTGGAGAGCCGGCCAGAGCCAGGGATAAAGAAAGAGACAGGGAGACAGACAGACAGACAAAAACAAACACACATGCATTTGTCTATCAAGAGGCACATAAAAACTTACACGATTTAGAGATAAGTGCCTCTCCAGAGCAGTTTAAATCTAGAACCCTGAGGATTCGAGACCCCCTACACATCCACGCAGCTGTCATCTCTAGGTCAAGAAAACAGGGGACTCAATGATGAAACTAGCCTGAAGATGTGGTCTGGGGTGCCTTAGGCTGGAGGCATCACCACTCAACTCCTTTCTAAAAGTCAATTTATTAACCACGAACATAAACATTCAAATAAACAAAAATTTCAACTCTATCATAAACTATGTGCAAGGGAAGTTTTTTAACTTTAAAAATAATAGCACTAATATTTTATTTAGCTCTTAGTCTCCTCTGGGTCTTCTTTCACGTGCATTAAAGGACTGTGTCCTTGTTACATGTGTGCCTATGCAGTCAATATATCATTTTTTCACTTCAGTCTTTCCATATTTTTTTATATTGTCATTTCTTTAGGAATTAGGATATTCCATCATGCTCACATCCTATACTCTGTTCCACCACTCCCCAGTCGCAGTTTATAGCTAGAAAGGGCATTAGAAGTCACAGGATCCCAGATTTCCAGGTCGAAGGGAGCTCAGCGGTCACCCAGTCCAGCCCCCTGATTTTACAGAGGAAGAAATGGAGGCGTCTAGAGGGAAGGGGTCTTCCACAGATAATGCTCAATGGAGCTAAAATGTGAATCCAAGCTCTGGATTCCCAATCTGAGGCTCTCCCCGGGGACAGGCTGCTCTCTGCAGATTACCTGGTCCAATCCACTTACTTTGTAATTGAGAAAGCCCAAAGCAGGAAAGGCCCAGGGTCAGGGACCAAGCTGAGACCAGCATTTCTATGATGTTTATTCTCCTTCCAGACCAAGCTAAGCCTAAGCTCTGTCTCTTCCCGGAGCCTCACACCTGGCTCTACGTACAGCAGGGGCTACATGAATGATGCAGGAGGATGATGTGCTTGCAGAACCTCTTCCTCCCATCCCTCAGCCCCCAGGGCTGCTGTGGTTGTGGCTGCATCACACGTGGCTTCCCGACAGCTTCCTCTGAGCTGCCTGCTAACCACACCAGGCTCACTTCTCTCTGCTTCCCCCCAGAATATTCCAGATGATGGCCCAACATCGGATGGAGAAGGGAAGTAAAAAAAAAAAGGCCAGGATATAAAATTGAGAGCTTAGGAAAGCACTTGTGAAAGCCGGCACATGCCAAAGCCGAGGAAGGAAAGGAGATCCTGAGAGCTGAGTGGGCCTCTGGCCCAGCTGCCCTGGACCCCCAGGGAGTTGCCCCCGAGCTCCACCTCCCCTTGTCCTCCGGTCAGCCCTGCCTGGACCCTCAGGAACCAACAGCCTTATGGCCCGACTCCCAACTTCCCCTTCCCAAATCACCGGGCTTCCCTTGTTTCCTGCTGCCTGCCCAGTGGACTGTAAGCCCCTCAAGGGCAGGGGCTACGTAACTTCTCATCCCCAGCACCCAGCACAGTGCTAGGCATACAGTCAATGTTTAGAGCTGGCTGGCCACTGTGGACTGGGCCTCTTCTCACCTTCTGCCCTGGCTTCACTGGCTGCCAGTGAGGGAGAAAGGAAGGCCGTGGGCTGGCGAGATCGTATCAAGGGTGGTAGAAGGAAGGACAGGGCTACTTCCTGTTTTTAAGGAGGAAAAAGAGAAAGAATCGTGACAGCCTTCCAGTTCTGGGACTATGTGGAGGGTTTTAGGGCTACTCTTTTTTATATAAAAGCCAAGAAAGTGAGTCACTCGGCACGGAGAGCTGGTACCGGCAGCAAGATCTGGGCTCGAATCCTGCCTCTCATGCATGCTGACTGTGTGGTGAGCCACTCTCTAGGACTCTAACTGGCAGAGAAGGTGCCAGCCTACACGGACTGGCAGAGGGAATTTCCTCACCTGGGAAATCCCTACAAAGAAACAGCAGGCCCGGGACTTATCCTGAATAGTTTAAAATAAGTGTTTACGTCTATTTTACATAATCTCATTTGTTTCTTATGGAAACTTGGTGAGAACAGTAACAGAAATACCTTTGTCCTCATTTGATACATGAGGAAACTGAGGCAGATAATTTGCCCAAGCTCATACAGCCAGTAAGAAGTCTTTACACTTGCTGGGTCCTTTCCTCTTCCTCCCCCTCCTCATCCCCACTCCCTCCAATAAATTCTGGTGTGAGCCCCCAAGCCTCTATCCAGCCTGGGCGGTGCCCATGCCTATGCCCATCTCTAAAGGAGCTAAAATAGGGCAGGCAGTTTTGTTTACTAGGCAACCAAAGTGATTCATTCTTTGTTACTGATAAGGCTGAACCCCGGGCCAAGTCAGCCGTGGGCATACACAGGGCCGGACAAGGAAGTTCTCGGGCCGGTGAGAACAAGCAGCCTGACCCTGGTAAAACCTTCACATTCCTGGGCTTCTGTCTTCTCATCAACAAAGCAGAGTGAGCAAGGCCCTGAGGAGTGGTGTCAGAGGCCAGGCCCTTCCCTGTGTCACTGCAGCTCTGTGGTTTGGCCTTCGAGGAGGCCCAAGGACATCACTGGGCACCTCTTGACTTGTGGCTGAACTGGAGTTAAGTGAGGCCCAGTCTCTGGCCTCGCTCTCTCCTCCAGAGTCATCTAACTCTGGGGCAGGACAAAAGCCAGGACAACCAGCCATGGCCGACATGCAGCGGATGCCCTTGGCCCCTTCCTTGTTTGACCAAGCTCCATAGCACCCGCTTCCACCACCTCCATGGCCAGCAGAACAAGATGTTCTCCTCTGCCGATTCCAGAGGGGGAAGTCTCCCCGTGTTCAGGGCCTGAGGCCCTCGGTTACCTTCAGTCTAGTCTAGCACATGTTCAAGACAGTTCACCCAGGTGGCTGCTATGCAGGCTGCAGCTTCTCAGAGCAGCCCTCACCTGGAGGGGCTTGGCCTCCTAGACACCCCCGACTCTCCATTATGTGGAGGGGGGATCAGCTTTCAGAGCTTAGCTGGGCCTTCCACCTGGAAAGATGCCTTTGTTCAATAAATTAACCAAACAACATTCCTTAAGCATCTATGTGCTTAAAGTGCATGCCATCAGGATGACCTGAGTTCAAATCCTGCCTCTGACACTTCTTGGCTGGGGGACAGTGGGCAAGTCACTTAACCTGTCTTGTCCCAAATTTCCTCATCTGTAAAAAGGGGACGAGAATAATAGTGTCTCCTTCAGTACGCAGGTTACTGTGAGGAAGGATTAAATGAGTGAAGAGCTGGAGAATGCTGGGAAACCTTAACGGGAGAGATGGGAGCTTTTCTTATGGCACTATGCTGACACTGAGGCTACAAAACAGAAGGGAAGTAATCTCTGGCATCAGAGAGATTACCAAGGCAGATACAAAAGAGATAAAAGGTAACCGTGGGAGAGGAGACGGGGTTGGGCACGAGCAGCCTGGAGCCAGCCATAAAGGAAAACAGAGACGGCATTCCAGGCACAAGGCACAGTCAGCACAGAAGCATGGAGGTGGGAGAATAGTCTCCTATGTGAAGAAGTCAGTTTGACTGGACCATGGAGCACAGTAAGGGAGGGGGACATATATACCAAGGCTGGAAGGGGAAGAAGGGGCCAGATGGTGAGGAGCTTTAAATGTCTAATGCAGGAGTTTGTCATGGACTCTGGAGGTAATTAATTGGGCATCAGTGATAAGCAATAAGAAGGCACCTATGGCTAACAAGGCAAAACAGGAACATAATAAATGCTGGAGAAGATGTGGGAGACTTGGGACACTGATGCATTGTTGGCGGAGTTGTGAGCTGATCCGACCATTCTGGAGAGCAATCTGGAACTACGCCACAAGGGCTATAAACAAGTGCACACCCTTTGACCCAGCAATACCACCTCTAGGGCTGTGTCCCAAAGAGATCATACAAGTGGGAAAAGGACCCACATGTACACAAACATTTATAGCAGCTCTTTCTGTGGTGGCCAAGAACTGGAAATCAAGGGGATGCCCATCATTTGGGGAATAGCTGAACAAGTTGTGGTCTATGCATGTAATGGAATACTACTGTGCTGTAAGGAATGAGGAGCAGACGGGCTTCAGAGAAACCTGGAAAGACTTATGGGAATTGATGCCGAGGGAAGTGAGCAGAACCAGGAGACCATTGCACCCAGTAATTAACAGCAACATTGTGTGATGACCGACTCTGATAGACTTAGCTCTGCTCAGCAATGCAAGGACCTAAAACAATTCCAAAAGACACACGATGGAAAATATCATCCACTTCCAGAGCAAGAACTAGGGGCCTGAATGCAGAACGAAGTAGATTGTTTACTCTCTTTTTGTTTTTTTTTTTTCTCGTGGTTCCTCCCGTTCTAATTCTTCTATACAACATGACTAACGTGAAAATACACTTACTAATGATAATGGTGTATGTGTAGAGCCTTTATCAGACTGCATGCCATCTTGGGGTGGGATATTAGCTGGCAACTACAGGAAACACACTGATCAAAATAGTTACAGAAAGTTCGTCCACCCCAGGTTGAGACCCTGCCTTTGGGCATTCAGTCACTGTGGATTATGCCCACTGTTATGACCAGGACTCTTGTTTGATTGCATTCTCCTTACCTTCCTGGGATGGGGACCAGGAGCTGGGCTGATGTGATTCTTTTATGTTTAATGGTCTGCTGACAGTTCCACAGATGGATGAAACGGCTGCTTTTCTGTACCCCAACACTAGCCCTGGGATGCAGGCTGGCCTTGGCGGGCACCGAGAGCCCTCAGAACGGCTCCAGAGGCAGACAGGGAGATGGGCCTGACACACATCTCAGCCTGCTCCCGTGTGCTTTTTTTTTTTTTTAAGCAATTGGGGTTAAGTAACTTGCTCAAGATTACACGGCCAGTTATTTCTGGGTGTGGTGCTGAGTATCTGAGCCCAGGATTCAATCTCCAGGTCATCCCAACACTGGAGCCGGTGCTCCCACTCGCTGAGACACCTGGCCGCCCCTCCTGTGTGCTTTTAATGATGAATAACTTCATAACTGTAATTATGCAACACTCATGATTTAAAGTCTCAGGCTTATTTCTTAGATTGTACCTACCTTTGGGTCCTGTCTCTGCTACCTAACTTTGGCCAAGGTACTCTCTGGACCTCACTTTTCCCATCTGTAAAGACAAAGTTAGATCATGGAATGACTGCTGGTGTATTTGAGATGGTTTACAGCTTTCCATGAAATGGCCTCAGGAGGCAAAGAGGGAATATTCTCACACCAAATTTACATAGGTGGAAACTGAGGCACGTGCAGGTCACACGGCCCGCCTCTGGGTGCAGATCTCCTGATTTTCCTCCTGCATTCTCTCTCTTTCCTGGGTTTTCATGGCATGACCTACTGGCTGCTCCTCTTCTTCATCTCCACTGTTCATTCACCTTCCATGTTCTGCTGCTAACTCTGAGTGTTCCCCATGGCTCTGATCTGGGCCCCCTTTCCTACATTCTCTCTTGGTGACCTCATCAGCTCCCCTGGATTTGTTCCTCACCCCTTTACTGATGACTCTCTGCTCTCTATGTCCAACCCAGCCTTTCCCTGAACTACAATCCCCACCTCAAAACCTCCTACACGACCAGGGTCACACAGCTGCCGACAACTGTGGGCCTGAAACCCCAGGATCTGAACTCATCATCCCTGTGACGTCCCTAACGAAAACATCCCTCCCTCAACGCCACCCTCACATTCGAGTTGTCTTCCCCTATTAGAATGTAATGGAGGACAGGGACTGTCCAGATATTTCTCTTTCCAACCTCAGTGCTTTTTAGCACAGTGCCTGGCACACAGTAAACAGTGAATAAATGATTTCATTCATTCATTCATTCCTGCCTGATCTTGTCCTCTTCCTAATAGACCAAGTCAACATTCTGCCAAATGCCCCTCTGTCTAGGTGTACTAAATGAAGGAGGGGAAGGAGGATTGGTCATTTTTTTAATCTAAATTTTCCCTTCTGTCATGTTCTATACCATCTGTTTCTTTGTCTCCATGATTTATTTACCAAGAACCCCTCCCCCTTCCCTTTTAAATTTGACCTCTGGTCTCAGAGAACATCCTTTTCATCCCCTCCTTCCCCTGGCCACTGTTTCTCTTTCTCTGTCTCCCTCTCTCTCTCTCCCTCTTTCTCTCCCCTTCCCTCCCTCCCTCCCTCTCTTCCTCTGGTCTCTACATGCCTTCGATGAAAGGGGTTGTCTGAGGCCACCTGGTGGCTCCCCCATGTGTCCAGTGGAGAATAAATGGCCCCTCAAAGCCAACAGGAAGAGCCATGAATCAGGACATTTCTGTAAACTGCAGAGGCCAGGAATAGCACAACTGTTTAAATGTGTTTCCATCATGGGCTGTGTTAAAATTCATCCAAACTACATCCGTCTGGATTAAGCTGGACTTGGAGGCACTGAACCAGGGTTTATTTCAAATACTTCACAAGGAAACCTTCTGCTTCTTCTCTCTTGTTATTTTTCTGCTGGCTAGTCTCTCCCTGTCCAGGCCCTCGCCAATGCCCAGAACATATCTGTGTGCTCACAATAGGAAGGACTGAGGCCTGAGGGAAAGATCTCTGGGACCCCAGCTCAAACCTGAGCTCTTTGACTTACTGCCTGTGTGGCCCTGGTCAAGTCACCTAATCTCCTTTGGCCTCAGTTTCATCATCTGTAAAACACAGGCACTGGACTCGATGACCTCTAAGGCCTCTCCTAGAGCCAGACCCAAGGTCCTATGAAGCTAAGGTCCCTTCCAGATCTAGATTCCAGTCTGTGGGGCCCAATGCAGCCTCCTGGGGAGACTCCAAGAATCTATTAGAACAAAAGAAAAGAAGTGGCCAGGGTTCCCCAACTGAGTGCTTCGTGAAGGACTCAATTTCGTTAGCAATGCCCTCCTGGGCTTCTCAGCAACTTCTACAAGTGACCTCTGTGGTCCCAGCCAACGAACCAGCCCCGCAGGTTGTCAGAGCGAGTAAATAAACACTAATCCAAGTGTTCAGATGTGGATTCACCACACTGGGAGGGAGCTCAGACACAGCTCAGTTCCAGCCCCTTCATTTTACAGGGAGGAAACTGAGACTCAGAGAAGTGGCAAGCTGAAGGCTGCCTAGCAAAGAGTGAGGGGTGGTAGAGGCTGTCTCTTCTAGCTCCCCACCTAGTGACCTTCCACTAAGCCACTCTAGCCATGCTTCAGCCCTGTCATTTCTGCTGGTTTATGTTTTCGATGGATTCATTATATTCTGATAAAAGCGTGTTAAAATTTCCCCAATACTACTGACTTTATAGAGATTTCTTCATTTTGGTTTTAAATTTAATATTATATTCTTTATATTGTTTCCCTCACACCACTGGAAAAAGAAAAAAATGAAAAAATAGAACCCTTAAAACAAATATCCATAGTTAAAACCAGATTTACACGCTGGTTCTGTCCAAGAGCCTCCGTCTCATTCTGTCCAAGAGCTCTCTGTCAGGAGGCGGGTAAAGCTTGCTCATCACCAGACCTCTGCAAGAGAGGTTGGTCATTGCACTGATCAGAGTTCTTAGGGCTTTGAAAATGATTTCATTTTGACAAGGTTGTTATCGTGTAGACTGGCCTCCTGGTTCTGTGCCATCACCCTGTATCCGTTCACGTGAGTCTTCTTGGTCTTCTCTGAAATTGTCCCTTTTGGTACTGCTTATGAAAGAACATTCCATGAGATTCCTACAGCAGAACTTGTTTGGCCATTCCCCAACTGGTGGGCACCGTCCGGTAATGTGTGGAATAGTTTCAAATCACTCCTCAGAGTGGCTGTACCACCAGTGAATCCCACTATCGATTATCAGCCATTGATTGCTCGTATATAACTGTCTACACGTTGTTCTCCCGAGTTAGATCTGCAAGCTTCTGGAGAGATGAGACTATCCTTCCTTTGCCTTTGTAACTCAGCCCTGAGGACGGTGCCTGGAACATAGAAGGCCCTTAATAAACACTGACTGACAGAACCATCTAATACATTCATTAAGACAAACTTAATAGAGAGGATGGTATTGTTTTAAAAATCAGTAAACCACAAATTAGATGAAGTCCTGAGATCACAAATTTGGAGCTAGAAGGAACCTCCAGGACCCTCAAGTCCTACCCTCCATTTTACTGAAGAGGAAACTGAGGATGGGGGAAGGGGCTTGTCCAGGACCATAGAGACAATATGTGTCTGAGGCAGGACTCGGACCCAGTTCTTCCTCATTCAGAGGCTGTTTTCTATCCCATATTCCACACTGCCTCTACTCACTGTCTGTCTTTCCATATGCAATATGTGTGTGTGTATAATACAGATGCATATGTTATAATACATATACTATCATATATGTAATGTAGTATATTAATTAGAATAAGTTAATGTTATTATTGCATTAATTAATATGATTATATGCAATAGATCAATATATCATCACAAGCCTGGGAGGCAGGAGAGGGAAAGGGAAGGGAACACACATTTATATAGCACCTACTATCTGCTAAGTGCTTTACAAATATCATATTATTGGTGCTATTATTATGCCCATTCTACAGATGAGGACACTGACTTGCCCAGGGTCACACAGCTAGTGTCTGCAGCCACTTTTGAACTCAAGTCTTGCCTGGAGGCCTAGTGTTCTACCCATTACCCTGCCCAGCTGTGAAGAACCCGCAGGCCTCTTGCAGAGGGACGACGCTACAGCTACACCTTTAACAGCAGGGAGAAGTTGAGGCGTCTCCCCAGGACCTCCTTGTCCTTTCCTAGGGCTACCTCCATCAAAGCCTGTCCCCATGATCTGGGGGCAGGCTGTCCGAGGGCACCTTTGGTCATGCCTGTGATGCCTTTCCCCTGACCCTTCCCAGAACAGATGACGATTCCGGGGAGAAAGCTGAATGTTTTAGGTTGAACACTTGACAATAATTAGCTGCTCACTCAGAGAAGACCCTGAAGGAAACTGAGCCTGCCCTCTGGGCCTGCTGTGCGGGTGGCTGGCCTTTGGTCAGCCTGGACTCTAATCTTCTCTACAATTACCGACTACCCATCAAACCCTTGCTGCGTGGCATTCCTAGCACTCACTCAATTTCCCAAATGCTTTTCCTGGTCATAATGGCAGCAATGATTTCCAGATGGAAGAAGATAACAATTAATCAATCCCTCAGCCCCTGAGTTCACACAGATATTTTCAGTTGTGTTACATCAGAACCAAAATGTAAAACTGTCCCAATACCATCTTCTTGGGGAGAGCCGGGAGAGCCCAGCGTTCCATAATGTACCTTGGGCTGGTGAGACTCCCCTACCTGGCAAGAGTCTAGTCAGAGAAGCAAGAGAAAAGAAACCCCCAACTATCTTATACTTAGACAAGATTTTCTTTCCTGCTCAAACAAATTCTTCAGCAGATGGATGACCGGCCACCACACACTTCCTAGAAGTCTCATAAACAAAGCAGACACTCTGGGAACATGCTCCAAGCACATGTTTTGTACATCAGGGGAAGAGGAGGAGGAGGAGGGGGAAGAGAAGGATTAGGAGGGGGAGAAGAAGAGGAGGAGGGGGAGGGAGAGGAGGAAGGGAAGGGGAGGGGAGGGGAGGGGGCAGAGAAGGAAGAGGGGGGGGGGGGGGGGGGGGGGGAGGGGGGGGGGGAGGGGGGGGGG
>NW_027186352.1:11592667-11606054 GCF_028583685.1 Petaurus breviceps papuanus
GGAAGGGGAGGGGAGGGGAGGGGGAGAAGAAGGAAGAGGAGGAGGGGGAGGGAGAGGAGGAAAGGGAGAGGAAGAAGGAGGAGGGGAGGGGAGGAGGGGAGGGGAAGAGGAGGAGGAAAGAAAGGAGGAGAAAGGGGAGGGTGAGGAGAAGGGAAAGAGGGGGAGGGAGGAGAGGAAGAGGGGAGGGAGAGGAGGAGGAGAGGAGGAGAAAGAGGAGGGGCTCAGTCTTTGGCCTCAGGAGCCATGGGGGGGGGGGGGGGGTTATATTCGCTCCTGAGCACCATGCCATCCAACATAAAAGGCCTATTCCTGTTCCATTAGAATTTCCACGTCCTGCTCTCCAGCCATGAGATGGGGCAGATTTTTAAAATTCCCCATTGCACAGAACGGGGCACGGTGTGGTACAAACCGGAAGACCCAGACCTGCCCATGGCCTGCACCTGTTGGCCCCTTTCCTCCCTCTCCATCCCTCGTGCCCTTGTGCCCCTCTCCCTCCCAGGACTCCTCTGCTCCTGGGCCCTCACAAGTCCCCTGCCCACCCTCTGTGCACACTGGCCCCTCTTCATCCCCTCTTACTTTCTCCGCCTTCCACAGGAGGCCTCTCCCGCTCTCCCCCGGCCCCTTCCCTTGGACGCTGCTCTCCCCATGCTGTATATGGTCTGTCTGCGCCAGTCTGACAGCTCGGCTCCCCCAGCAGACGGCTGTTCCTTGAGGGCAGAGAACATGCTTCTCCCCATCTCTGTACCACTGGTTCTTAGGACAGCTCCTGGCACCCAGCAGGCAGGCACCCAGATGCATGCTGACTGACTCAAGGCAAATCCAGTCTCTCAGAGCGCTGGGTTCCCCACCTTTAAAATGGGGATAATCATTTACATGATATTCATGGGTGAATGGATGGCGGAGGGCTTTGAAAATGGATTTTATATTTATAGCGGCTCTTTTTGTGGTGGCAAAGAATTGGAAACAAGGGGATGCCCATCACTTGGGGAACGGCTGAGCAAGTTTGGTCTATGAATGTAATGGAATACTACTGTGCTATAAGAAATGAGAAGCAGACGGACTTCCTAACAACCTGGAGAGACTTATCTGAACAGAGGCTGAGTGAGGAGAGCAGAACCAGGAGATGTCTGCACACAATCACAGACACAACGTGAGTGTGATGACTGACTTCCACGGTCTGGGTTCCTCTCATCAGTGCAAGGCTATGAAACAACTCCAGAAGACTCCTGATGGAAAGAGGTGCAGAGTCTGGATGCAGCCCGAAGCCAGGACCTGCTCTGCCCCTTTTCTTGTTTTATTTCCTCTCTCCCACCGATCATTGCATCAGTTATAATCCTTCTTTACAACCTGACTAATGATTGATGTGAAGATATCTGTATGTCCTATATGTGAACGCAGGCCGCCATGATGGGGGGAAGGAGGAGAGGGAGGGGGAGAAAATTGGAAACTCAAGGGACTGGGGAACTGAATGTTGTAAACTGAAAGTAAACAAACAAATCAATTCTTAAAAAAAGAAAGAAACTACTGGATAATTAAAAAAAATGGATTTTAATGGGGAGACTGGCGGGAGGGAAGCTTTTTCTCCCATGGCCAGCTGCTTACTCATCTCTCAAACTTCTTTCACCAAAAATGTGGCCAATTACGATGAAGAAAGATGCCCGCCAGAGCAGGCCCTGGAGGAGGAGCCGGGCATCCTAGGCCTGCCACTGACCAGCTGGGGGGGCCTGGGCTGCAGGTTTTTGTGTCCTGGACTCCTTCAGCAGGAAGCGGACCCTTCTTCAGAATCATGTTTTTAAAAGCACAGCATAAAACACAGAGGAGGACTGAGAACAGCTGGATTGAATTACAGTTAGCAAAATATTTAAAAAACAAGTTCATGGGCCCCATTGAAAAGCCCTGGGAGGGAAGGACCTCTAAGGCGCCTTCCCGTCCCGGGCCATCTGAGACCCTCTGAGACCCAATATCTCCATCCCACAATTTGGCAAGCTTAGGAGTTGGGTCTCGATGTGTCCCAACCCCCAGAGAAACCTCCAATTGTCTCACTGAGATTCTCACAGATCAATCTATTCTAGTTTTTTAAGGCCATACACCATCTTTTTTTCCCTGCAGAGAAGGAGCGGGCTGGGGGCTTCCAGACATGACACGCCAGTGATTCTGTCCAGACCACCTCCACACCTCGAACTGCACTTGGACCCCCAACGCCCACTCCTCATCTCCGGCCACGGCCCCCAGCCCCGAATAACTGAAATTGGGTTTGGCCGAGGTCGGCCCTGCCCTTGCGGAAGATGTAGCATCACCTGGGCAGGCAAGTAGCTGGCTATCCAATGAGGGGGCCAGAGACAGCTCAGAGGTCCCTTCCAGCCTCCAGCCATGTATGCTACTCTAAGCAGAGTGGGCTGGTCCTGAAGGCTGCCCGGCACCAAGGCTCCCTCCAGTGGCAGATGCCAAGAGGTACAATTTGAGTAGCTGGAAAGAGGAGGGCTCCTGGTGGCCATGCTGGGTTCCAGCCCCGCTCCCTTAGTGTGTATCTGTCTGTCCAGGTGAGGGCCCTGGGATGGGAGTGGGAGGGAGCATGCTCCAAAAAGAAGTGGAAAAAAAAGGAAAAAGAACAGAGAAATAGAGGAGGGAAGATGGAAAAGAAGAAGAGAAAAATGAATGAGAATGGGTAAAGAAAGTAGAAAGGAGGAAGATGGCACCAGATAGAAAATTCCCATTTGGAGAAAGAATCTCAGTGAGAAGGGACGCCAGAGGTTCTGGTCCAGCCATCTCGTGGATGCACAGACAAGAGGGCATCTGCTCCAGGCCTGTTTCCCATCCACGGGAAAGAACAGCTTAGTGGGGAAGAAATGGTCAGACCTGTGGGGGGCAAGGCCCCTCCCCAACCCAGAGTCTGTGATAAAAGAAGAGGAAACCTGGGCAGAGTCTGACAGGCCCCTAGAATGGGGAGAGCAAAGGCGCTAGGGCGCCATGGGCCACCAAGAGTCCAGAGAGACAGGTGACTGGGGGCGTGGAGAGATGCTGGGGGTCTGGGAACCTGGAGGGCAAAGTATTCCATCATGATTTTGATAGAATTGGTTCCTTTCTAAGCCTATGGATTGTAGTCTAAGTGGCTCCGCATATCATACTGAGAGAGTCCCCAGACTTCAACACACCCTTTTGGGGAGTCCAAGACAGTCTTTGTTTTAAAGGACAGATGGGTCTCAGGGACTACATTCTTAGAGCTGAAGCCATCCTAGGGGAGACAGAAAACTGTGACAAGTAAAACTCTGAGAAGCGGGGGCTGTCGAAGAGACTGGTGTGGGCACACAGGAAAGAATGCCCACCTGAAGACTGGCTTTTTGGTTATAGAGCTTTGAGTTTTGCTTCTATTTATAAAATAATGAAAGTGACTGTACTAGAAGAAACCTAGCAACGCCCCTCCCCACCTTGCACACCCAGCCAGGAAATCACGGTGAATGGCAGGTAGTGTGTGTGTCTCTGACATTCATTTTCCCCCCATTTAATAGTATTTTATTTTTTTCAAATTACATGTAAAGGAAGTTTTCAACATTCATTTTTGTAAGATTTTGAGTTCCAAATATTTCTCCCTTCCCCTTCCCCAAGACAGTAAGCAATCTGATATGCCATCTTCAGATTTTAAAAATATACAGACACAAGACAGAAGGAAGCCAGGAGTGTCCAAGCTAAGCATGAAATGAGAGTAGCAAGGAAGGCTGGGGATGAGCAAAAGGCAGTGTGTGTGTATGTGTACGTGTGAGTGTATGTGTATGTGTGTGTACGTGTGAGTGTATATGTGAATGTGTGTGAGCATGTGTATGTATGAGTGTATGTATATGTGAGTGTATGTATATGTGAATGTGTGTATGAATGTGTGTGTATGTATATGTGAGTGTGTATGAATGTGTGTGAGTGTGTGTATGCATGTGTGTGAGCATGTGTATGTGTGTATATGTGAGTGTATGTGAGTATATGTGAGTGTGTGTATGAATGTGTGTGTGAGTATATGTATATGTGAATGTGTGTATGAATGTGTGTGAGTGTGTATGTATATGTGAGTGTGTATGAATGAGTGTGTGTGTATGTATTGTGTGAGCATGTGTATGTATGTGTGTATGTATATGTGAGTGTGTGAGTATATGTGAGTGTGTGTATGAATGTGTATGTGAGTGTATGTATATGTGAGTGTGTGTTTAAACTTCTATTAGGAACGAGAGAGGGATGGAAAGGAGTGGGGAGGAGCAGGGAGGACCAAGGCCAGAGTCCCCGAGCACAAGCAGAAGTGGCCGCTGCTTGGTTTTTATTCTGCTTAATTCTACACCAACAAGAAGGTCCTTGTGACAGGGACAGGACCGGACAGAAACGGCTAACAGGGAGTAAAGTGAATGGGGGGAGGGGGAGATCTGAAGTCAGAAAAGGGGATGTGACCCTTTGGGGAGGTCAGAGAGTGGAAGATGCCACCCCAAGGAGAAAGGAAGGAAAAGGTTAAGTGTGGATCTGGGGCTTAAAAACAAGCCTGAGCTTCTTCCTGCAGAGGAAGGCGCTGGGTGTCAGGGGAGGAAGCAGCTGGGGCTTCTCCTCAAGGAACCAAGCAGGTGAGAGGTCATCTGGGACAGCAGCTGTGGCGGCCAGGCCCTCCCTGCACAGGGACACCGCGGCAGCCACTCACCCGCTTCCCAATCACAGAAGAGCACTGGACACCAGTGATCTATCCAGAAACATGGACTGAGTCCCTACTGTGTGCTGCACTAAGCGCTGGGGAGAGAAGCGCAGCAAAGAAAGCCCCTTCCCTCCAGGGGCTCACACCTAGGACAAGGAACCTCAAAGGGCAAGGAAGGTGCCCAGGGCTGGGCTGGCCACACCATCTGTAGAAGGGGGACAATAATGGCACCTCCCTCCCGGGGCCGTGGCGAGCTTCAGAGGAGAGACTATAAGTCAAGGGCTCTGTAAACCTTAAACACGGCCCAGACACTCTCCTCCTCCTCCCTCTTCCTCCTCCCCCTCCTCCCTTCCCCCCTCCTCCCTTCCCCCTCCTCCTCCCCTCCTCCCTTCCCCCTCCTTCCATCCTCCTCCTCCCTCCACCCCCTCCTCCTCCTCCTCCCTCCTCCTCCCTTCCCCCTCTTCCTCCTCCCCCTCCTGCCTGGGGCCTCACCTCTGAGATTCACCCTCCATTCACACCATCTATGTCTTGGGTGGACAATGTTGACCTCAAACAACTCACTCACTTTGTGCCTCAGTTTCTCCCCCTGTAAGATGGGGGAGATGGACTCTATGGTCCCTTCCAACTGTCCCTCTGATCATGGGATTCCTGGGGAAATCCTCAAGTCGCTCCTTGGAGAGATGGTCAGTGAGCCAGGAGAAGGGGAGGCAGCGACGGTGAGGGCCGAGGGGGCTTCAGTGGGAAGCTGCCACTCAGACTGACCAGCTGCCCTTCCTCTTCGGACAAGGCCACTGGAGGATGCCCACAGGGATGGCTCCCCTGGACGCGAGACGAGCACCCCATTCTGGGCATGTGGCATCACAGCCTGGCTCCCAACTGGGTGAATGGCAGCCAGACCCAAAGAGCAGCTCTGAATGGGGCAGGGGCCTCCTTTTATTAAGGTCTTATCTGTGAAGTCTGGATTCAGAGGGCCGCACTCGAGGAACTCAAGGGCCACATGGGCCTCAAGATCCCCACCCTTGCTCCAGAAAATCAATGAGAAAGGTCTTAGTCATTTCTCTGGTCAGCGGGCAAGATCTGGAGGGTGAAAGGCCAGCAGCCATGTAGCTGGAAGATGTGGGCCCCCTGCTGACCCTGCCACTCCCCAGCTCTGCTATTCCTCACACACCAGACTCCAATCTCCCACTTCCACACGATTGCTTAAGCAGTGCCCACCACACCTAGAACTCACCCCCAATTCATCTCTTAGAACCCTGGCTTCCTCCCAGCCTCAACCCAAGTGCCACCTTCCGTGTGAAGGCCCTTCTCATCCCCCAGATGCTAGTGCCATCCGTCCAAAAAGTTATGCCTTAAAATTCTGCATAGACGTACTTGTGACCGTGTCCTTCCTGCAGGTCAGGGGACTCTTTGTGTCTGCATCACAAGTGCCCAGGATACATCTGGTGCTTACGGCACAACAATGTCCTGCTGCACCTTCAAGTTTGCAAACATTATCTCATCTGACCCTCACAACAACTCTGGAAGGTGGATGCTATCATTATCCCCATTTTATAGCCAAGGAAACCAAGACTGAGAAAGTTTAAGTGACTTGCCCAGGGTCACTCAGCTCATATGGTCTGAAGCAGGATCTGAATCCAGGTCTTCCCAATCCCAGGCCCAAAGCTCCACCCAATGTGCCACCAGCTGCTTGTTGATGAGAGTGACCAGACTGACCGGGCAGGGTCACAGGTACTCTCCACATCATGGATGATGGGCACCACAACCTTGTGGCACAGCCATGATGTGGTCATTCTGTAGAATAACCACCACTGGCGTTATTTTGGGTGACAGTGATAATGATTCTAACAGGAACCAAGTCCCCTTGGGGCTCCGGCCTCCCGAGAGGACAGTCCTTTCTTTACAAGACTGGGTCTGCATGTTTTAGCGCCACATTTTACACCCTGGGAGGGCTTTCTTTCTGATTACAGGGACTAGACCAGCTCTCCCTGATTATTTTTTGATGAAACACCTCAGAGGATTAGAAAATCCTCCTCCAAACATGCTTTTGTTTAATCGGAAAGAGCATGAGTCAGAAGGAGCGGCTGGGAGTGGCCGGAGCACCCACTTGGGACATCCTGGCCCAGCTACATCAGAATTTCCATGACACGGACCTATTTTCAGGGCCTCGAATGCATATCTGGAGAACAGCTTCTGACCTGAAACCTGGCTCCCAGCCCTGAGCTGGACCGTGTGGGCTGGGGAGAATCTGTCCTGACTCAGAACACAGGTGCTTCCCGGCCTCCTTTGCACCTCGGCAGCCTCCCCTGGGTGGGCTTCACCTCCCCTGTGTCCTGTATCCCCCGGCTGTCTGGGCAGCCCAATGGACCCCTTCTCAGAATATTGTTTTTAAATTCACAAAATGAAACCTAGGATTCCAAAGGAAAGTAGTTCTATTAACACAGAGTTATCAAATTAATTTTAAAAACAAATTCATGGACCTAAGGTTAAGAACCTCTGATTTATGGGTATGCATGGAGGAGAAAGACTGGGGGGATGGCAATAAGCACCGGTGAAATGAGTCAGACCACCATCGGCAAAGGAGGAAGGAAAGGGAATGAGCATTTATTAAGTGACCACTGTGTGCCAAGCACTGAGCAAAGAGCTTGAAAACTCTTAACTCCTCTGATCCTCACACCCGCCCTGGGAGACGAGGGCTTCATGACCATCTTCACTGTGCGGCTCAGGGAACGAGGCAGACAGAAGTCTGGTGACGCAGGTCTGAGGCCAAGCCTGAACTTGGGCTTGTGACTGCAGGCCTGGTGCTCCCTGTCCCGGGGCCCCAGATCTGATCCTCGAAGCCATCGCCTCGGAGCTCATGCTGATTACACTGGAAAACCTAGACCCTTCACCCATGCAGATAGCAGCCGCCATACATTTTCTTGACCTAGTCAATTCTCATCCGTGTTTTCCTCCCTACAAGACACACCCCACTACCAGCCTCCAAGCTTTTCTTCGAGCCCTCCAGGGGCCCAGTCTAGCCCCTGGGCTCTTCATCTCCCATGGACATTCTGGACACGTGGCCAGTCTGCCCACAACTCTCCCTGTGAGCGAGGCCCAAGCTTCTGCTCACCCTCTCCATGGATCTGACCTTCCCTCTTGCAGTCCTGGGTCATTATCCCCATGGTGATAACACAGTAAGGCCAGCCGATGCCGACATTTTGCTTCTAGAGTCTGTAAAGCTCTGAAACACGTTACCAGCCCCGGCTGCTAGTCTGACCATCCTTGACCTTACCATTACTGCATTTGAGACCAAAGGCCCGAGGACTGGCAGAGGCAGAGGCAAAATAACACCCAATGGCGGCCCAGCTCCAGTGACCAGACATGGCAGAGCTTGGTCCTGGACACGGGCTACAGAACACATTCTCTCAGCACAACTGGGCAACCCCAAACTGCAGATGCCGCAGGCACACACTGTGGGAGGGGGCCATCGCTGCCAGGGAGGGGGGCCATCGCCACCGGGGGTGGGGGAGCCATTGCCACGGGGGGGGCATTGCCGCCGGGGAGGGGGTCGTCATTGCTGGGGAGGGGGCCGCCACCTCCAGCAGTCTGACCCAGTGTGATGTAATACTAAGCAAAGGAAACTTCCCAAGGTTCAAAATACCAGCATAGGGGCTCTCCATTTTATTCAGTGACAAACCAAGAACAGAGAAGGTCAAAACATGACATCACTCAAAATACAGCATTTACTAAGTGAGATTAAATAATCTCCAAGTACTACCCCACCCCAGGCCCTTCCAATCATTCAATCAATTACAAAGTCCCTGTTCTAAATACTTCTCCACCCCTAGGCTGTACCTTCATTTAGTCCACCACAAAGCCCCTCTTCTCAAATGGAGATTAGTTTCCAATCTAAGTAAAGTACATTCATTTGTTCAACCATAGAACACAAAAAGGTCAAAAGTTCCCCACCCCTGGATCACAATTGAATCTACCCCAGAGTTACATCAAGTTTAAGCACAGCACCTAATACCCAAATGGAGGTCTTTTCTTCATCTTGACAAGAGGCAAGTTCTCAGCAATCTTAGTTCCTGGGGAGACAAGGCTTAGCAAGGCCACAAGATACATTGCCAGTCCCTTCATTAATTCATCCTCTGTCTGCAGAACAGTCCTAGAACCCCTGAAAACATTAGCAAAACCCTCTCCCAGGATTTCTGTAAACATACAACAAGAAAATCCTTCTTCAGGGCTTCTGAACCAACAGAAAGGTTCCCAGACCCCTGCAACAACAGCACTGCCCTTCACCAGTGGACAGTATTCACTCTGTCTGCAGGACAGTCTCCAGACCCCTGCAACAACAGCACTGCCCTTCACCAGTGGACAGTATTCACTCTCTGTCTGCAGGACAGTCTCAGGATCTCTTAGCCAGCAGCCAGGTTCCAGAACTTCTTCAACAACAGGACTGTCTTTCACCAGTGGACAAATCTGGCAAAATAACATCAAAACAGACAGACAAAGTACCAGCAAAACAGCTATGTCTCCTCAGTCCTTGGCAGCTCCGGGGGCAAGTCTCAAAAGTCCTGGGCAATTCAAAGTGGCCCCTAGCAATCCTCTCAGTCTCTCTCTGCCTCCACGTGGGTGCTGCTTCCAAAAAGTTCTTCTGCCTCTCTCTTGTCTCTCCAAATCTACATCACCAGCTCCTCCCAGTTCAGGACTCTCTTTTCACATCAACAAGTCCATCCCACAGGTGGGATTAACAAGCTCTGGGTTTTAACACAATCAATTTGAAAACCAAGCCAATACAGGGGAATCTTTATATTCCATTACTATCACACCCAGCTGTGTGCCTTTCTTATGAGGCGGGTCCACTTGGCAGAGGTGGGGGTAACATCAGGAAATAACTGTGGTGTGAATGAGTAAGAGGCGTCATCGATGAAGCAACGCCAAAGTCACCATCGGTAGCAACAAAGGGTCTGGGGGTTGAAACTGGGGCCAGGAGAAAGGGGATTAAATCACTGACGTGAAACAATTGGCAAGAAATGGACAACCATGACTTAAGTGTAAAATCAGTGCTCCCCCCGGCCCTTCTCCTAGTGTAAAAATAAGTGTAGACGACTCCCGTCAGGCCTAGCCTGTGCTGCCTATGCACAGGCACTAACAGCAGCAGGATCAGTCCAGTGGACCCAGATTTACCTCTGGAGTCCCCTCAACCATGAGGCATACCATGGAGGCCACCAGAGCCCCACGACCTGGAATGGGGCTGAGTACACAGCGTTCAATCCGTCTTCTCTCTGCTATCATCCAGGCCTAGCCCTGGCAGGCCTCAAGAACAACAGGCCACTCAGTTCCTGCCAACTCTTGCAGAAGACAGGCCTACGGATCAGGAGGGGGGGAGGTGCTGGCCATCACCAGCGGTCCCAGAGGAGAAAACTGGAACCGGGTGGGCTGCTGAGAACATCAGAAAATGGTCCAGCAGAGTTTGGCGGGGAAGGGGGTGAGCAAGGATGGAGCCGGCACCTTGGCCCAACATCACAAGACCAGAGCTCTTCAGAGAATCTGCTGCGGACTCTGGGTGCGAGTCAGGGACACCTGGTTTAGGCTGCCCCTGGTACCTTCTGTCCACACAACCTTGCCCCACCCATCTCTGCCTCCCAATCCCCCCCTCCCGCCCTCAGAAAATGGCCTTCTGGGGTGGCTAGGTGGCACAATGAATAGAACACCAGGCCTGGAGTCAGGAGGACTTGAGTTCAAATTTGGCCTCAGACATTTAACACTGACTAGCTGTGTGACTTTGAGCAAGTCACTTAATCCCAATTTCCCTCCCTTCCCCTTGCCTTGGTTCTGCCATTGCCTCATGGGGACCTGGCTCCTCACGCCTTGTCTCCCCACTTAGCGGGTTCCTTGGGCGCAGGGCTGGCTTTGCTCTCCTCAACAGCCCCAGCAACAAGCACAGTGCCCAGTGCAGAGGGCTGACTCAGCGGCTGCCCGAGGCAAGCCAAGGCATTTCACTCAAGCCTCAGTTTTCTCACCTATAAAATGGGGATAACAATAACACCTACAGAACTCACCTTACAGGTCATCGTGAGGCTCAGGGAGAATGAACGAGGGAACATAAAAGCATTAAGTGCTTCCTACAAGCCGCGTGGGCAGCTGGGGGGGGGGGGGGGGGGAGGCGGCTCCGAGGACAGAGCCGGGCTTGATTCAGGGAAGGCTCACCCTCGGAAGCTCAGCTCTGGCCTATTCATTCCCTAGCTGTGGGACTCTGGGCAAGGCACGTCACCCTCAGTTTCTCATCTGTAAAATGGGCTGGAAAAGGAAATGGCCAACTAGTCTAGTATCTCTGCCAAGAAAACCCCAGACGGGGTCACGAAGGGCTGTTCCCAACAACAGTGTGCTGACAGCCAGGGATGAGAATGCCAAACAGAAGAGTTTTCACCCTCAGAGAACGAGGGTCCTGGAGGGGAGGGGGGGGGCTGGACCCCAGGGCAGTGACGGCACAGGTCCTTGGCACCAGTGTGTACCGCTGACTCTCTCCCCACTCCTTCCCTTCCGATTATCTCAGCAGCCAGGCTGCGGGCTCTCCTCACCCCTGGGGGCTGCGGGGCTCCCACGCCTGGATGCTGAATCGTGGTTGCCTCCTGGCCCCGAGTCGCGCACAGCCACCCTTCCCTGTCCCTGGGGGTTCTCCTAGTCCCTTGCCCTAGCCCTGCCCCACAAGACCAAAAACACAGCTGGTACAGAACAGCCAGAATCAGGACTGAGGGCTCCCAAGCCCCGGCCCCTGGCCCTGGCGGGCACCACGGCATGCTCCTCCTCGGTGCTTCTAGGTGTTTGTCAGTGAGGATGCCTGAGTGGACTGTCCCAGAGCCGCAAATGCACACTGGGCCTGCCCTCCAGCAGCTGCCCCTCCACACCCCCCACAAGAACAGCCAGGGAAAGCCTTCATTCAGCACCACTGTGTGCCAGGCACTGTGCTAGGAATACAAAAGCCCCCAAGCCCAGACAGTCCCTGCCCTCAAGGAGCTGACATGGAAGACTTACAAAGGCGTTAGCCACATGACAGGGTGACAGAGGCCTGTGGGTCGTAGGGGTTACAGGGTGACAGATCTAGAGCCAGAGAGGACCTAGGAAGCCACTGGGTTCAAGCTCTTCATTTTCAGATGAGGAAACTGAGGCAGAAGGAACAGAAGGGGCACGTGCTGTCCAAGGACCCGGCACGATTGATGCAGACAGCTGTGCTGCTCTAGGATCCTCTTGCTGTCCCAGCGACACCAGCCCGCCATTTTCGCAAAGCGCTTCACTTAGCGGTCTCCCGTCCTCTGCGCATGAAGTATGGGCATCTCCCTAGGGTCCCCCAGGGTACTCTTCTGTTCCTCAGGCAAGATGCTCCAAGAACCAAAGACCCCCCAAGCCCCTCCAAGCAGGTAGAGCTGGTCCAGCCATGGTTCTACCAACTGCTCACACAGTCTGGCGAGGGGGAGCCCAGGGCGGAGAGCTCAAACCATCAGGCTCAAACCTGCCCTCTCTGCTCCTCATCCTGCCCTTGGGGACCAGGTGGGCCAGGTCCAATCCCCCAGGACCACTGCCTAGAGCTGAGCTGTCTGACGTGGCTTCTGGATGTGTCCTTGTCCCCATTGTACAGATGAGGAAGGGGAGGCTTGGGCTTGCCAGAGGCCACAGAGCTTGGGAGGACACCCACTAGCTCCCACGAGGCCATGGAGCCTTCCCTGGAGCTGGATGGTGTCTACACGAGGGCAGCTCCTCTGGGCCATGGGCCTGTCCTCATGCTGACTGTACGCTGACCACTGTCAAAGCCTGAACCAGAATATCTGGCTCCTGCGCCCTAACATACCTTGGCTTGAGCACAGAAGGTTCACACTGAGCTGGAAGGGGCCTCACAGGACATTTAGTACAACCCCTCACTGTGCAGAAAAGGACACGGAGGCCAGAGAGGCAAAGTGAGCCCAGTAAGGTCCCAAGGAGCAACAGGCAGAACCAGGATTCAAACCCAAGCCCGCTGGTGTCCCAATCCTTCTCCCAGAAGAGCCACCTCCAATGCTTCCTCCTTGTGTCACGTAAGCCCTGGGTGACTCAGTCTTCTCATGGATAGAATGAGAACGTTACTTAGGTGACCTATGTCCCAGCAACTGGTGACCTGGAAGGGCTGTATCAATGGGAGTCTTTAATTCCATTTAAAGCAGTACAGTCTACAGCATCCCCTGCCCCCCTCTCCCTGCAGGCCCACCTTCAGACTGACGTCTTGTTTATCTCCCCGGCACAGAGGTCGGCTTGTGTCTCTTGTCCACACCCTGGCACCACTGGCCTTTCCAATCTGATCTCAGACTCCTACCCTCTGTAGCCAAGCAGAATGAGTCACTGTCCCTGTGTGGGTCCTGCTCACCCTCTTCCCTATTACTGGGAGGCCCAACCTCCACCCTTAGCCATCCTTTAAATTCTAGAGCAAATGCTGCTTAGGTCATGATGACTTCTCCCACCTTCCCAATAAATGATAAGCTCTCCATTGTCAGATGTCACAATATACTTGGCACTCACCGTGCAATATTGGGTATGTGTCTATGTCTTACTCCCCAGCTATACTATTAACTCCATGAAGGGAAGGGCTGAGTTTTATCTATATGCCTTCTTTCTTTTCCTTCCTTCCTTCCTTCCTTCCTTCCTTCCTTCCTTCCTTCCTTCCTTCCTTCCTTCCTTCCTTCCTTCCTTCCTTCCTTCCTTCCTTCCTTTCTTCCTTCC
>NW_027186352.1:11646054-11651766 GCF_028583685.1 Petaurus breviceps papuanus
CGCGTCATCCTGTTCTTCCCCAGTGATTTGCTTATTGAATAAAGGTACATTTTTTTGTTCACATTTACCTGTTTATTAAAATTGCTGTCAATGTTCATTAAAATAAGCCCTCCCCTGAAAATAAGCCCTCTGGTGTTTTTCTGTCCAAAAAAATAATAAGACAGTGTTTTATTATCGGGGAAACACAGTAGTCTCTCCCTATTCAGTAAGAGGCTGACCCCATCACCTACCCCTGCCCTCTGCCCTTGGGCCGGCCCCTGGGGCTCTTAACTTAAAATCAAGGGGTCAGAAGTGATCATAATGTCTTGTCCTAAGGCCAGTGTGGGAACCAAGCAGGGCTATCTATCTATGTAGATGCCAATGTGAGGACACCACAAGGGCCTGGCACAGCCCTCTGCACAATGGGGAAGGGGAAAGGGGGAAGAGAGAAGGAGCAGAGAACTTTATATTTGTCCCTGTCACTTCTCCTTCTGAAACTGGGCCCATTTTTCTAACTCACTGAGATCTTGCCACCTCTTGTTCAGGGATCAATAATCAGATCAGCATCACTACTGCTGCACCAAGGAGTGTGACCATCCCGGGCCGAAGTGTCTCCCCAGAGTCTCACAGCCATCCCTCAGCCCACTCCTCCCCAGAACACTCCCTTCTCCCTTTGTGGAACACCTTCTGGTTAGCCCATTCTACCATTAACCAAATACCTTCATGATGGACCCCTGAGGAGTGCCTCTGTACCTCTTTGGCACTCATGCACCCTGTGTGGACCTCCCTCCACCATACTGTAAGCGCTTGGAGGACAGGGCCTGTCTCCTTTTTGTATCTACAGTCTCAGGACCATGGCCAGGGCCTGACACAGTGGGGACTTTCTGAACGTGATGCTTGGGGGCCTGACTCCATCATTCAAAGAGTTAGTGGGCACTCCCTCCAAGGTCTATGACAAATGTGACATTTAAACCCCCAGTTAAGCCACTGACCAAGAGACTGACCAGCAGCAGATATGGGGATGTGCCACTAGACTATTCTGCTCACGACTGCCTACGCTTTGGGTCTGCTCGCTCAGCCAGCCCCAAACCCACAGGATTCTACTGTGGCCCACGTGTCTTCATCACGGCCACAAGAATGGTCACTCCATGACCCTGGCCGGCTCCATGTGAGGCTGCCCAAACCGACTGACCTCGCTGAGATGCCAGTGGATGGATTTTACAGAGCTGCGACACTGGGTGGTGTGATGGCCGGGGGGCAGCATGGTGGGGAGAGGCATCGAAGGTTAGGAAGGGGAGTGAGGGGCACAAAATGACCCTGGGAACCTCCCCACACTGGGTGGGGGCAGAGCAGCTCCTCAGGTACCACTCACCTCATGAGCTTCCAAGCCCATTTCCTTTAAGGCTGCCTGGAAGAACTCAGGGGCTGGTTTTCCCACCACTTCAGCTTGGATATCACAGGCATACTGGGAAGGAGAGAGAACAACAGGTGAGGCTCCAGCCCTAAGTCTGAAGGGTCAATGGAACCTAGCCAGGGAAGGTTAGTCCCATCTACTCATTACTCTGAATGAGAGGACTGGACAAGCACAGGACATTATAGGGCTGAGGTGGGTGATGGCAATGGGAGAAACAGAGACACAGAGAGAGAGAGAGACAGAGAGATAGAGAAACAGAGACACAGAGATAGAGATGGAGAAAGGGGGTGGAGCCAAGATGCTGGAGTGAAGGCAGAGAGAGACAGAGAAAGGAAGTCAGAGACAGAGAGACTAAGAGAGAAGGAAAGAGACACAGAGACAGAGAGAGACAGAGACAGAGAAAAAAAAACTAAGAGAGACAGGAGAGATCTGGGCCTCCAGCCCACTTGGGAACCCTCATGTCTAGCCTCTCAGACAAAGCTCCTACTGTGGTCAGCCTTTGTGCTGGCTTTCTCTGGGTGGGTCACGGTTCCCCATTAACCTCTGGGTACCACTGGCAAAGGGTTCGAGTCCAGGGTGGGCAGTGCCCCATGTGCCCCTTGTGGCTGCCTGCTTTTTTCTCTTCTCTTGCTTTGTTTCCCTTTGCCCTGCCCATCCTCTCCCTTTGCCTTGCAGTCAGACATAGTCAAAGATACCTAGGCTTGGCAAGGTCATCAAGGCTGCTGGGCTGAGGCTAAGATGACACCTGAGGGGTCCTCAAGGCCAATCCTCTCATCTTACAGAGGGGAAGCCTGGAGCCCTGAAAGGGAGGGGGAGCCAGGAACTAGACCAAGCCAGAGCCTTGCTGTCTCACACAGGCACCCTCGAGGTCAGAAGGGGGCGGTTCCCATCCCAGCTCAGTCATTCACTTGCTGTGGGACCTTGGGTATCCTTCAGGTCCTCAATTTCCTTCCCTGTAAATAGGCACAATCGTATTCACTCAGCTTACCTCATGCACATAAAGCAACCTGTGGACACAGACTGCTTCACTGTTAGAGGCAGCCATGTAGCAGGCAGAGCGGGGCCTTAAAGGCCCGAGTTCAAATGCCACCCCAGGTACACCACCCTGGGCAAATCACCTTACCAGGTTCTGCCTCGGTTTCCCTGCCTATGAAATGGGGATAATAACAGCACCCACCTCCAAGGGTTGTCATAAGGACTAAATAAGCGCTTAGCGACTTTCGGTGTTGGCACTTATCATTGTCACCCTTAGGACTGCTGTCACTGCTGTGTAGGTGAGGATGAGGACGGGAGCGGAGCCACAAGCCAAGCAGAAGCACAGACTCTCCTACCTCCAGGGCTTTCATGTACGGGCCAACGTCGAGCACCAGGCCATCTCCTTCTTTGTAGTAGCGTCTGGAAACAAAGCAACAACACTGTGGCCGGCAGACCCTGGCCCCACCGGAGAAATGGGACCCTCTGTCTTTCCTGCATTTTGCCATCCCCTCAGGCCTGCCAAAGACTCCAGCAAGTCTGCAGGGTTCAGCCAAGGAGCCTGTACTCACTCAATATTTTGGGAGGCCTTTACATAGAACCACCAGACTGTGGGATCACAGGCCTAAACTGGAGGGGAGCTCAGATGGAATCTAGTCCAACTGCCTCATCTGACAGAGAGAGAACCTGAGGCCCAGGCAGGCCAAAGTCATTCTGATAGCTGGCATCAGAGGCAAGATTCGAACCCAGGTTATCTGATTGCAAGGCCAGAGCCATGCAGATGGCTCAGCTGCTGATTTCAGCAGTGCTGGACAAGCCTGGGCTCTGCCATCTGCTGCCCGTGAGGACTGGACTGGACGCCCTCACCCTATAGGGAAGCCCCATTTGATCCCCGACCCTCAGGAACTGGAAGGACCTGAGGTTCAGGTCGAGGAGCCCCAGCCTGGGAGGAAGTGGCCCAGAACAAGTCCTGTCCTCTCCCTGGACCTGTTTCTCCCTCAGAGGGGGCTGGACCCAATATCTGCTGGGGTCCCTTCTGGTGCTGATACTGTATGATGCCTTTACCTGGTGCTGCTGGTAAGAGGCAGCAAAGGCCCCCGGCTTGGGCAGCTGAAGTCATGTGGAAAAGGGACAAAGGGTCACTATTTGATGGAAGTGCCTATTCTGTAAAATCCCTGAAAGGACTGAGGCCCTGGCTCTGTTTGGGACAGATCCGAGGCTCAGGGAGGGGGCTGTTAATGAAGTCAGTGAGAGAAGCCCCCCAGAGGGAGCCCTGTGTAGAAACCTCAATGATTAGCCAGGAGACCAAAGCAGGCAGATGGTCTCCAGCTGCTAATCCACTGGGAGAAGGTGATCAAGGCTTCTGGGAAAGGACAGTCGGTTCAGAGCTCTGTGGCTCACCCCTCATTGCTAATAATTAACCCCTAATGGCTGCTTGAGAAAGAAAACTCCATTAGTTCCACAGCAACCCAGCACATTTCCTATTAGCCAGAGGTCAAACCGTGGCCCAGGTTTCTTGGGCACCAGTTGTTTTTATAGGGAGACAACTTATTTCTTTCTCCCTAACTCACTTGCAAAGGTGACAGGCCAGGTTGTTAAGAGCCTTCCTTTAAGACATGTTCATTAATTCTGCTTCTGCCAGGCTGACCTCCCCAGAACTGTGAGCCGAGGACAGCCACCTGCCCAGGCAAGGGGGTCACTGTCCATCACCCAGAAGCCAACACTAGGCACCCACGGCTTAGGAGGGCTCAGGGCACAAAGGGATCCTGAGCTCAGTTCACTTCAGGCTGACTTTCTACATCTGGAACTGCCCCCTGTGCAGCCTCTTCCGTGAGACCTGCGGTCCCTCAAAAGAGATTGGCTCTGCCATCCACAAGGGACAATTCTAGCAGATTGAGGGTGTGTGATGCCCAGATGGCGCTATGCAGCTGAGGCAGAATGTGAGGGATGGGTGACCACAAGCCAGGCCCCCAGCTGGATGAAACTGAGCATCTCACGTGATCCCAGGCTGCTCCCAGCTACCAAAATCCCACTTTTCAAAACCAATATTCTCCCAGTGAGGTGAGGGGGCCACAAATCACAAAAGGACAGATTCTCAGGAGAATGAAAAGTGTGGGTAAAACTGTCTAACTCAGGGCTGAGGCTGGGAAAAGTAACTTCCCCTACTGAGCTGCCAGAGGGGCAAGGGGAGTTGGAACTCGGGAGGCATAAACAAAAGGAGGGAGGGCTGACTTTCAGTATTATTAAAGCCACTAGAAGATCAGTCACATCAATAAACATCTTCCGGTGGCCTTTGAATTTTAAAGGACAGTAATAAATATGTATGTGGAGACCAGGCTTTTCAATAGGGCAAGTGACAGACAAGTTGAACTGGGTGAGAACAGAACGCTAGTCTCATTCCTATCTCATTCCTCATCAGGTCTGCCTGTTTATTTAAAGGGCTGGTTGAGACCCACTCACCCAGGAATTATTTTCCTGCATAACTAAAGACAACCCAACTTAGAGTGGCTGCTCCCCTTTACCAAGAAAACTTGAACAGCCATGCTGGAGAGTGGAGAGAACTGTGGGACCGTGAGTCCCAAAACCCAGGTTCACCACTCACTAGCCAGGTAACCAAGAGGAAGGAATCTAACCTCCCTGACTCTCCCTGAATCTTCATGTGAAAAGTAGGGATGATAATGTTTGCAGTCTCCACCGGCTGGTCCCAATGGGACACTCCCAAGAGGTCGAGGAGTCAAAGAGGCTGTGACTGGGACAATGAATGCACTAAAGACCGCACGTGCCCAGGGAGATCAGCTAAGGATGCTTAGCCATCTTGAAACATCTAAGGGAGTATTCTGCGGAAGAATCCGCCTTCTGTGACTATTATTTCTCTGTCTCCTTGCTGGGTCCTCCTCCAGACCACACCCTCTAAACATAGGTGTCCCCCAGGGCTCTGTTCTGGGCCCTCTTCTCCAGTGCTACTTCACTTGGTAATCTCATCAGCTGCCAGGGATTTCGTTTATTTAGTTTCAATCTCTATGCTGACGAATCTAACTCTCTTGCTCCAATTTCTCAGCTGACTTCCAATCTCACATCCCCAGGGCCTTTCAGACATCTCCAACTGGATATCCCACAGAAATCTTAAATTCAATTTGTCTGAAACTGAACTCATTCTCTTTCCCCCTAAACCCTCCCCATCAGGCTCACACCCTTGGAGTCATCCCGGACACCTCACTCACTGTCTCTCATCTCCCAAATCCAATATGGTGCCAAGGACTGACAATTTCACCTTTGAAACATCTGTCAATTTCACCTCTACAGCATCTCTTGTAGATTTCACCTCTGGCAGCATCTCTTGTAGATTT
>NW_027186352.1:11651776-11657486 GCF_028583685.1 Petaurus breviceps papuanus
CAGCATCTCTTGTAGATTTCACCTCTGGCAGCATCTCTTGTAGATTTCACCTCTGCCAACATCTCTTGTCAATGTCACCTCTCCAGATCTCTCATAGATTTCACCAGTACAACATCTCCCAATATGCCCCCTTCTCTCCTCTGACACTGTCCCCACCCTGGTGCAGGCCCTCATCATCTCACACCTGGACTGTTGTAATAGCTGCAGATGGGTTTGCCTGCCTCAAGTCTTTCCCCACTCCATTTAGCCACTAAAGTGATTTTCCTAAAACACAGGTCTGACCGTGTCACCCCACTACTCAGTAAACACCAATTACCTCTAGGGTCAAATACAAAATCCTGTTTAGTATTCAAAGCACTTCATATATGGCCCAACCTTTCTAGTCCTCTCACACTTTACTCCCCAACATACACCCCTTGATCCAGTGACAATGGCCTCCTGGCTGTTACACAAACATCTTTCAGCTACACATACTTTCCCTGGTTGGCCTCAAGCTTAGAATGCTCTGCCTACTGACCTCCCTGGCTTCCTTTAATTCCTTTCTACAGGAAGTCTTCCCCAGCCCCTCTTAATTCCTGTGCCTTCCCTCTGTTAATTATTTCCTTCTTATCCTATATATAGCTTGCATTGTACATACTGGTTTGCATGGTGTCTCCCCCATTAGACTATGAGCTCCTCGAGGCAGGGACTGTCTTTTGCCTCGTTTTGTATTCCCAGCACTTAGCACAGTGGCTGGCACATAGTAGGCACCTGGCAAATGTTTATTGATTGTTGGTTAATTAGATCTCTTCTGCTTGGCCCCAGAAAGCAGAAAATGCAGAGATGCAGATTTCAGTTTGATTTAAGGAACTAAAACTATCCACAATAAAACAGACTTCCTTGGGAGGACAGGTTTTCTGACTCCTCTCAAACAGTCAAGCATTGTTATGTTGCTGCTATTGTGCTAAGCACTGCAGGATAGAGATACAAAGAGGGACACAATTCCCTCTCACAAGGGAGATGACAGGCACACAGACAACTTACGTGTTAAGTAAATAAATACAAATATATACAAAATTGTGCTTAAAAAACAAGGTCATGTGAGATGGCAGGCATCAGCAGCTGGGGTGAATCTTGGAAAGCTGCTGCTTGAGAGAGGTCTTAAAGGAAGCAAGGGATTCAAGAAAGAGAAAAAAGAGAGCAGAGGGTCCTGAGAGATGAAGAGAGGCCAGTTGGCTGGATCGAGTGCAGCAGGCCTGTTGGGTCCAACAAGCCTGGAAGAGCAGGTTGGGGCAAAGGGATTTCAAAGTGAAACCAAGAAATTTCTGTTTTGACCTAGAAGAAACAGGAAGCCCCTGAAGCTGTCCACAGTTAGGAGAGTCTATGTTTAGATCCCTACTCAGGGAAGGTTCCTCTGTTAGACGCATAAAGGATGGGCTGTAGTGGGAGATATCTGAGGCCAGGGACAGACTAAACTAAGAGGGAGGAGAGAGTGAGAGGGATGTTGTGCAGGATTCAGCTGCGGACCACACATACGCAGGTAAAGAAAGTGAGCTGTCCAGGATAATGCTGAGGTTATAAGCCTGGGAGGCTGGAAGGACGGTGGCTCCTTTGGGGGAAATAGGAAAGCACGGAAGAGGTGAAGGTTTGGGCAGAAAAATAATGAAGAATATTTTGGACAGGCAGAGATTGAGATGTCTCCAGGCCAAGCAGAGTGAAATGTCCCACAGGCTTCCAGTGAAGCTGGGGGGACAGAACAGGGCTGGAGACCTAAAGAGAGGTCTGTTCTCTTCTCAGGGTGTCCAGCAGCTCTCAAGGAGGAGGAGCAGAGGAGGCAGAGGAGATGCAGAGAGGGAGGTAGGGTCAGAACTTGGCAAGGGGAGAGGGCAGGGACCCAGACATACCATGTTTCCCCGATAATAAGACACTGTTTTATTAATTTTTTGGACAGAAAAACACCAGAGGGCTTATTTTCAGGGGAGGGCTTATTTTAATGAACATTGACAGCAATTTTAATAAACAGGTAAATGTGAACAAAAAAATGTACCTTTATTCAATAATGAATTCAATAAAGAACAGGATGACGTGCTCACTGCTGCAGCTCTGATTGGATGCAGCTCGGAGCCCGGCGTGCATTTCACAGGGGCGGGGGGGGGAGGTGGACAGTGCATACAGAGGGCACCGTAATGTAGCGTGTAGCGCAGGGGATCACCTTCACTACAGTAGCAATCTCAATAGGGCTTATTTTCGGGGGAGGGCTTATTTTAGAGGAATCTTACACAGTAAGGGGAGGGCTTATTTTCGGGATAGGTCTTATTATGGAGGAAACACGGTACTAGAGAAACGTCTCATGCCTTTGGCCAGACTGTAAGCTCTATGGGGGCAGGGTCAATGTTTTAAATAGATTCTCAATCTTCCCCCAGGGCACTCCCCACACAGAGGGTCTTTGTCAAATTAAACTGAACAGTTTTAGACTCCAGACTTAATCTCAATAGGAATTATAGATGGCAGCCCTAACTCCTAGTCCAACGCTGGAAATTAACCATTTGTGCTCCGGGAGATAAGACAAGGAGTCCCGCTTCATACGTGAGATCCCAGTCTGAGTCAGAAACAACCATGCCTAATGAGCCTACTTCAGTCATCTCAGCAGCTGGGACTCAAGCTTCCCGTCCTTACGTGACCTTCTGACGGGCAGGAAGGCAGAGCACGGACACGCTGGCATCTCCAAAGGAGGCTGCTGGGGTGGGGAATCGAACAATCTGCTAGAGGAACCTGAGAGATTTCATCAAGCGATCAATATTAATTAAGCACCTACTGTATGCCAAACACTGGTCTTATAGAAATATCTACAACATAAATACGGAATGAACAAATTAAAATCTATATAAATCTATGAGACAGGGTGGTGTGAGGAGGCAGACTGGCAGAAGGGGGATCAGGAAAAGCTTTGTGCAGAGGAAGGTGGAAGCCAAGCTGTGTCTTAAAGAGGGCAGGTACTCTATCAGATGAGAGTAAGCAGGGAATGCACTGCAGGCACCGGGAACAGCCAGGGCAAAAACAAGGCAATGGGATATGACATGTTATGAAGGAAGGGAAGACAGTTTGGCTGGATCAAAGGGTAGGAGGGAGAGCAAAGTCCAATGAGGAAGGAAGAAAGGCGGGTTGTGTAGGGCTTTACAGGGGGAGGGGGAAGGTATGATGGCTGCCAACAAGTATTTGAAAGGCTGTCAAGTGGAAAAGGGATTAGCCATGTTCAGCCTGGCCCCAGAGGGCAGATCTCACAGCCTTGGGGGAAGCTGCAGAGAGGCAGCTTGGGAGAAGGGAAAATTTCCTACAATAAAAATGGTGCCCAAGTTGGGTGGGTTGCCTTGGGACATAGTGGGGTCTACAAGCAGGGGCTGGATGAACAGCTGTTTTCAGGGGTGGTAGAGAGAGGGTCCCCCCATCCCCACCCTGGGGGTCCCTGAGGTGGGCCTCCAACAGTCTTGCTTGCTCTGAGCAAAGGCTTTGGGCCCAGGAAGGATACTCTGGACTGAGTCCTCAGGAGCCCCAGAGCAGACCACACTGTGGCTGCTTCCAAAGCTCAAAGACAAAATCTTCAGCTTCTGCCTCAGAGGGGGGAAAAAAAAGTGAAATTCTTTCCTCAATTCAAAATGAATCACTTTTTCTGCCATGCCTCAGCATTCTTAGGACCAGGCCTTGGGGGTGGGTGGCCTCCCTATATTGGGGGAAAAAAAAAAAGCTTAAATCAAGGTCTCCCTTCCCCAGTGCTTTCCCCTCAAATTAGTCATTTTAACATTTATGTTTTTATTGAAAACCAGAACCTGCAGGGTTGTTGGGCTTTTTCTTTCCTTGCCTGGGATTTCTCCTGATTTTCAGTAATTCAGAGAAATGAAACAAACTATCTTGAGGCCAAGTGTGCACTGAAAACATTTCCCAATACAAAGTAAATAAAGTATTTCTTTTTATTTTTTGACCAGGCCTTGGTTATTCTCAATGCTCAGAAGCCCATTGAGTGGTTTTGTCCTTTCTTATTAGAAAAAGAATTTGGATGAGCAACTTTTTGGTGAGAAGCAGCACAGTGGGCCTGTCCATCTGTTGGCCTGCCTGCCTGTCCATCTGTCTGTCTGCCTGCCTGTCCATCCACTTGTCTGTCTGCCTGTCTATCTATCTGTCCACCCATCCCTCTACCTATCTGTGTCTGTCTGCCCGTCCATCCTTGTGGCTGCCAAGTCTGGGAGCAGTCAGATGCGATTTTATGCTTTATTCTGCTGCCGTTTCCGATTATACAGCGCAGCCTCTCTCTAAAATGACCACTTGACCTTTTCCAAAACAGCCATTAACCTTCTATGGTCTATGGCGTAAACAGCTTAATTTTCTGACAGTGGCGTGACAGAGGAAATTACCAAGCCAATTCCCCCTCTCAGCCCCAAACAGATGCTCAATGTAAATCACTCCCTCTCCAGGAGGCAGGCTCTCCAAGGAGCCTGGGAGCTTTGGAAGCCGGAGGGCAGGTGGCCTGGTGCCGGCCTAGGCCACCACTGGGGCAGGCACCCCCACCCAACGTCGTCTTTGCCAGCTTCCTTCCCCAGTTCTGAGCGCCCAGGAGACAAGGGTCACTTGCAGTCAATATTTAACTCCTCCAAAAGTGATAAGCTGTCACCACGTTAATCATAAAAGTATAATAACAATAAAAACAAAGGTCTGCAAAGTGCGTTACAAACATCATGTCACCAGATATAACAACCCTGGGAGGGACGGGCTATTATGATTCCCATTTTACAGATCAGGAAACTGAGGCAAGTGGCGGTCACACAGCCGGTGTCTGAGGCAGGGTTAGAACTTGGGCCTTCCCGACCCCAAGGTCAGCCTGCCATGATCACTGCCTCCCATGCCAAGGGATGTGAAGGCAGGCGACTCCTCAGAGATTCTTTCCTCCAACCTGGACGTCTGAGGAGCGGAGAAACCAAGGCCAGACAGACTCACATAAAATACAATAGGGTCTGTCTCTGTGTCATCTGGGGCCGTGTGCCAAGCACAGACAGGATGGCCTCAGCTCCCCCAGCTTGAGTTAGGAGGCTTCCTCAGCACTTTCCTCCTAATCCTGTGCTGTCTGAAGAGGTGACAAATGAGGAAACTGAGGCACAGAGAAATCGAGTATGAAAACCTGTGAAATGCTTTAAAAGCCTTAGACACTTTATAGTGCCTACTGCCCTCTGCCTTCTGGAGACACTTTACAGTGCCTGCCATCCTCTGTCATTCGGGAACACTTTATAGTACCTGCCATCCTCTGCTGCCCGTCCAGTGACGCCTTATAGCGCCTGCCGCCCTCTGACACCTGGTGACACCTTATAGCTCCCTCCGTCCTCTGCTGCCTTACAGCGCCTGCCGTCTTCTGCCGTCTGGTGACGCCTTACAGCGCCCGCCATCTTCTGCCATCTTGTGACGCCTTATAGCACCAGGGGTCCTCTGCCGCCCAGTGACGCTTTATAGTGCCCGCCATCTTCTGCCATCTGGTGACTCCTTATAGCGCCTGCCATACTCTGCTGCCTGGTGACACTTTATAGAACCTGCTGTCCTCTGCCTCCTGGGGACGCCTTACAGCACCCACCATTCTCTGCTGCCTTATAGTGCCCGCTGTCCTCTGCCACCTGGTGACACCTTATAGCGCCCTCCAACCTCTGCTGCCCGTCAAGTGATGCCTTATAGCGCCTGCCATCCTCTGCTGCCC
>NW_027186352.1:11657496-11671747 GCF_028583685.1 Petaurus breviceps papuanus
GCCTTATAGCGCCTGCTGCCCTCTGACACCTGGTGGCACTTTACAGCACCCGCCGTCCTCTGCTGCCTTATAGAGCCCGCTGTCCTCTGCCACCTGGTGACACCTTATAGTGCCCGCTGTCCTCTGCTTCCTGGTGATGTCTTATAGTGCTTGCCATCTTCTGCCATCTGATGACACCTTATAGCACCTGCTGTCCTCTGCCACCCAGTGACGCTTTATAGTGCCCGCTGTCCTTTGCCATCTGGTGATGCCTTATAGCACCCTCTGTCCTCTGCTGCCCAGTGACACTTTATAGAGCCTGCTTTCCTCTACCATCTGGTATTCTTCTTCTTCTTATGCAATCACGCTGCTCACAGTTGAGAAGGCTGTGAGCTGGACTGGAATCCAGCTCCCCAGACTCCACATGTCCCATGAGGCTTCTTACCACTGAGGATAAGGAGGTGCCATTAAAGACTTTCTGTGGTTGGGGAGAAGACACTTTCAGTGAAAAATGCCAGAGTCCGAGGAGCTGCCTGAGGTAGAGACGCTTCTAAGGCTCACTCTCCACTCTAAGAGTGAGCTCTGATCATATTTCCTACTGAGCAGACACCAGGCCCAGGAGTGGGAGCTCCAGGGAGGTCAGCCTCAGCCCAGTATACTTCCTGAGGACGAGGACACTGGAGCAGGCTGCCTTGTAATGGTCTGTGTCATGGCAGGGCACAAGAAGCCGGACGCCCTGGGTCGCATTCTGGAGGAGCTTCAGGTGGCCTCTGGGGCTGGGCAGCCCTCAGCTTCTGTCCCTCAGTCCTCCCAGGATCCAGGATTCCCATGCTTTGGGCCGCCTCTCCCTCCACTGATGTTCCCCAAACTCCCCGCCCCCCTCCCCAATGACAGTGGTTTCAGTGCTTTTCCAGAATGATTGAAACCAGGAAATTTCTAAGCTGGGGCCAGCCCCTTTGGGGTTAAGATTGGTCCTTAGACAAGAAAACTCTATGGTCACTCATCAAACTCATACCCAAGGCCTTTCCAGGTTGTACTCTGGGGCAGGCAGTCGGTCAACAAGCATTTATTAAGCCCATACTGTGTGTCAGACTCAATGCTAAGCTCTGGAGATGCAAAGAATGGCAAAGCACCCATCACCCATCAGAATGCGACATTCTCCATAGAGGTAATGAAATAATCAATGAAATAATGAAGAAAACAATAAAAAAAAAATTCAGAGTTGGCACACCCAAGGTGAATGGAAAACTGACAGAGGGAACAGAAGGCTGTCAAGAGGTGGATTCGAGTCCTGCCTCTGATACGCACCAGCTATGAGACCCTGGGTAAGTCCCGTAACATCAGGGCTTTAGATAACTTTCTAAGAATGTCAGGGGCTGGTGAGCAGCCAATCCATATAGATGGGAGAACATGCCACATGCAGGACTTCTCTACACTCACGATTCAATTCCACCTTTTAAAAACTGTTCACTTGGACCAAAAAATACCTTCAATTTAAAAAAAAGCCTGACAGAGGGAGGGCTGCTCCCCATGGAACCCAAGGCTTCTCCTCCAGGCCTCCAGGCCCGTGCCCTTGCTCAATTTTCCTTTAAACGGAAGAGAAATGAAGCCCTGCTTGGAGCTCTTGGGCTGGGCTAGAGGGTGAGCAGCTTGGGGGCCGCTCCCCAGGCTGAGGGGCTTGGGGGTGGGGGGGAAGTTTTTGTCTCAGAACATAATTGACAAAGGGCAAGAAAAAAGATTCTGCCTCTGTCTCTCTCCCGCCTCTTTATCTTTCCTCCTTCATCCTCCTCTTCTACCTCCCTCTCTCCTCTCTCTTCCTCTGTCTCTCTCTCTCTATCTCTCTCTCTTCTCTATCTCCCTCCCTCTCTCTCCTTCTCCTCTTCTCTCTCTTTCTCTGTCTCTATCTCTTTCTCTTCTCTCTCTGTCTCCCTCCCTCTCTCTCCTTCTTCCTCCTCTTCTCTCTCTCTCTTTCTCTCCTTTCTCCCTCCTCCTCCCTGCCTTTGTCTTCCCTTCTCCTCTCCCTCCTTTAAACCCCCAGGGGCCACCCCAGACCACAAATAAAAGAAACAGGAGATTACACATTTATAAGTAAAGGGACTTGACATTAAAATGGCTGAAGAAACTCTCAGGTGAGGAAACTCCAATGTGGGTCAGCATGTCCTCTTCCGTGAGCAGCCTCAGAGAGTTGTCAAGAGAACAGAGAGGTTAAGGGATTTGGCTAGGGTCACACAACCAGTTTGGGTCAGAAGTGAGATATGAATTTGGCTCTTTCTAGTTTGGAGGCCTGTTTGCTGACTCTCCTTAATTATAACTCTTAGAAATACCTGGAATCAACTTACCCTTTTCCCAGGGATATAAGCACTGGATTTTCCAATTTGATGAGAACTTGGAATGCCTTGTTCACATTTTGGTAAGAGAAGTCATCCCCTGAATCTGCGATGACGACACAGTTTGGATTCGAGGTGTCCATCCCGTCAAATTCAGAGCGGACATCTGGAAGCAGAGAAGAAGGACTGGTCTGGAGAAGAAGTGGCCAGGACTGACTGACAACCAGCTTCAGTTCTGGTCCTTTCTCCCCTTTCCAGGGTCCTCTGACACTATGAGAACAGTGAAGTCAAATCACAGACAAGACAGACAGGCAGAAGTCTGCATTTGGAGCATAGCAGGGTGCTGCCCTTCTGAGGAGGATTATAATCCTGACCGCGTCTTCCAATGGCCACTGCCCAACAGCTCCTGCAAGGCCCCAGCGCTAACCCAGAAGGGAGGCGCCTTTGCAGACTCTGCATAGGCTGTGATGATGAGAAGTAATACCGAGGACAGACAGCTCTGAAGCCCTTAAAGTTTGCCAAGCGCTTAAAGCTATTATCTCCTCTGTCTTACAAAAGGTATTATCAAGACCACCATTTTACTAATGAGGAAAGTGAGGCTCAGACAGTCTCAATGACTTCCCAGGGCCACACAGCCAGTGAGAGGCCAAGGTGGGCCCAGGTCTTCCTAACTCCTCCAAGTCCAACACTCTAACCACTAGGCCACAATGCCTTTCAAGATGAGTATCTGATGGCACATTGCCTGCCTCCTCAATGGGCGGGAGAGGGGCTGGAGGGGCAGAGAAAATTTGGAATTCAAAATTTTTTAAAATATAAAAAAAGAATGCTAAAAATAAATGATCATTTTTTTAAAAGAAAAAAGAGTATTAGAAGTATTAAAGGTCAGCATGAGCTCAGGCTGGTGAGCAGAGCAAAAGAGGATGAGGATGGGTCTTTTTGGAAGGTAGATTTATTTGGGGAAAATAAGAGGTCCAGGAGAAGGACAGGCTATTGGCCAGTCAACAAGCGTTCTTAAGCTCATGCCAGGCACTGAAGAGACAAAGGAAGGCACAGCCATGGGGCCTGTCCTCAAGAGGCAACATGTGAATGTGCACATGCCAGATACAGACAGGGCAAATGGGAAGGAACCCCAGGGGAAAAACACTGGGGAGCAGGAGAGAGAGCCCTCCAGCACTGGGGTGGCTGGGACAACGAGAGAAGATGCCCAGATAGCTTCCTGTGTTCTAAGTAGGGCACAATGATCTCTGGCCTGTGAAAGGTCAGGAGAAGACGGCCACCAGGAAGGTGATGCTGGAAGACAGTAATGGAACTTCTTTTTTTTTTTTTTAAAGCAATTGGGGTTAAGTAACTTGCTCAAGGTTACACGGCCAGGTGTTTCTGGGTGTGGTGCTGAGTATCTGAGCCCGGATTCGATCCCAGGTCATCCCGACACTGGGGCCGGTGCTCTTACTCGCTGTGCTACCTGGCCGCCCCTAAAATGCATTCTTAATGAAGGAACGGTCAGTGAATGCCCAGAAAAGGAAGCGGACATAGCGGAGTCAGCTGGCTTCAGAATGGGTCGTGCTATGCTCACCTCATTTTGGATCACCTGACTGATACACCAAGGAATCACCAGAAATACTGTTTGGCAGGATTTTAGCAGAGCCCTAGACAAAGGCTCTCAATGTATTCTCGGGAAAAGCTGCAGAGGTGGAGGCCAGGCAAGGACGATTCAGTGGTAGAATCAGAGCTGGGTGAATGGGCAAGCCCAGAGAAGCCATGGCTGGGTCCACGTCAGTTTGGAAGGAGGTCTCCAGGGGAGTGCCCCAGGGATCTGTGTTTGACCCCGTGTTTTCTTAATGTTTCTATCAATGACCTGGACAGAAAACACCCTGATGCAATCTTTAGATGACACAGAGCTGGGATACAAAGCTAAGGCATGAGACAGCAGAGCAAGGATCCCGAAAGGTTCTGAGAGGAGAGTACTTCGGACTGTTCTGAATATTCAGAGAGCTGGTGCTGCCAGGTAAAAATCTAAAGAAAAGTAACATTTTTTTTCACAGCATTCTATGTCTTATGGCATCATTTAAGTGAGGCCATGTAAGGGCGGCCAGGTGGCACAGTGAGTAAGAGCACTGGCCCCAGAGTCGGGATAACCTGGGATCAAATCCGGGCTCAGACACTTAGCGCCCACCCAGAAACACCTGGCCATGTAACCTTGTAACCGTGTAACCTTGAGCAAGTAACTTAACCCCAATTGCTTAGGGGTGGCCAGGTGGCTCAGTGAGTAAGAGCACCAGCCCAAGAGTTGAGATGACCTGGGATCGAATCCAGGCTTAGATACTGACCACCACACCAAGAAATAACTGGCCGTGTAACCTTGAGCAAGTTACTTAACCCCAATTACTTATAAAGAAAAAAAAAGTGGGGCCATGTGTAGGTAGAGAAACTGGGTTTCCCAGAGTCACTAAAAGTAAGAAAAAAGAATCATTTCCTGATTCCCTACTGATCTCAAAGCATGAGTTTGAGGGTTCCCAGCCTGGTTCCCAGTTTTACATAATCAACCCATCAGTTTGGCCAAATCTCTTGCTTGTCTCATGACTAAGTTTCCTCATTTTTCAATGGGAGCCATGGTGAGAATAAATGGTCCCAATGCCCCCAAATCCTTCAGCTCATGGAGCAAAGGGACTTCTGTATATTCTTGGTTTGTGGTTAAAAAAAAACAAACTAAGTTCAGTTTCTAATATCATGTCCTGGCCACTGGGTTTGCTCCTGGCTAAGTCCAAGAAGTTAAGAGTTTCTCTGAAAATACAAAGATGGCGGCACTATCCAGACCCTCAGTGTCTTCTCCTGTAAGATCTGAGAGGTGGCCTCCAAGGTCCCTGCTTTGTCTTGAGCAAGTACTTTCCCCTGTCTGGGCCTTAGTTTCCTGATCTGTAAAATGAAAGGGCTGGACTGGATGGGCTCTGAATTTTCTTCTGTGGAGCAAGGGTTGTATGATTCACATTTTGGAAACTGAATTATTTGGGGGAAAAGGTTGTTTCCTTTGAACTCCAAGAATGTCTCTTCACACATAACTCATTAACGAAATGATGACTGTGATGGTCAGGGTGGGCATGGCCTGGCCTGTGACCCAGGGCGTCTTCATAAAGTTCCAACAGTACAAAAGGGCTGAGTCATCAACATTTGCAGATGAAGCAAAGACTGGTTCCCAAACAAAATCTACAGTGGGTCAATCGACCCTGAAAATCCAAAGGTCACTAGGAAAGCACTTTGTATGAAAAGGAACCATCCTCCATCCCTGCGATCCCTGTTGAGAACGGGTCACCGTCCTCTCTCTCTCACAACGTTTCTTATAAAATATGGAGAATACGTTGTAATATAGCATGCAAATGTATATTTTGTTTAATACTTAATTATTTTTGAACACGTGTTATTATATTTGTATATTATTGATGTGTTATTACTATCATTCTTTATCATTCCCTTGGAGAACTGTGAAACCTTCCCCTCTTCCTTCTTGATAAGTCACACCCCACCCTTCCTTACAGGCCACTTTCAAGCAGCGCCTGCATTAGTAAGGAAATCCTTCCTAGGGGCCAAAGAAGAGCTTCCTGGAACCAGGTGCAAGCAAGGAGTGAGTCAGGCCTCTTGTCTCCATCAAAGACTCAGCTCTGGGACAGCCCAGGAAAGACTCTCTGGGGCTACACAAGCTAAGATGCAAATTGGGGCAGGAACCACAGATGAGACAGAAAGGCTGGAGAATTCTAATGCTAAATGGCCTCCTCTTAAAATATGCAGAAGGCACAAGGCGACCCTGTTCTGTCTGCTCTCCTCAAAAAATAAAATGAAATAAAAAATAAAACCACCCTCCCCCCAGTGACCGGTCTCCCCCACAGCCAAACTTGACCAAAGGCCTTTTGTCATGATCCCACCCTGATTTCTGAGCACATAAAAAATGTCCTCCCACAGAACAGAAATTCAGGGATGGGTCATTTTTTCCTCCACATTCACAAATATCACTTATGATTTATATATATCACTAACCACTAGGAAAAAAAAATTCAAAGGAACTAATTTTTCTTAATTTTCTACAGAGAATTATTTTTCTTTTTTAAGCATTTACAAATGACCCCTTCCTAAATCACCTTCCAATTCAAGGTGTAATAGAATGAGCATTGGGGCGGCCAGGTAGCACAGCGAGTAAGAGCACCGGCTCCAGTGTTGAGAAGATCGAATCTGGGCTCAGACACTTACCACCCACCCAGAAACACCTGGCTGTGTAACCTTGAGCAAGTTACTTAACCCCAATTGCTTAGGGGCGGCCAGGTGGCTCAGTGAGTAAGAGCACCGGCTCCAGTGTTGGGATGACCTGGATCAAATCCGGGCTCAGATACTCAGCACCACACCCAGAAATAATTGGCTGTGTAACCTTGACCAAGTTACTTAACCCCGATTGCTTTAAAAAAAAAAAAATAGAATGAGCATTGACTTGGGCATCAAAGGGCCTGGGTTTGAAGCCCACCTCTGATCCTTATTATCTCATGGAACCCTGGGCTTCAGGCTTCTCACAGAGGGGCCTCTGAGCCCCAGAGGCAAGTGGTAGCACAGGAAGGGAGCTGAGTTAGGCCTGGAGTCAGCAAGAGTTCAAATCCTATTTCAGCTACTGTGTGACCCTGGACAAGTCACTTTACCTCTGTTTCTTCATCTGTAAAATTATGAGGGTCAAAGGAAATAAAAATTGTTAAAAAAAAAAAAAAGCACTTAGCCCAGGGTTACAGAAAAGCTTGTTCTTTCCCCTCCCCCTCCCTGCCAGCCTTGGGATCCCATGGGCCTCCTATGCTAGGAACGAGAATTTATTCAACCAAACCGAGTCAAGGTCAGAAAGCGAGCTCACGTGCACCTAAGCCCAGTCTCCCCACTGCTGTCTACAGTCGTTTTCTGTGTCAGCATCAATAACTGTGTGCTGGGCACTGTGCTAAACGCTTCACAGTCACTGCCTTGTGTGGGCCTCAATTACCCCCATTTTACAGATGAGGAAACTGAAGTAAACAGGGCTTAAGGGTCAGGGTCACCCAGCTAGTAAGTAAGAAGGGAGAATGCTTACATGGCTCTACAATTCCCCAAACCTATTATGAGGGGATTAGTAAATACCTGTGGACTTTGTATGGATAAGTGGGTAATAGATAACCCACAGGATGGATGGATGGATGGATGGATAGATGGATGGATGGATGGATGGATGGATGGATGGATGGATGGATGGATGGTGGGTAGACAGGTGGGTCGATGGAGAGATGAGACAAACAGGTGAATGGACAGTTAAGTTGACAGAAAGATAAAATAAAGTTAAATTTATCATCACCAAATGGAGATGTTTCCGAGTCTCACTCAGGAGGGTTCATTTCTGGGAGTCTCAGAAGGACCTCCATAAAACACTTCTATGAGTTGGCCACACAATCAGCTATCACCATGGACTGAAATCTGGACTGTCCAGAATAAATTCACCCCTTCTAATGAACTTCCTCAGGTTTAGGGGAGTAAAATCAGTCTTACCATCATGAACAAGCAGATGGGGCCGCAAGCCTCGCTCCTTCAGAATCTTGCAAGCAGCTGGGGCAGGAGACGTGACTTCATTCACCGAGATGTCAAATCCCAAACGCTGAAGCAATCCCACAAATTTGCTGCGAGATTTTTGGGATTCGTTCGTGCAGAACCGAAGCTTCAGGCCTGACCGCTTGATCCTATGGTGAAATTGGGCAGAGGGTAAGAAACTCAAGATCCAGCTGGTCTAAATGTCACATGTGGGACCAAGGCTTTATGGGCAAGCAGAAATTTAAACCTCCAGACCAGCCATCCCTCCTAGGCCTAGAAGAATCAATCAATACATCCATCAATAAACATTTATTAAGTGCCTGCTGTGTGTTAGGAGCTGTGTCAAGTGTTACGCATGGAGCTAGAGGACAGGTTTATCATATCACAGACCAGAGAGGAGGAAAGGCCTCAGAAGACCACCTTCTCCATCCCTCTGGAAAGATATGAGAATGGGGAGCTGTCAGATGAAGGGCTGGTGGTTAACGTTTCCTAGAGGACAGCGGTGCGTATACACTTAATTACTGTGTGAAGTACTGGACAGAGCCCACCAGAATGGCACCCTAAGCCCTGGGTCCAGAGTCTAGCTGCTCCACTTCCCGCAGAATGTGCTGCCTCTACTCCTCTGAAAAGCCTTTGTGCGTCATCTCCGCCACTAGACTGTGAGCTTGGGGTCCTGTCTGTCCTTCCTTTGTACCCCCAGCACTTGGCACCAGGAATCAGTGCTTGCTGACTGACTAAGCTTCCTCAGCTATAAAACAGCACTTGCATCATCTTCCTTGTGGCACCACCATGAACCTTAAAGCATCACACAGGCTTCCTGACGTGGACAGTGCCACTCACACCTGTGTAGTATCTGGCAAGGCACACTGCCTCAGTTTCCAGGGGGCTGGCCTAGGTGGCCTTTCAGCTCTAGTTCTGAGACCATACAAATTCTGAGGCTCCACAATATACATCTGATTTATCACCATTATTATGAAACCTTATTATTCTGGACTCACTAATTATAAAAGTTGGGCTCATTCTGGGACCAGGATGAAGTTTGCCTCTGTATTCTCTCCAAGGAAAGGATATGATTTTTTTTTTTAAAGTGGGAAGGAAAGAGGCCTAGTGTCTCAGATCTCAAACTATACCACAAAGTCATGATCATCAAAACAACTTGATACTGGGTAAGAAACAGAGAAGCTGATCAATGAAACAGATTAGGTATACAACATACAGGTGCAAATGAGCACAGTAATTGAAAGTTTGAAAAACCCCAAGATCCCAGATATTAGGGTATAAAGTCACTATCTAACAAAAACTGCTGGGACACTGTAGTCTGGCAGAAACTAGGTACAGACCAGCATCTCACACCTGATGCCAAAATAAGGTGGAAACAGATACATGATTTAGAATATTAAGGGTGATGTCAACGAATTAGAGGAGTGTGGCAGGAATTGCCTGTCAGATCTGTGGAGAAAGGAAGCGTTCATAATGAAACGAGAGAAAGAGAGCTTCACAGGGGGTTAAATGGACAATTCTGATCACAAAAAATTTAAAACGATTCACACAAACAAAACCAACAAAGCTGAAATGGAAGAGAAGCAAGAAACTTGGAGAAAATATTTGCAGGGAGTTTCTCTGGTAAAGGTTACACTTCTAAGATATATAGGGAGGAGACAAATGTATTAGACTAAGATAAATTGTCCAATTAATAAATGGTTAAAGGATATGAATAGACAGTTTTCAGAGGAAGAAATATAAACTACCAATAGCTGCATGAAATAATGTTCTAAGCAATTACAGAAATAAAAATTAAAACAATTTTGAAGTAACCACCACATGCTCATCACACGGACAAAGCTGATTAAAAAAAGGAAAATGATAAATACTGGAGAAGCTATGGGGAAACAGATACATTGGGGGTGGCTAGGTGACACAGTGAATAGAGCACCAGCCCTGGAGTCAGGAGGACCTGAGTTCAAATCCAGCCTCGGACACTTAACACAAAACTAGCCGTGTGACCTTGGGAAAGTCACTTCACCCCAATTGCTCTGCCTTCCTCCCTCCAAAAGAGCAAAAAAAAAAAAAACCCCAGATACATTACTACGCTGTTGGTGAAATTATAGGCTCATCTAACCTTTTGGGAAAGCAATTTAGAACTATTCCCCCAAAACTTTCAAACTCTACTATTTCTTGATGCAGCAACACCGCTATGAGGTCAAAGAGATCAAAGAAAGAAGAAAAGGTCTCACATATGCAAAAATATTGATAGCAGCCTTTTTTGCAGTGGCAGAGAACTGGAAACTGGAGGGATACCCATCAACTGGGCAATGGCTGCACAAGTTATGGCATATGAATGGGATAGAATGTTATTGTGCTTTAGGGAATGATGGCTTCAGAGACACCTGGGAAGACTTGTTTGAACTGATACAAAGTGACGTGAGCAGAACCAGGAGAACAATTCATACAATAATAACATTATTGTACAGACTAACAGCTCTGAAAGACTTAGGAACTCCCGTCAACACAACGACCAACCACAGCCCCAGAAGACTCAGGGTCGATAAGACTCCTCAGAGTCCAGAATGAAGTCTGTTCTTTTTTTTTTTTCCTGAACCTGGTTACTGCAGAAATGTGTTTTGCTTGGCTATACATATAGCCAATTTAACCATTAAATTTAACCCGTTTTGTTTTTCTTGCTTTCTCAATGAATGAGAAAGGGAGGAAATTCTGAACTGAAAATAAAATAAAACTAAATTTTGAAAGACGATATACAAATCAGAGAACAGGGAAAATATTTAAGTTACTTCTGTATTTTCAAGTGCTGATACACAGTTGTATGCCCAGCACTGAGCACAGTGTTTGGCACATAGTAGGCACTTAATAAATGCTGATAATCTGACATAATTACCTAATTAGCACACCACAAAATCATTATCAATTATACTCAGAGCTGGAAAAGACCATGGGTGCCATCTAGTTCGATTCAAATATGACCAAAAATTTCCCCTAAAAACTTTTTTCTTAACTTGAGATTTACAGACTTCCAAAGGCCCATGGATAGATTTCAAGGGGTCCATGAAATTGGATGGGAAAAAAAAAAACATGCACTTTTACTTTCACTAACTTCTAAATGAAAGTTTGCATTTTGTCTAATTATTTAAAACCATGATCATGAGAAGAGTCCACAGGCTTTATCACACTGCCAAAGAGGCCCGTGAGCCAGTCAAGGAGGAGACCCTTAGACAAGCAGATGTCAAGAAAGGGCTGTCCATTCTTTGGCTGAAGGGGCTCAGTGGAGCCCACTGCCTTTCTGACGCGCAGATGTAAGTGTTCACCTCCCTTATCCTGGCACTGTATCTTCTCCCCTACAATTTCTGCCTCTGCAGTCTCCCCTTTCAGTGCTCACCTGGAGGAATCTAATTCCTACTAGTGAGACCTCCACCTACCTGAGAGCAGCATGTTTGCCCACTTACCATTTCTTCTCCAGGGTAAACAACTCCAGTCCCTTCAACTAATTCTCATAGGGTATGGACCCCAGACCTTCCCTAACTCGGTTTCCCTTTTCTTCAGCTGGTGAAGGTCCTGCCTAAAATGTGGTATCCAGAGCTTGAACACAGTATTGACGAAAGAGCTTTGTAACCAACAAACTGGTAGAGAATCTGAGTTATTACAATTATTATAGCTGTTCCTATTGCTACACCTCTGGTCTAACTACAGAAAGTGTTTGCACGCATGTTTGCGCACACACACACATACATAAAACTCGAATTATTTCATTCTCTAAATGAGGTCAGATTTAAATAGTAACAATAACAGCTAACATTTATATGACATCTACTACATGCCAGGCACTGTGCTAATATTGTCTCATTTAATCAAAATAATGAACATTTTCTAGAAGTTGGGGGGAAAAATCAGACTCCTGATGACAGCTGCGATCCCGTAAGAGATGGGTGTCAGCCAATGCCCATGCAGCCAGCACTCCTGAAGGGTCTGGCAATGTCTTCTCCAATAATGTCGGTCATTCATTTCTTTCTTATTATTTGTCTTTCCTAATCACAGGTATATGAATTATCAATTACACTTAGTGGTTAATTGCCCTTCATAAAGATCGCCTTTTTTATTTTAAATTAGGCAGTTAATATATTGTAACTAATAGCATCCACTTGTACATTCTAAATATATCTTCATTGATTGGAGCCGCCAGAACGGGAGACCCGCTCCCAAGTTAATGAAGCGGCTGGGTGACGAAGTGCAGGCAGCGTCCAGGGAATAATTATTGCTAATGAATTATGATGTGCCCTTCTCAGAACAATGAACAATTGGTATGACAATGAGATGACAGTGCCCCCCATCTGTTATTCCAAACACAACTTCAGTTGTAGATGAAGGAAAGAAAGAAAGGAAGGCTCGGGATGACTGAGTGAAGGACGCCTCTGGGAGCCAGGCCTCTTGGCTTCTGTGAAAATGGTGACAGGTAAGTCACACAAAATCGGGGTCGATCTAGGGAGACGGAGAGAGGTGATGCTGGCACAGCTCTCAACAGAGAGAACAGTAATACGAATGTAGACATCGAAGGTACAGACAGGGATATGGTAGGAGCTGGAGACTTGGGATTCATTCCTGAAACAGGGGAGGAAATGGGATGCAAGGTTCCCCAGAAGAATCAGCTTAGTCTCTCTCTTAATAGGCTGGCCCATTGGAACAGTCTCCTTATGTGCACCCTTAACTCCAAAGAGAATGCTGTCCCTTTCTTGAAGTCAAGGAACCTCCCATGGGCTACAGCCAAATTGGCGGAGTCATCAGAGCATAGGTCTAAAGGCTAGAAGGACCTTTGAGGCTGAGTCCATCCTCCTTGAATGAGGAAACTGAGGCAGAAGTTAAGTGCCTTGCCCAGGGTGACACTGCTAGTGTTTAAGGTGGTATTTGAACCCAGGTCCAATACCAAGTTGCGTCCCTGAAGGCTTTCCAATGAGACTATATGGAGGACTGTGGCTCCTGGCCTTCTAAAGCAATTGCCCTCTATTTCCATTCTCTGCCTTATCCAGGAATCAAGCACAGACTTCTCTGTGAAGCCTTTTTGATGTTTTCTAAGGTTGTTGCAAGATCAAAAGAGTCCTTTACTACAAGGAAATATGGAAATACCAGTCATGAGGGACTGGAGAGTTGAATCAGTGGAGTCAGCCAGGTCCGGCCACCCACTGACCCGTTAACTCCATAAGGAAAAACAGACAGAGAGGAAGAGAGAAGAGCTGGGTGGAAAATGGTGGGACTTAAGCACAGAAGGGCAAACAAAAATATATCATTGTTATTTTAAACAAAAACATTTTCAAAAATTACTTTTTAAGCAAAAAAAATTTCTTTCCTTATTAGTTCATTTGCTGGCTGTACTTATTAAAGGCTAAGTATTTAGGTAACATTTTGCCCTTTCTTTTGAATATAATCAACTTTTGTTTAACCAACTATTTTTGTTGATGATTATAAGTTTATTGTTTGTAGGAAAAAAAATTTTAAGTCTTCCCTCCCCCCCCCCTTAGATAGTATTTTGTTTGGGCCTCTCATGGAGTTCTCTCCCATTCTGTTTTGTTTATGGCTTTTGGGATCAAGTCTTTATCTACACACAGTAGGTGTTTCATCATTGTTTGGGGAATTGAATATTTCTAAATTCCATATACTGTCTCTCTTGGAGTCCAGGAAAGGAAATTATGAAATAGCACTGAACAGGAGCTTAAAATTTACTTTTAAAGCAATAGAGGAAATTAAATGTGCCCCTGACGCAGACAGGTATGAAATCCAGGCAGTGAAAATAAGAAAAAGAAACCTGGAAGAGGACAATGAAATCACAGACCACAGATTTACAACTGGAAGGGACCTAAGAGCTGCTAGTCCAACCGTCTCATTTTACAAACGAGGAAACTGAGGCCCAGAGCAGTCACTAGATTTGCCCAAGGTCACAGAGATGGCTCCTGTCAGAGATGAGATTTGAACTCAGGTCCTGTGACTTGAAATCCATCCCTCTTTCTTCAGCTCCTCTTAGAAAGATAGGGTTAGACCTTCAAAACAAACAAGATATGAATGGTCAAAATGCCTATTTAATAACTGAGCTAGCCCTGAGATGTGACTGCTGGCTGGTTTTTGTTTTCATTTTTGTTTTAAGCTGATAAAAAGCCCTGGAAACAAAGAAATTTTAAAAAGGAAGGAAGGAAAGAGAGAAAGGAAGGAAGGAAGGAAGGAAGGAAGGAAGGAAGGAAGGAAGGAAGGAAGGAAGGAAGGAAGGAAGGAAGGAAGGAAGGAAGGAAGGAAGGAAGGAAGGGAGGAAGGGAGGAAGGAAGGAAGGATGGAAGGAAGGGAGGAAGGGAGGGAGGAAGGAAGGAAGGAAGGAAGGA
>NW_027186352.1:11672147-11694930 GCF_028583685.1 Petaurus breviceps papuanus
AGGGAGGAAGGAAGGAAGGAAGGAAGGAAGGAAGGGAGGAAGGGAGGGAGGGAGGAAGGGAGGAAGAAAGGAAGGATGGAAGGAAGGAAGGAAGGAAGGAAGGAAGGAAGGAAGGAAGGAAGGAAGGAAGGAAGGAAGGAAGGAAGGAAGAAGTATTTCCTTCCAGTTAGGGCAGTCAATGTCCTCTTTTTAATATCCATGAGAAATAATGAAATCTCACTTTTATGTCCCTGGAAAAAGCAAAGCGCTGACATTCTAGCACAAGCCAACTCACCAAAGGCCACAGAATAAATTTCTACGGCACATTAAAGGTGACAACAACCCACTGGGGAAAGTAGTCCAAGCATTGTTAACCCCATTTCACAGATGAAGAGGCTGAGGCTCAGGAGTCAGGTGATGTAGGCAGTAGGAGGACATAAGACCTCCGGCACCAGCTTGGCTCACAAGTTCCCAGAACAATTTAAGTGTTTAAAATCAAGGGGTTCCAGGTGAATCTCTTCCAGGGGTGGGGAACCTGTGGTCTCATGGCCATATGTACAGCCTCAAGTCTAGGTCTTCAAGTGCAGTCCTTTGCCTGAATCCAAACTTCACAGGACAAATCCCCTTAATTAAAAGGATTTGTTCTGCAAAACTTGGACTCAGTCACAATGCTGTTCTCAAGGACCTAGAAGGCCACATGTGGCCCTGAGGCCACAGGCTCCCCACCCCAGCTTCAGACGCCAGTGCCGAGCTGACACATGACCCAAACCCCCAGCATCAGCTCGGACCCACCAAGCACCAGACATGTCGAGATGACCAGGCAGGCTCTGGCCCATCGATCCCAAAGCTGCCAGTACAGGATGGCAGAAAATCCGTTTTTCATTTCCCGCTGAGCACTGTCCCTTCTTTCTTTGAACTGACCTTTACCTTCTTCTGACAGAGCAGGACAAGCCTCTGAGTGACAATGTCCCACCATGCAATTACCGTGCGTCAGATGAGCCGGCCCCTTACAAATCACCTCGAACTTTACACATCTGCTGGCTGTCAGCATCTGCCAGGATCGCTCACCCGAAAATAATGAAAAAACCCTCATTATTGTTCCATACCAGGTAAAGTGTGAGGACAATCATTAGACATCCTCAGTGACCTTGGGCACACTTAACGGCCTTCCTACACGCCAGGAGGGCAGACAATCCAGAGGGACTCCGAGGGAGAAGGCTCCTAGCGGGCCACTGCCGGGGGCTGGGGAGACCCCTGAAATCAGCTGGCCCAACTACTGAGCCTCATGGGCCAGAAATGATCTGCCCAAGGTCACACAGAATAAGCAGTGACCCTGAAGAGGAGCCCAAGGTTTTTTTTTTGGAGGGGGGTGTAGTTTCTTCCCCTACTAAGTCCCACTGCCTCCTTACATGGGGCAGCCAGAGTTTCTATCTAAAAGATGTAACTTGTGACAGAGAAGTGGTGCAGAGGGCAAGCCCCTGGGTCTGGAGCCAAGAAAAGCCCAAGTCAAATCTGCCCACTGGGTGATCCTGGGCACGTGATTTCCCCCTGTCTGCCTCAGTTTCCTCAGCTGTAAAATGGGGCTAACTATAACATCCACCTCCTAGGATTGCTGTGAGGATCAAATGAGAGACTATCTGTATAAAGGCAGCTCTTATTATCACTTCAAGTACAGCCTAAGAAAGGGAAGAATGAAGAGAAAGCAAGAGGATCTGGGGAGTACTTGGGGAGCATCTGGACCACCAGCCTCTGCCTTTCTGTGGGAGACTGCCTGAGGTTCCTCAGGTTCCTGAGGGAGTTGGCTAAGAATGATGCCTCTGAGGGTTTTTTTTAAGGAATAAAATATTTTTTAAAAAATAAGTTTTTACTGATCTATTTTTAAATATCCCCCCCTCCGTTTTTCCCAGTATCCTTCCCTCCCCCCTTCCAGAGAGCCAGCCCAATTCAGTGCAATCACGATTTACTAAGCCCTACAACATGCCAGGCACCTAGCAATTAATAAAAGAAAGGCCAAAAGTGGAAATGGAAGAGGAAAGAAGTCAGCATAAGCTATCAATACATCAACAAGTAGGGACTCCCCACAAGGGCCTGGCCTGGGGACGTCTCCTCTTATCTCTCCAGTCCTGCCAGCATTTGTCATCTTACAACACTGAACAAAATCACTTTAAGTAAGAAGAGAAGTCGGCAGATTCAGGTGTTTACAGTCTCCTGAGTTTGCCTAGTAGGCAAAGCGACTGGATTTTCTCACTTTGAACAAAGGCCATTGGCAAGATTTATAAGGCACAGAGCAGAAATGGGGAGATGCAAAGCCAGCTGCAGAACCAGAGTGAGCTTCTGAGCAGTGACAAATCGGGAGCCCTTGAGGGAACATCATTCCATCCATCCCTGTGTCTCTTCCACTGTCACTGACCTCCCTAGGGTCCCATTAACATCCAGCCCTCCCTCCGGACCGCCAAGGATAAAAACGGAGGGGCTATGTGTGGCCTCAATGATCAGAGTGCCCAGGTCGGCAAGACCACAGGTCAACAAATCAAATGACAAGCCTTTATTAAGGCCTTACTGTATTAGGCACTGTGTTAGGCTCTGGATCTTTCCTCAAGGAGCTTACATCCTATCGTGTCCATTAGCCACTGGATCGGAACCGGTGTCTAACCTGTGGGCAGCCAGAGCCAAACACAGCAGGCTGGAGACAGGAGAGTCAGAACACAAACAGAAGCTAATTAATTCCAGAGGGAGGGAAATGACTAGTGAGGTCTGCATATGAGAGCCCTCTCCTAAGAAGGAGGGCTTAAGGCTGCTCAGGCTGGGGCCAGGCGTGTACATGAGAAGGGTGAGCCACAACACAGTCTTCGATCTGGACACGGTTCTCACAGTTGGCGTTCTTGGCTCCCACGGGAACAGTCATTGTGTCCAGTCTTAGGGGTTGTGGCCACCCTGCCGGGTACAGAAGCAGAGTTCCACCATCGTATCTGTCAGTGACAAGGAACACAGAGAGTGAACAATGGGATGGAGGGCCCTGGGAAATAGGGGGAGTTAAGTCCCTAAAGAACACCTGGTACTAGTCCAAGCTTTACACTTTGACAGGGGTTGAGATCACCCTGAGCACAAGCTCAGGGCACGGCCGGCTTGTTAGGCCCCCACTCTGGAAAACGGGGCATCTCTAAAATATTGTGACACCACAAGAGATTAGAAAATAACTTCACTTCTGATTTAGACATTGGGACACAGTGGCCATCTAGTTCAATTCAAATCTCTTTTATTTCCTTTGGAAGACCTGAACTCAAATCCAGCCTCAGACACTTACTAGCTGTGTGACCCTCTGTTGGCCTCAGTTTCTTCAACTGTAAAATGGGGGTAATAACTGCATCTCCCTCCTAAGGTTGTGGTGAGAATTAAATGAGATATTTGTGAAATGCTTAGCCCAGTGCCCAGCACATAGTAGGTGCCATACAAAAACCCTGCTGACTAACAAAGTCTTCTGGTTACATCAGGAGATTTCTGAAAGGAACACAGATAAGAGAAAATAAAAGATAAACGTGAAAGTTCCTTGGAGTGGGAGGGCAGAAGGTTTTGTTGAGACTCCTAAACTTTAACATTGGATTTCACCTAGAATTACTTTGTATTTTTAATAAGTCATTAAAAAAATAAAATCCTGTGGACTTCCTATCTGCCTTTGGTGAAACAGGAAAACCCTTTGGGCAATAGGCGTAGGTGCCAGGGCACTGCTCCTCTCTGGGGGACCCTCCAGGCTCACTGGCTGCTTGGTTTCTTCTAAGCACTCGCCTCTCTGGGACTGGAAGCCCCTCAAGGGCAGGCACAATCTGCACCCCCACTCCCTAATTGGTGCTTCACAATGTTTTCTGGCTGCTGCTCCATCAGCCCTCAGGTTCATAAGGTGTAACATGAGGGGTTAGACTCAATGGTCAACCAGGGGGTCCTTCCCAGCTCCAAATCTTAGGATCCTCAATGTTTATCTACAAGGAATTCCATCTAAGACTATATGAAGAAGTAGTATTTTCTGTTAAAGAAGGGCCCAAGTCCCTCCCCGTGCCTTCATTTTTTGTTTTTGGTTCCTTTGGGCTGTTTTGGTTCATGACAGGACAGTACTTGGCCTCTGCAGGGAATGTACAGGAGGAGACGGCCAAGAGCTAGGCAGGATGAGAAGTCCCAGCTGGGCTGTTTTCTGAACTACTAAAAGGAAGTCACAGGTACAATCAATTACCTAAATATCTGGGACTGTGTTTTCCTGCAGTCATCCCAGGTCTAGAAGTGCAGAGTCACTTAGGGAAACTGAGGCTCATAGAAATGAAGAGACTGCCCTAAGTTTCTACTACTCTTAAGAATGGATCCTGTGCCCTTAAACCTTAGGCTCCTCCCGCTGCCTTTGGGCATGGAGATGTTGGCACCAGGCCCTGAAGGCACCCACCCAAGGCTGGGTTCTCATTTCTAAACAGCAGAATCCACAAAGAAAACCATTATATTTTTCCAGGTGGGGGAAAGTCCCTTCAGAAGACTGTCCTCACCGAGGCTTTCCCTGAGTTTATGCCTCCCCAACTCCCCCTGAAATCAGGAGAGGAATAACGAGAATGCATGGGACACAGAAGAGGGTCCCAGGCCCACAACCTGCAGGCCTTTGGGACCACTGGTAGATCAAGTAACAGGCCCTCGACTGGCAAACAGCTGTATTCCTGAAAGCAGGAGGGACCATTTGGAACAGGGGGTTTTATAAAATACATATTAATGCCAGGAAATTCTGATCTCTGTGGCAAATAGGGGCTTACTCTGGAATAAGTCAAGCGTGGTCAGTGAGATGGAACCAGAGAAATGGGTTAAAATCCCAGCACTATCACAGAATACCAACAATAACAACCACCACCACATTTACACAGCACTTTAAGGTTTACAAAGTGCTGTGTATGTTATCTGACTTGGTCCTCATCTGATAAATGATAAATTAGGAACACATTTTTATAAATAGATGAGCAGTGAGAAACGGCACCAGCCCATGGTCCTTACTCTCTGGGGAATGCTGAGGCTAGGGAGAGAGAGGGATGGGGCAGGGAGGAGGGAGAGAAGGAAAAAGGGAGGAAGGGAGGGGAGAAAAGGGCAGAGAGAGTGAGAGAGGGGGGAGGAGAGGAGAGGAGAGGGAAAGGGAAGGGAGGGGAGGAGAGGGAAGGGGAGAGAGGGAAAGGAGAGGGAGAGAAGGGGAAGAGGGAGTGGAGGGGGGGGGAGGGAAAGGGAAAGGGAGGGGGGGAGGAGAGGAAAAGGAGAGGACAGGGAAAAGGAAGGGAGGGGAGGAGAGGGAAGGGGAGAGAGGGTAAGGAGTGAGAGGGAGAGAAAGGGGAGAGGGGAAAGAGGGGACAGGAGAGGAAGAGAGAGCAGGGAGAGATAAAAAGAGGGGACAGAGAAAGGAGAGAGACAGAGACAGACAGACAATGGACAGGTATACTCTACTGACACAGTAGTCCACCCAAAGAGTTGCCCCCCACAATGACTAGCATGTGCATGTGTCACAATTCCCCAAGGAGATCTGAGGTCACTAGGAAGCTCCTGGAGCAAGGCCCTCTCCATTACCAAAGAGTGCAGATCTGGAGTCTGGGGCTTGACTGCAAACTTGAGCTCTGAGACTTAGAATCTTGGGTGAAGGGGGTGGGGTGGAACCACTCTCTGGGTCTCAGTGTCCCTTTCTGTAAAATTAGGAAGTGGGACAGGTCCAGGGCTTCTGACTGCTTCTGTGTGCTGCTGACTCCCTTGGGTGTCTGGTGAAATCTATGGGCCTTTCTTAGAAGGTTATTAAATGAACAAAATAAAACATGTAGAATTTTATAGGAAACCAATTATATTGGAATTTAGTCATCAAAATAATGTAAAGAACAAGTTCGTGGGCCCAGCTTCAGAACCCCGGGGATAGAAGACAAAAATCAAACAAAGTAAAGATACTAAGTTGTATTTAATGTACTAACTTGGGAAAAGGTCCTTTTGTGGCAGTGAATAAGCAATGAGGACTAGGTAACAGACTTGTGCATCTCAGCAGCGTGACTGTGTGATGTCCATTTGTGTTCAGCAGCACATGACCTTCTCATGCTTCTCTTGCTTCTTGTATCTGACTGTCAAATTTTCTGTTCAACTCTGGTTTTTTCAGCAAGAATGCTTGAAAGCCCTCTATTCCACTGAATGACCATATTTTCCCCTGAAACATGATACTCACTTTTGCTGGGTAGGTGATTCTTGGTTTTAATCCCAGCTCCTTTGACCTCCGGAATATCATATTCCAGGCCCTTCGATCCCTCACTGTAGAAGCTGCCAGATCCTGAGTTATCCTGATTGTGTTTCCACAATGTTCAAATTGTTTCTTCCTGGCTGCTTGTAATATTCTCTCCTTAATCTGGGAATTCCGGAACCTGGCTATAATATTCCTAGGAGTTTTCTTTTTGGGATCTTTTTCAGGAGGTGATCAGTGGATTCTTTCAACCTCTATTTTGCCCTCTGGTTCTAAAACATCGGGGTAGTTTTCTTTGAGAACTTCCTGGAGGAAAATTTCTAGGTTCTTACTTTGATCATGGCTTTCAGGTAGTCCAATAATTTTTTAAATTATCTCTCCTGGATCTATTTTCCAGGTCAGTGGTTTTTCCCAAGAGATATTTCACGTTGCCTTCTATTCTTTCATTTGTTTGGATCTGTTTAACAGCATCTTGATTTCTCATAAAATCACTAGCTTCCATTTGTTCCAGTCTAATTCTGAAGCAATGATTCTCCTTAGTGAGATTTTGAGATTCTTTTTCCATCTGGCAAATTCGACTTTTTAAGGCATTCTTCTCCTCGTTGCCTTTTTGAGTCTCCTTTGCCATTTGAGTTAGTCTGTTTTTAAGGTGTTATTTTCCTCAGTCAGGCTGTTGACTCTCATTTTGTAATTTTCTTGTATTGTTCTCATTTCTCTTCCCAATTTTTCCTCCACTTCTCTTATCTGCTTCTTAAGGTCCTCTATGGCCTGTAACCAGCTCGTATTTTCCTTTGAAGCTTTTGGTGCAGGAGTTCTGACTTCACTGTCTTCCTCCTGTTCCATACTTTGCTCCTTTTTGTCCCCAAAATAGGAGTCTAATGTTGGATTGCTCTGCTTGCTTTGCTTCCTTTGTCTGGTCATGTCACCCCTCAGTCACTTGACCCCTGGGCTTTTTGCCACAGTAGGACTCTGCCACCAGACAGGGGAGCTTTCGTCCCAAACGCTGGGGTTTTCTCAGCTGCCAGAGGTATTAGATGGGTGCCCTCTCTGAGGTCTCCACATGCTCTGGCAAGCTGGACACACACCCCAGGACCTCCACCCTAGACTGCAATCCAGATCCAAGCAGATTAAAGCAAGAGCAATTACCCCTCAGACTGGTGCTTGGTCCCCCTACTCTCTGCAGGCCAGGAGCTGAAGCCGCCACGTGGCACTGGCTGGCTGTGCCGCGGCCTCAGCAGCTTCTCACCCTGGGGGCAAAGGCCCCGCATTCTCACTTATTGGGTCCCAAATTCCAGACTGTACTGACCTCTCACTTTGTCCTTAGCATCTATGTGTTGATAATTCTGGAAACGACCACAGCTGCAGCTGATCTGGAGTCCCTCTGGTCGGTGGCTGGTCAGGCCCGCCCTGGGGCTAAAGCCTCACTGGGCTCCCAGAGTGCTGTACTGGCCAATTCCTGCTGGCCTGCCGGGCTGTCCTCAGTGGGAGGTTAGCATCTCTGTGTTATTTTGTCAGTTCTGCAGCTCCAAAGTTTGTTCAGAGTCCCCTTTTTACATTGACTGGGGAAGGTGGAAGCCAGACCTACTCGAAGGTCATGCTTCTACTCCCCCATCTTGACTCCGCCCCCCTCCGACCATTTTTCAAGACACCAACCCTGCCCCTGCAAGCCTTCCTTGGCCTTCCCCACCCCACTCCACCAAGGTGGAGCTGTCTAGCACTTTGTGTGCTGAGGCAAATGAAGGCTCTGCTTATGTTTTCTGATAGCCACTTGTGTTCCTGGTCTTATCAACCCCACCCAATCCTCAGAATGCCTCAGATCCTCTTCTTTTAAGGCTCTGTGAGCCTCCAGAGTCTTCCTCCATCCCTCCTTCCTCAAGAATGTTTCTTCCTTCTGGGTCCCTGTTCCAGCACACACACACACACACACACACACACACACACACACACACCAGCAGAATGTCAGGACAGTAGGAAGACCTTGGTTAGAACCCCAGCTCTGCCACTTCCTATACTAGCTGTGTGACTTTGGCTAAACCAATGACCCTCTCTGGGCCTCAGTTTCCTTGACATGTAAAACTGGGGGGAGGGACTGGACCAGATAGACTGTAACAGACCTGCCGGCTCTAATCAATCACAGTCCAGTGGGGATATGATGGAAGGCAAAATGTGAGGGAGATAACTGCAAACATAGATATGTATAAGCCATTCAAGGCAGAGACAGAGTACACTTATGAAGGGTGGACTATACATACATCAGGTACCAGAAATATAAGTAAAAGAAAGCAAGGCAGTCCTCGCCCTCCAGAAGCTCACATTGTAACAAGACAACATAGCACAGGAAGGGAGGGGTCACACTGGCGGTAACAAAGTCTGAGAGGTAGATAGAAAGTAACTTTGAAGTGAAAACACTAACAGCTGGGGGCCAGCAGGGGCCCAGGAAGAACCCAGCAGGCAGGAAGTGACTTGCATGGTACTTGAGCTGAGTCCTAAGAGGTAGAGAGGGGCAGCATCCCAGGCGTGGGTCCTAGCGGCAGGAGGCCATGACAAATTTGGAGGAACAGTAAGTAGGCAATGATTGTATGACCCTAAGTCATGGCCCTTCTCTAGGCCTTGGTTTCCTCATCTGTAAATGGCTGGTTTTAACCATCTGTCCCACAGCTAGACAGAGGCCCCAAAGGGCACAAATCAAGGTCCCCTAGATACCAAACCATCCCTTACAGCACTTTCTGCCATAGCAAAGGCTGGCTCCCAGTACGCCCCCTCAGGTTGTGGGGGCAGACTCCTGTGCAAAAAGAACAGAAGAGGGGAGAAGAGGATGAAGGGGGCAGGGGAGGAGAGAATCCATGGTGGGGAGGGGAAAAGTCACTGAAGCATTTTTTAAATGCTTACAAGAGACGAAAAGACCAAAAAATCAGAGACATGAAGCTCAAATTGAAAGTTATCAAATAAATTACATGTTGTAAAAGAAAAGTAGAGGTTCATGAACAACCCTTTTCCTGGTCTATTACATACAAGGAAATGCTTGCTGTATTTGGTGGTTAAGTTCAGAATTAAAAAAACACAACTTTCAAAACTTTTAAAAAATCTATGATGAAACATTTCTCTCCATCGTGGCAGAAAGGTGGAGGACCACTGGGGCAGAGAGATACATACACAAGCAGGAAGGCTTTTTTTTTTTTTTTGCATTACTGTCTGGGGCTTTTTGTATGTAACTGCTTTAATGGTTTTGTCTTTTAGGAGAAAGGGGGGGTGGGATGGGAATATGTAAATGATTGTGACATAAAACAAAAGATTCTGGGGTCAGACAGGGCGCTCTCAGGTGAGCCCCTCCTGGGTCTAGCATCCCTGAACCCACCAACTGAACCCAAATTTGTACCCATAGCCTCATTGCTTCTACCACAAGAGCCCAACTGCATGTTTTACAGAGGAGGAAACTGAGGCCAAAGAGGTGTGGTCTGCCCTCAGCACCCCAGCTAGAACTGTGCCCCATAACCCTGAGGAGAGCCCTGGAGAGAGGGACCAAGGATGGGGGGAGGGGGGAGAAGGACTCATCACCTGGGTCTGTTTGTCCTAAGAGCTCAGCCGATGTCAGGTCCAAAGCATCCACTGATACCTACCTACCCACCCCAAAGAAAATCTTCCAGAAAACAGATGACTAGGTTCCCCAAGGCTCTGCTGAGTCTGATGAGCCCTGGGGGCTGGGCTGGGCCACAGTCACCCTGGATCAGGAGGTTGGGAAACAGGTGACAGATGCAGCTGCCAAGTCTCCTCTCGTGCACCTGCAGTGTGGAGGGAGCACAGAACTCCCCTGACACTGGCCAGGCAACCCTTGGCAAGCCACTTCCCTCTTCATGCCTCAGTTTCCTCTTCTGTAAAATGAGGAGAGTGGGACCAGACCATCTTTAAGTCCCTAGTACCTCATTACCTCCCAATAAATGCCAGCCCCTATCGCCTCTAGGATAAAACAGATTCTATCTAGCCTGGTTCTCAGAGTCCTTCACAACCTGACCAACTGCCCCTTCTGGTCTCATTATACATCCCTGCCCTCGTCCAGCCAATCTAGTCTTCCCTCCACTTCTTACACACCACACTCCCATCTCCCGTCATCATGCCTTTGTCCTAGCTGTGCCCCCTGCCCTGGAGTGCACTGCCTCCTTAGCCCTACCTCACCCCTCTCCTCCCCCAACGTCAGCAAGAACACCATTAGGGTACCCCCCACTTTGTATTTATGCCTTATGCCTTGTCCTTCCCAAGAGAACAGAAGTCCTCAGAGCAGGGATGGCTTCATTCTTTTTTTTTTTTTTTTGCCTTTTGGAGGCCAATTGGGGTTAAGTAACTTGCCCAAGGTTACACGCTAGTATTTTTGTGTAAGTGTTAAGTGTCTGAGGCCGGAACCAAACTCGGGTCCTCCTGACTCCAGGCCAGCGCTTTACTCACTGTGCCACCTAGCCGCCCCTGGCTTCATTCTTTATATCTGTATCCCTGGAACCTATCATAGTACCTGGAATACAGTAGGCACTTAATAAGTGCTTGTGGACTGATGAATTGATCTCAGGATGGGCAGCTCCACTCACCCAGCTGCCCACATCTCCTGGTCTCCATGACCCAGTGGGCGGGGGGAGGGGGGAGGAGGCCGGGGAGGGGAGACAGACCCTTTAACCCAAGGCCTAGAAATGAGACAAGAGAGAGCTCTGAGACAGTGCAGAGGGAAGAGAGCGGTAGGTAATTAGGGAGGTAATGAAGACAGTGAAAGGAAGGCAGATGACAACCAGGCAGGACTGACGCCAGAGCGCAAGGACAGATGGGCTTCTTCCAAGGCAATGGGACAATCAAAGAGGAGGGAAAGGCCTCCTGGGTCGTCTTGTTCATCCCCAGCAGTAAAGGAGATTGCCCTTCGGAGCCCAGCTCACAGGAAGAGCTGAGCCCCCCGCCCAAGCCCCCGCCCCAGCTTTGATGTCCTGGCCCTACTGTTGCTTTCCTTCCACGGTGTCCTGGGGGGCCTTGGCCTCCTACTTCACTGACTGCCCTGTTTGGGGGGGGGAGGTGCATGGAGTCATCTTTTTAAATCAAATTTAATAAAACCCTTCTGCTCTCCCCATTAAGGAACATCATTCCACTCTAAGGCTGGCCAAGTGCCTTCCCTGAAACTCTGTGAGGTAGGTAATGTCCCCATTTTGTGGATGAGGAAACAGGCTGAGAGGCCACCCCGAAGTGAACCATTCACTTTCTGTACAGCTCCTCATCTCCCCAACAAGTCTTCTCTTCAGTCATTCAGGCAGATCTAATGATTTACAGCTGGAAAATGGCTCAGAGATCTTCTTACAACCCTCTCATCTCACGAAACTGAGACCCAGAGATAAGTGACTACAGGCCTTCTGACCCCAACCCAGGACTCACTCCCCACATTCTGACTCCAATCTGGGGCTCCGTCCCCACATTTTCTGTGGTCTGCTGTTGTCACTGAGGAGTCTCCGAGGGCAGATGAAATGAAATGGGGGATGCTGGGATGGGACACCAAGTACTTCAGAGGCTAGGAGATAGAAACTGCTCTGATCTTTGGTCCAGAGGGCAGATCCCAGAGCCTTGCAATGGGGCAAGTTGTGGCACAATATGAGGAAAAGCTTTCTAACCAGTGGAATTCTCCAAAAGGGGAACAAGCTGCCTTGGGAGGGGGGGTGGACCCTCCTCACTGGAAGCTGTTGCACTGGGAATTCATCTCAGGTGTGACTGGGATGAGAGGGTTAATGAGGCCCCCTTCAGTTCTGAAATATGGCCCTTCTGAGAAAGACCTCCCCCCCTCATAAGAGAGGGGCAGACTACACATGCCGGATGGTGCACTCTTTGAGCAGATTCTGCTCAGCTTTTTTTGTGATAAGCAAAAGGGTTCTCTGGGGGGAGGGAAGGGAGGTATTAGGATGTGCCTCTGGCAAACAAAAAATAAAAGCATCGATACAACTCTGAGGCATTCCTATGTAATGAGACATTATCATCAAATGCTGTTATAGAGCTGTTAGCCATGATTTAAAAAAACGGGTAAAATCCTAAGTATTCAGATCCCTATGGGATGGGAAGGTCAGGGAGCTCCTCCTGGGTCCCAAGCTCTCTTCTCTCAGCTCTACAGGCTGGTCCCTGGTCAGACTCTGTGCAAGCTGCCCAACTGGGGCTTGAGAGGACAGCACAGGGCTCGGAAGTATGCCCCCTTGGCTCTTGTATACTTGAGGAAGCCCCAGGACGGTCTGCCCTTCTTGGGTCCAGAGCTCTCTCTGGCTAGCCCCTGCACCAGCACTAAAGCTCATCCTCGGGCCTTAAGGTAGGGCCTAGAGAAAGTCTTTTCAGGACCTTGGAGAGGGTCTTGGCCTTCCAGGCCACAGTGAGCCAAGGGGTATGACAGGGCCCCAGCGCTTGTCCCCTAAAGTTTCTGGACTCAGACTCCACCCCACCCCAGCCAGGTTTATTAAGCACCAAGTGTTTCCCTCTATGTCAGCTGAACCACATGGTAATATGGGCCAATAATGGACAGAGCACCAGAGCACCAGGCCTGGACAAAGTCTCCTCTTCCGGCCTCTGACCCTAGCTGTGTGACCTTGGGCAAGTCATGTAACCCTGTTTGCCTCAGTTTCCTCATCGAAGGAAACAGCAAACCACTCCAGAATCTTTGCTAAGAAAACCCCATTAGGGTCACGAAGAGCAGGACACAAGAGAGATTACAACAAGCAGAAGGATAATGAATGGCAGAAAAGCAGACTTTGGCTCCCTGTCAGGAAAGGAACATGATGTCACGGATAAGGGGCTGGACCTAGGTGCAAATCCTATCTGAGATCTTGTATAAGTGGCTTCAGTTCCCTCCGAGGCCTGGGGACTCTAAAACTGGATGGGACCTGACAGATTAGGAAACTGAGGCACTGATCCGGCACCTGACCTAAGGCCACAGAGACTGGGGGGCAGCAGCTGCAGCTGGAGCCCACCAGCCTCTCTGGCTGCCCATAATGGTTTTACAATGCCCACCTCCTCCCCGAGCTGCCCTGGAAGGCTCCGCGGGGGGCCCTGTTTGGACACGACTCTCCAGCTGCTCCAGGGCTCAGATTTCCATCGTCCTTGTGACAGATCCTTGTTGGAGGCCGTGCTAACAGATGCGGGGCAGGGGCCCAGCAACAGGATGTTGTAAATGTCCAGCCAGGCCAGCCTTTCAGATGCCGATGCTAATGGTCCCATGAGGCTCTCAGCACATAGCTGTAAATGCCAGCCCACGGGGAGGGCGCCTGCCGGCTAGGGCCCAGCCTTTACAGACACTTAACTACCTTCTGCCTCATAACAGGCAAGTGCCTCACAGTTCAAACAGGAAGAATGAATAGCTCATGTAGAAGAAATCAATCAGACTGCGCACACACGCACGCACGCACACACACACACACACACACACACAGAATAAAGGACTGTCCTTGGCCAGCTTGGCTGAGGCTGGCAGGCCTGCCCTTCCCTGACTAACCCCCCGCATCCCCTGAGCTCCTGGAGAGCCCAGGCCATCCCAAGGTGACACAGCCTGAGCAGCCACAAGCTGTAATTCTCCAAGGACTTCTTGGGTCCCGTCAGTTTGGTGGGTATCAGCCCTATTTTACAAATGGCTTTGTCCACTGTCAGGGCCAGGATTCCACTCTACCCCCACTGTTTTTTAACACAAGAGCATGGGCAAAACCAACTCAGTATTTCCATTCAGTGCCAAGGATGTGCCAAGTGCCCCCCAGAACATGGTTGCAGCCCTGCCTTCTAGGAAGTCAGGGTCACAGATCTGGAGTGGAAGGGGCAGCTAGGTGGTGCAGTGAATAGAGCACCAGCCCTGGAGTCAGGAGGACCCAAGTTCAAATTCAGCCTCAGACACTTGATACAATTACTAGCCATGTGACTTTGGGCAAGTTACTTAACCCCAAGTGCCCTCCAAACTAAAAGAAAAAGATTTGGAGTGGAAGACCACTGAGTCTGGCAGAATCATTTGTTCCCATTTTTTATTCAGCCCAGAAATTGATCTCAGCCCTCTGGCCTAGCAGAGCCCAGGCACTAATAGCACAGGAGAGAAAAGTCTGATGGCAACTAGAAATGGGAGTGAGCCATGAACATTTCATTGTCATATTCTTGGGCTCTCCACTGGGAATAGGACTGGAGAATTAGGTCAGGCAGGACTCCTGCTATGGGGCTTCCCTTCACAAGCAACGGCCCCTCCACCAGCTCATCCTCCTCTCAAAGCTGAGACCCTTCTGTGCTCAGGGTCCCCTCTGCCAGCTTCTGCTGGGAAACCATGCATACAAAGATAGTCATGGGGGAAACTGGAGATGAGCCCTGAGTCTGGAGGGTGCAAAGAGGCCATCCCAATCAATGGGCCTCCACTCTCCACCTGTTTATGGCCCAAGGACTGACCATGCTCAGGAAACCACTTCTGGCTCCAACCCCATGAAAGCTTCACATAAATTAAGAGTAAAATTGAAGACTCAAACCTAGTGAAAGGAAACCCTGCTTGTTCCTGGTCACCAAGCAGAGAAATTCAGCCCCTTAGTGTAGTAGGTTGTCAGAAGTGAAGCACCTGAAAGGTCCAACAGCCTCATCTTAAGGAGAGAAAGGCCCTCAGAGGCCAACTAGACCCATGTCCTCTCCTTACACATGGGGAAACTGCAGCCTGTGGAGTTCCATGACTAGCTCAAGGTCACTCGAGTAGGAAGTAAAACCAAGAGAGTCTCAACTCAGATCTGACCCCACCTCCCATGATCTCTCCCCACTTGGCCCCTAGCCCCACAGGCAGCATGGCAGCACCCTCCAATTTTGCCTCTAGAAATTATCTGGTCCAACCCCCTCATTTTACAGATCGGGTGCTTAATAAATGTTCTTCCCTGACTAGAAGAATCAAGGGGATGCCCATCAATGGGGGAATGGTTGAACAAATTGTGATATACGAATGTAACGGAATAAGAAATGATAAACAGGACGACTTCAGAAAATCCTGGGAAGACTTCTATGAACTGATGCTGAGTGAAGTGAGCAGAACCAGGAGAACACTGTACACAGTAACAGCCACATGGTGCGATGATCACCTAGGATGGACTCAGCCCTTCTCAGCAATACACAATGATCCAAAAGACTCATGGCAGAAAAAGCTATCCACATCCAGAGAAAGAACTCTGGAGTCTGAACGTGGATGGAAGCAGATTGTTTCTTTTGTTGTTTTGTTCTGTTTCTTCCTTCTTTTGGTTCCTCCCATTGGCTCTAATTCTTTACACCATGACTAATGTGAAAATATGTTTAATATGAATGGATAAGTAGAGTTTATAACAGATTGCACACCGTCTTGGGGAGGGGGATAAAATTTAGAACTCAATATCTTATGGAAGTGAATGTTGAAAACTAAAAATAAATTATTTTTTAAAATGCTCTTCTATTTCATGCCAAAAAATAGCTTTAAATGTACCTGTTTGTAGAAAAATATTCACAGCTTATTCTGTTGGGCCCCAGAGGACAGCCAAACCAGCCTCCTGACTTTGCCTCACACATTTCCCACCTACATGCTTTTGTATTGGCTGTCCCTCATACCTGGAATACACTCCCTCCTCACCTTTCCTTTTGGAGTCAGCCTCTTGTGAGACAGCTTGAACAACCTTCCACAGGCATGAAACTCATTCTAATACTGACCACAGCTGCTGGGGCCTTCCCTCCCCTGCCCCAATAGCCTTACATTTAGTCTGCTTATGCCTATATGTATGTATACATGTACATGTATGTGTATATGTATAGTGACTGAATGAGGAGCCATGGGTAGAAAGCTTCAGGGACAAATGTAATTGAGCTCAGTGCAGTTCAACACTTATTCAACACGGACCAGGGGCCAGGGACTCTGCTGGCTGCTGGAGACACAAAAGCTAAAACCAGACGGAGTCTGCCCTCCCTTCCAGGGGCCTGACAAGGAAGGCCTTGCAAGATGGGGGAGGGTAGGGGGAGACCGTGATGACACAGGGTCCCCTTGGAGGGCTGGGCAAAAGCTGAGGACCTGCCAACTGGCACCAGCAAGAAAGAAAGAGGCTGACAAGCCAAAAGCCCAACCACTGAGGAATGGCGGGACTAATGATGGCAAATTCCCACAGAAGAGTTGGCTCCATCCCAAGAAAGACCAGCCATGTGAAAGCCCTCCCCCAGGGCCTCTGCCCTGGGTCCAGAGGGCCAGTGGAAGTAGCATTGCCAGATACCCGAGGCAGAAAGATAAGCGAGACCAACAGGAAAGCAAAGCCAGTCTTAAAACTTGGGACATAGGGGTGGCTAGGTGGCACAATGAATAGAGCACTGGCCCTGGAGTCAGGAGGACCCGAGTTCAGATCCGGACTCAGACACTTAACAGGAAAACTAGCCGTGTGACCTTGGGCAAGTCACTTAACCCCAACAAGGACAGAGCTGGAAGGGCCTGCAGAGTCCATCCTGCCCAACCTTCTCATTTTACAGATGAGGAAACGGAGGCTCAGAGAGAGGATATGACTTGTCCAAGGTCACACAGCTAGTAAACACCAGGGGCAAGATTTGAAGTCTGATTCTCTGAGAGGGCTTCCTTCCTGTTCCATGCCACCTCTTCCCTGTTCCAAAGAGCTTTCTATAAAATTCTACTAAGAGAATCATAGATTTAGATGTGGAAAGGGCCATAGAGACCATTCGGCCCAACCTTCTCATTTTAGAGATGACTTGCCCATGGCCACAAGGCTAGGAAGTATCTGAGGCTGGATTTGAACTCAGGTCTTCCTGATTCCAAGTCCAGTGCCCTATCCCACTACAAACTGTCTCTGTCTTATATGAATTTGAGATTTTTATTGGTTTTATAAATTAAACCAAAAACTGTAAGGCTTCCTGCAGGCTGAATAGTCAGGAAGACCTGGGTTCAAATCCAGCCTTAGAAACTTACTGTGTGACCCAGGGCAAATCAGTAAAACAGGGATAATAAAGGATCTACCTGACAGGTCTGCTGGGAGTTACATCCACAAGAAGGTACAGAAAACAATCCATCTTTTACAAGGCCATCTTTGCCACCAATAACTCTCTGTGTGTCAGGCACATAATGTGAACTCACCCACAAGCTTTGATCAGGTACCTATTGGGTGCCCAAGGCTGCCAAGTGCTATGAGAGACACCAAAGGTGGATGGAGCACAGCCTTTGCCTGTAGGTGCTCTACAGCCTTGGGAAGGAGAACAATCAATCCATCAACATTTATTAAGAACCTACAATGTGCAGGGTCTGTGCCGAGCACAACAGTCCCTGCTCTCAAGGACCTTACAATCTAAAGGGACCAAAGGTTGCTATGAATGAGCAATAGGGTCTCGGACAAATACTGATTTTTCACAACCCTCTGAGGTGGGGGTTGGGAGTGTTGCGTATCATTCCCATTTTACAGGTGAAGAAACAGAGGGTCAGGAAAAAACGACAGGCCTAGGGTCACACTTCAAGGATCAGAGCAGGGGTCTCAACACGGGTCTCTCCTGACTGCAAACTGAGCTGCCTTCCCCACTGCTCCAAGCTCGGCAAGACCAGGAAAAGACAATTAACCTCCACTTGGGTGGTTCCGGCAAAGAGAAGGGCGGGCACTAGCCACAGCATGGGCCAGTCTGGGCATCCCAGGACCAGAGTGGACTAAGGCTGGGCCCTGAATAGGACTGGAGCTATAAAGAACTGACTGAACAGAAACGTCCTGAATTAAAGTGTTCCTCACTCTAGGATCTGCCTCTGCTCATTCACCTTCGGGCACTGAGAAATACCTGGGGGTGGCTAGGTGGCACAGAGCACCAGCCCTGGAGTCAAGAGGACCTAAGTTCAAATCTGGCCTCAGACACTTAACAAAAAAACTAGCCATGTGACCTTGGGCAAGTCACTTAACCCCAACTGCCTTACAGGGGGGCTAGGTAGCAGTGAGTAAGAGCGCTGGCCCCAGAGTTAGGAGAACCTCGGATCCGTTCTGGCCTCAGATACTTAACACCCACTGGCCGTGCAACCTTGGGCAAGTTACTTAACCCCAACTGCTTTAAAAAAAAAAAAAAAGGTCAATCAAGAAATTCCTGGAAACTGGAGGAGAAAACCAAAGCAGACGGATGGAGGGAGACAAACGTGGGAGAGGGAGGAAGTCACCCCAGGGGTTCGGCTGAAGGGTGGTGGGCCGCAGCAACACAACGTAAGAAGGTAAAGAAGTGGTCAAAATCCCCGGCCTCGGAGCGGGCGCCCCTCCCCGGGCTCCCGGGTCTGCCTGGGCGGGACAGCCTCGGAGGGCCCCAGCAACCCAGCGAGCTTGGGGCACACACTGGGAGGCGGGATGAGCAGGAGATTAAGACCCAGGAGACAGGCCGGTAACCCGAGACCAGAGGTCATGGGTCACACCCGGAGTCTGGTCCTCTCACTGCGCCCAGAGGGGCGGGCGGGCGGCCCAAGGTCCCGGGGACAATGACCACAATGACCAGCGGGGCAAACCTCCGTCTCCCCGCTGTCCCCCATCTGATCTGGGTCCAGGGACCAACACACGCGGGAAATGCTCCGCAAACGCGCCCTCCCCACGCAGGCCCCTTCATCTCTGTGTGTGCCCGGCGCTGGGGCTCGGCAAGGGCCATGGATGCATGCTCGAGGACTGGCCGGCGTGAAGCAGACTACAATATCACACAATAGCCACGGGCCGGCCCCTCCGCACCCCCTCCCCCAGGCTCCTCGTCCCGCCTCCAGAAGACGCGCAGAGCGGCGAGAGCCCGGATCCCGTCGGCGCCCCCAGCCCCGCCGTCCCGGCTCCCCGACGGCGTCCCATGCCGCGCGCGCACTCCCGGAAGTCAGCGGCGTCCAGGGTCTCCCGGGCAACGGTCCGCAGGCTCCGCCCCTCCGCTCCGCCCCGCCCCTCGCAGCGCGCGACAGGCCCCCCACCCCCCGCGACCCCTCTCCGCCCCCTCCGCACCTGGCCACGGCCTCGGCGGAGCCGGGAATGGCCGTGCCACCGCCATCGCCGCTGTCGTAGAGCACTCCGGACACGTCGAGCAGCAGCCCGCGCACGCCCGCCAGCCGCTGGGCCCACGCAGGCTTCGCCGCCATCGCTCCAGTAGCCCCGCTAGCCCGAGCGGCCTTCCGGGGCGACGAGGCGGGAGCGGATGCTCCTGGGAGATGTAGTCCGGACGGAGGGGCCCCGCCCCCTTCCGTCACCGATTCTTCCCGAGGAGGCCTTGGAGGCCCATCCTCCCCGCCCTCCCACTGCTAGCGGACTAGGCGCGTGATTCCCGGAAGGGCGGCCCCGCCCCTCGGTGCCTCAGTCTCCTCCCCCGTAAAGCGCAGGAAGGGGGAAGGGCAGAGCAACCCTGAAGAAACACTGTGTGCGGTGCACTGGGCCGGGCCCTGCGAGCGTCAGAGAAGAGGGGGTGCACAGCTGGGGGCGGGGCTGTCTACGCCTCCCTGCGGCTCCCCCCGCGCACAGCGGGGTGCCGGCACACAGCAGGCGCTTCCTCGGCGCTCACGGGGCAGAGGGGGCCCAGGGCCGAGCTCCCGGCGCAGCTGGCACCGGGCCCCGAAGCGTGGGTGCGTGGGTGCGGGGGCCTTCCCCGCTGCACCCGAGCCCCTCCGCACGCTCTTCGGGGTCAGCGAGCCCCCTGCTGCGCCATAGAGCTGAAGCCAGCCGCGTTCCCTGGCGGCCTCCCCCGCAGCGGAGCCCCCTCGCCTGCCGCTCTCCCGGCCCCCGCCTGCTGTGTCTCTGCCGGTGAAGCCCTGGCCCCGGCAGCCCCGAGGAAAGACGGACAGCCCGCGCCGGGCCCTGCGCTGAGCGGCCAGAGAGGAGCCTGGGCAGGCCCGCTTCCGAGAGCGCGCAGGGGAGCCTGGCGCCCCCCGCTGCTCTGGCCTTCCTCCCCCCCTGGGGACGGAGCTCTGGTGCCTCTCTGGGGGTCCAGAGCTCCACACGCTGCCCTCCTCCGTGTTACAGTTTGTGGGAGGGCGGAGGAGGAGGGAGGGCAGCCCGGCCCGCTGTCCAGCTCAATAAACTTCTGTGGCTCCCTGGTGCCTCCAGGATCAAATATGAGACCCACTGTTTGGCATTTGCAACATTCACAACCTTGCTCCTCCCTATCTTTCTATTCTTTTTATACTTTACACCTTCCCTCTGTGAGTCCTCATGGACTCTATAACCCAGCTGGTTTCTTTGATGTTTCTTGCTCATAACCCTGCCTCCTCACTTCTACCTCTTGGCTTCCTTCAAGACTCCACCCTAATCTCACCTTCTGCAAAAAGCCTTTCCCTATCCCTCCCTGAGATTGCCTTCCATTTGACACTGTAAATATCTTGTTTTGCTATTGTTGTTCACTTGTATCTGTGACCCCATGATTTGTGACCATAGTACAACAGGCCTTTCTGTCCTCCACTATCTCTTGAAATCTGTCTAAACATCCTCTGCCATCCCCTTTTCCTCTTGCCTTCAATTTTTCCCAGCATCAGGATCTTTTCCAACGAGTCCCATCTTATGTGGCCAAAGTGTTTGAAGCTTCAGCTTCAATATTTGACATTCCAGTAAATAGCCCAAGTTAATTCTTTAAGGATTAACTTATTTGATCTCTTTGCTATCCGAGGGACTCTCAAAAGTCTTCTACAATACCACAATTCAAAACTATTGATTCTGTGGCATTGCAGCTTTCCTTACAATCCAATTTTCATTGCTATATATTGTTACTAGAAAAGTCATAGCCTTGACTATATAGACTAGGCGTGGGAAATCTTTGGCTTCAAGGCTACACATGGTCCTGTAGGTCCTCAAGGGTGGCCCTTTGACCAAATCCAAACTTCACAGAACAAATCCCCTTAATAAAGGATTTATTCTGTAAAACTTGGGCTCAGTCAAAAGGGTGGTGGTGTCCTCTACAGTAATAGAGAAGTTTGAAGAGGGGAAGACTTGGGAAAGAAGGTGAGTTCTACTTTGGACATGTTGAGTTGGTGATGTCTAAGGGCGCATTCTATTTCAGATGTCCAAAAGACAGTTGGAGATGCAAGGCTAGAGGTCAGGAGAGAGTTTATGGCTGGGTAAATAGATCTAGAAGCATCTGCATAGAGATGATAATCCAATCCTTGGGAGCTGATGAGTCACCAAATGAAATAACATAGAAGGAGAAGAGAAGAGGTCCAAGAATAGAGCCTTGAGGGACACCCAGAGTAATCAGGTGAGGCTAGATGAGGATCCAGCAAAAGAGACTGAGGAGTGGTCAGACAGGTAGGAGATGAACCAGGAGAGTAGTGTCACGAATACCTACAGAGAAGAGAGTAGACAGGGAAGAGAGTGATGATCACTAGTTCAAAAGTTGCTAAAATGTCAAGAAGGATAAGGATTGAGAAAATACAATTTAGAGATTATTGGTAAGCCTGTATAAATCATCAGAATTTCTACATATTAACAACAAAACCCAGCAGGAAGAGATAGAAAGAGAAATTTCATTTAAAACAACTTCAGACAGTATAAAATGCTTGGGAGTCTACTTGCCAAGACATGCCCAGGAACTATTTAAACACAATTACAAAATACTTTTTGAACAAATAAAGATTTAAACAAATAAAGAGTTAAACAAATGAACATGTGTTTATTGTTCATGGGTAGGTTGAGCCAAGATAATAAAAATGATAGTTCTACCTAAATTAATTTATTTACCTAGTGCCATCACAATCAGTCTACCAAAGAATTATTCTGTAGAGCTAGAAAAAAATGACAAAAATCATCTGGATGAATAAAGATCAAGGGAATTGACAGGAAAAAAAAACATAAAGGAAGGCAGCCTAGCAATACCAGATTTTGAAATATATTACAAAGCAGTAATCATTGAAACAGTTTTGGTACTAGGAAGACCTAAGGGTACAAGTCCTCCATTAGACCCATCCCAATTTGTGTGATCCTGGGCAACTCTCTTCATTCTTCAGTGCTTTGGGCAACTTTCTAAGACTTTAAATTGCAGAGGTCCCTTTCCACTCCACTACCCTGGGAAGGTAGAGCCAACAGATGGAAGACCTTGGATACTGGGGCAGGACCTTGCATGATGTGGTAAAACTTGAAGCTTTCTTTAGTGGGCACTGAGGAACCACTAAAGGATTTTAGGAAGATGGCTGGCAGCAGTGCAAAGGATGGATTGGAGAAGAGATCGACTGGAGGGAGAGAAGGTCATTACTTGAGAGGTCATTCACATGTAAGCTATATGTGTCCCATGTCAGAAGCCTGACACTATGAGTGTCCTCTATAAAAAGGAGCCTATCCTTTCCAAAGCCCTTGAGCCCTCATCCCGGCATGCGGTATCCCATCAGCATTCCCTTCACCAAGTTAGGTATCTCCTTCCAAACAGGCATCATGCAAAATGTCCCCAAGCTTAGCTGCAAACTTGAGTTACACAAATGATTGAGGAGAAAGGTAATAAGGGCTTCATGTAGGATGGTACCAGGGGACTAAATGGAAAGGCTGGATGCAAGAGATGTTACAGAGGCAGAAGCCAATTAGAATTTTTCCCCTTCTCTTCTAGATCCTTAGATAGAGTAATCTTGCTTGCTATTGTCCCAGGGTCATTTATCTCCTTTTAAAGTCCTCCTGA
>NW_027186352.1:11699930-11765904 GCF_028583685.1 Petaurus breviceps papuanus
ACACACACACACACACACACACACACACACACACACACACACACAAAACTAGCTGTGTGACCTTGGGCAAGTCACATAACCTCAATTGCCCTACCTTCCCCTCTCCAAAAAAAAAAAGAGTTTAAAATCCTCCTGAAAATTTCTTTCATATGATATTTAAATGTTTTAATTCTTTAATATTTCTTGCACACTTAGAAAATATTTAATATAAATTATTTCCATTTGTGACCTTGAGCAAGTCAACTTTCATGTTTGAGTCTCAGTTTTCCTCTCTAAAGTAAGGAGGAGGTTTAACTAGATGATCTCTAAAGCCATTACAGTTTTAAATCCTGTGATCTATAAACTTGCCCCCTCTCCTCCCCCCCAAAAAAACACCTATGTAAATAAAAATAAAAAACTTGGTGCCCTTGGGATCTGAATGCTTTTAGCCACCTTTCAATAGCACATTAGGATCAGGATTTGAGAGCTGAAAGGCATACTAACCACAGACTTAACACTTGTCCCACTCATTTATATTAGAAATGAGGAGACAAGAAATCCAGAGAAGTCAGGTGATTTGGTTCCACAGGTGAAAGTGGCAAAAGGAAAGATTTGAACTCAGGTCCTCCAGATAGTTCCAGTGTTCTTTCCATTGCACCACAACATCCTTAAGTAGACAGTTATACAGGAGTTGAGTCTGACATGGCATATATTGAAGTCATCAGAATACAGTATGAAGAAGCTTTTTTTATTAGACACTAGGCATTTTCTGTGCAAAGTTTCCATTCTGCATGCATGTATTAAGCTGGATCTATTAAGCACAGTGTTAGGCACCAGAGACCCAAAGACAAACATAAGAGAGTCTGCCTTCAAGGAGCATCCATTCTACTAGGGGGAAACAACATGTATGCAATGAAATAATATTAAGTGTATACAAAGTAATTTCACAGGATGGGAGTCTTTGGGCAGTAGAAAGCACGAGCAACTGAGGAGAGCAATAAAGCTTCCTTGGAGAAGTTGACATGATATTCAAAATATTTTACATTCCTGATGGCTGAAGTCAACTATAGAAAAACTCAGAACAGGACAAAGTCTCTGCTTGCCTCTCACATAGTGCTGGTAAAGCTGGAGCTTCCCCCAGATATCAACTATTTTATGGGTTTTTAAAAAACCTTTTTATATCTTTATGTCACAACCATTTCGGGATATATCTCACCCACCACTCCATCCAGTGAGCCTTTTCTTGTTTAGCCAAACCAGCTGAAGAAACAACCAAGTCTGACCAGATACTCTGCAGTTACAGTCTCTCCTTCCCTTTCTCTAAAGAAGGAAAGAGATGCATGTGGCACAGTGGATGGAGTGCTGGATGAGGAGTCAAGACAAAACGTCAAATCCTGTCTCAGACAACCTCTCTGAACCTCTGTTTCCTCATCTCAGAATGTGAAGAATAGTAGTACACAGTGCAAAACTTAGAGGGACAGAGGTCATTGATGGAGAGCATTGGGAGGGACCCGAAGGGTGTAATCCATTCTCCATCTGGGAGCTTCCTATTTTCACCAATATTTTTGGTACCTTGTGCTAAGCTTTCTTGTTATCAGCTGCTACAAAGTGAAAAGTGCTCCTGGATCCTCTCATTTTGGTGCCCATCATTAAGGAGAGATGAGGAAAAGAATCTTTTAATTTTCTTGGAGCAGTAGGGGGGTCTATGGGTGTAGAATACTGCATATGCCATAAGGCATGGTTGCTATGTTAGTTGGTTTTGCTTAATAGTTTTTCTTTATTATATAAAGTAAGGGTAGAGAGCAATATATCTAGAAATGATTCAGATTTAGAACCAAGAACATTATTAGGACACAAAAAGAAATAAAAATTATAAAACTATAAAGGAGGCAGTGTGGTATGGTAGAAACAGCAAGGGATTTGGAATCGGAGGACCTGGGTTCAAATCTCCACTTTGCCATCTCCCTGGGTCTGAGTTTCTTCATTTGAAAAAGGAGGAGGTTAGGCTCATAACCTTTTGAGGTCTGTTCTTTGCCTAGGTCAGTGAGTTTATGACAGCAATAAATAAAAAGTAATTTGGTGCCCTTTGAATTCAATGCCTTGGGATAAAATTCCGGCCACCTCATCTCTGCAGCTGGACATCACTACCCAGGGCATCATCACCGAACTCTTAGTTTGAAATTGGAGGATGAAGAGCCGTTATCACAGGTGTTTTAGCTCAGCTGGCGACGCTGCTCCCCCTTTGGCATGCACTGACAACACTCCCCATCCCTGATGGGGCAGCAGCCTGTGGAGGATTCTGGGTGGAAATTCTAGGCAAGCGCTTTGTTTTTCCTGAGAGCTTGGCATCATTGATTTGCATCAGCGCTTCCAGAACAGTCTTTGGCCTCTCCTTAAAGATACTATCTAAACTGTGAAAGTCATTAAATAGCCCCAGCCAGGGAGCGGGTTATTTAAAACAACATCACTAATGGTCCAATATCTCAGCTGTCCACGCTGATGGTGAACATTGTCTTGGCCAGTGTTATCAGTCCCGGACACCCGCTATGAATATTGATCCGCTGCTTGTTACAGCCATCACTTGCCATCAGGACAGGTCAGGGTTGAAACCCACCTAGCATCAAAGCAATTTAAAGACAGAACTCAGGCAGAATTTTAATGTCCACGCTGAGAAAACAAGCCAGGCCAGGAGCACAGGGATGGTGGATTGCTAAAAATAAACGTACATATCTGTGCATTAAAGGAAAACAGCAGGAGAAATCAGCTGCCCCACTGAGTAGGATGTCAAAACGATTCCATTACCATTCCCAGGCTGGCATTCCAACAGACTTAACTCGTTTTGGGTTTTCTCTCCCAAAGGAGAACAAGAGAGCTCACATTGCCTGACCCCCACAATCTATAGAGAATTGGAGATGTGGTGACTTTCCTCCCAAACCAATCTGCCCTTCTGTTTCAGTCATAGCAGCCTGGTGGCCTCAAACTGATCTGATAGTGAACAGAGCAAGCAGAAATGAATGAAAATGGGGCCAGCAGGAGTGGCTGAATAAGATGGAGTCTGGATGTCTTGGGATGCAGGTGCCCCATGAGAAGTGATGAGTAGGAATGCTTCAGAGAAACATGGGGAGTCTCCTAGGAGCTGCAGTGGAGGGAAGAAAGCCAGGTCAGAATAAAATACACAGTGACTGCCACAAAGGGGAAGAGAAAAGGCAGTTGGAGTCTGATTGTCCGGAATCACCAATCTCTCATCAGAAAACAGATGATGAAATACATCTCTAGTGAAGCAGGAGTAGAGGTGAGAAGTTCGCTGTGGGGGGTCAGGCTCTGACCCTAAAGGAGAGATGGGGCAGGGTTACCTGTTTTTCTTTATTACAAGGTGGAGGGATAGATTATGTCAGGAAAGGACTGTGGTGGAAAACAGAAACATAAAAAAAGTTTTTTTTAAACCAATGCAGCAACTATGAATGAGAAAATGAATGAATGAACAGTGAACATATTTAGCTAAGCATTTATTATGTTCCCTTGTACCTAATTAGTAGATAAAGATGCAAACACAAAACAAGACAGGATCTTTGTTCTCAAAGAGTTAATTTTCTAAAAGAATAGAGATTTCTGACTTGGGATGGTGTTTGAATAGCTTGGCCAAGCCTAGGGGTGGGGGAGACAATATTTGGTAAATAATTATATTATCCTATTGAAATAAGTCTATTTTGTTTATTGTCTGCATATGCATAGTCAGCTCTAAAATATCTTTCCTTTTTTGTTGAATAAAGGATATAGATAAAACTTGGGAAACTATAATTAGGAATCACAGCACATAGAAAGACATGGGGGCCAGGTAGGCCAGCTTTGGTCTAAGAAGCCACAGAGATTGTTAGGCTGGCCATAAGGCTCTGGATTATAAGGCTCTTTCCAGTGCCAATGGCAGCTGTGACTTGGTTGCTGTTATCAGAGCAAGAAAATAAGGTAGAAAGGGAGAAGGGTATGATATGTACTAGGGTAGGGCAGATGGCAAGTTATCTGTAATAATGGTCAATAATGTTACTGATCAATAATAATTCATGGGGGGGTGTATTTTTGCCATTTTAATTTTCAATCACCAAGCATTTATTCTCTCTCTCTCTCCTGTCCTCCTAATTGAAAAGAAAAAAAAACATGCAAAAAATATCCAGAGTAAAGCAAAACAAATTCTCACATTCTCTGTGTCCAAAAAAGTGCATGTCTCATTCTGACATCACCACGATCAGTGGTCTGGAATTGCGGTTGGTCCTGACATTGGACAGAGAGCTGAAATCTTTCAAAGTCATTTATCTTAACAATGTTATTGTTACCATATCAATGATTCTCTTGGTTCTGCTCACTTTATTCCGTAACAGTTCATTTGAGTCTTCCCAGACTTCTCTGGACACCTCCCTTTCATTTCTTGTGACACAATAGTATTCCATTATCTTAATTTGTTCCGCCATTCCTCAACTGATGGGAATACCCCTCGCTTCAAGTTCTTTGATGCCCTCTCCCAAAAAAGCTACTGTAAATATTTTTTGGGTATATATAGGTAATTTTTCTCTTCCTTTGAGTTCTTTGGGGATAGGCCTAGTTTTATCACTGGGTCAAAGGGTAGAAACCGTTTTGCGACTTTTGGGGCACAATTTCAAATTGCTTTCCAAAATGACTGAACCAATTCACATCAGCAAATGTATTTTTTGGGGGGAAATGTATTTTTAATAGTATTTCCCCCCAATTACATATCAAGACAATTTTTAACATTCATTTTCACAAGGTTTTAAGTTCCAAATTTTTCTCCCTTTCTCCCTCCCTCCCCTACCTCCTTCCTAAATTGATAGGCAATTTGATATAGGTCGTACATGGGCTATCATGTAAAAAAAATCCCTATTAGTCATAGTTGTGAAAGAAAAAAAAAGATCAAAAGGAAAAAAGCATGAAAAAGAATAAAGTAAGTGAAAAAAAGTATGCCTCAATCTGCATTAAGAGCCCTTCAGCTTTTAATCTGCATGTGCAGAGCATTCTCCATTCTGAGTCCTTTGTACTTGTCTTGGGTCATTGTGTTGTTGAGAAGAGCTGAGTCATAAAAGATGATCACACAACGTGACTGTTCCTGTGTACAATGTTCTCCTGGTTCTGCTCACTTCACTCAGCATCAGTTCATGTAAGTCTTCCCAGGTTTTTCTGAAATCTGCCTGTTCATCATTTCTTATTGCGAAATAGCATTCCATTACATTCATATACCAAAGCTTGTTCAGCCATTCCCCAGTTGATGTGCAGGACAATGTATTTTGTAGGGGAGATTCTTTGGGCATTTTGGGGAAGTATCTTTGTCAAAATAAAGTGTATCAACATTTTTTAAAGAGGCCCAGACCTGTCTCTGATAAGTTTTGAGTGATATAGCATTATTTAGGGGTTAGGGTTAGAGGCAGAATTAGGGTTAGGGTTAGTGGCGGAATTAGGGTTAGGGTTAGGGTTAGACCATTTCTTTGGCCTTCTAGGTAAACTCATTCTCTCTTGCTCCAATCTCATGAGCTTTATGGAAAGGTAGATTCCTTCAACAAGAATGATAAAAATTTCTGAGCAATTCCCAAGTTCTCGCAAAAAGAAAGGCACCATTTTAATCTTCTACTCATTCCCTATGGGCTCCACCTGACTCAGAGCATAGCTGCTACCATCCACTTCAGAATGCATCAGCCCTGAACTTGGAAGACAGCAATAAGTTTTTGCAGGGAACCGTGAAATGTTCATTTTGGACAAAGCTTCAGAAAACTTAATGGCTACTTTGAGAAATAGCTTGATACTGAGGATACAGTGATGGACTTGGTATCCAGCAGACCTAGATTCAAATCCTGCCTGGGACAATGGGTGGAGGAAATACCAAGATTTTCTTCTGGGACAAAAGCTTAGAGCTTCCCAAAGAAATTGTCAGTTACCTTACATAGGTCACTTCTGTTGTTTGACCATCTGCAAAATGGAACTAACCCTAGCTGCTGTTCTGCCCTCATGGGGTTATGACAAGGCTCAAATTAGAGAATGTTTATAAAATGATCTGCAAACTTCAAAGTCTATTAAAATGTCCCTTTTTAGTTCTTGGGGAAAACGGTCATCGATGTGCATACGATGTAGACCCGATCATTCAACAAATATTTATCAAGCACTTGCCACCGGTCGAGCACCGGGAAAGAGTCAAAAAGGAGGCATTAATTTAAGGACAGGAAAAGGCTCATTCTTGACTTTGGATACCCAGTATGTGAGAGACGCTGTAGGAGGATAGAGAGACAGAGAGCCAGCCTTGGAGCCAGGAAGACCTGAGTTCAAGTTGTGCCTTTGATACGCCCTGACTGTGTGACTCTGGGTAAGTCCACTAACCTCTCTGTGCTCTAGGCAGCTTGGTAACACCAAAAGTGCCACAAGTGCTGACTGCACCGCTAGAGGGAGTGTTAACACCTGGGAGCTCCCCACACTACTGAAATCCCAAATCCAATCCCTAAGTCCTACCTAACTCCTATGTCAGCTATATATAGGGTGACAGCCCTATGTCCCTTAATTATGTTCATTACCCATGTATACACATAACTAATAGGGAATTTCAAAGAACAGGAGCTCAAAATGTCATTAGGAAAATGTATAACTGAATTACAAGAGGCCAGCTTGGGCTACCCCATTGTGTCCTCCCCAGGTGAGGTGATGTGAAGAAGCGTCAGGGCAGCCTCCCCGTGGGGAGCCACGGACAGGGTTCTAAGAATGGCCAGGCATCTGTGGGGCGTGCTCTGGATCATTGAAGGGGACACCCAAATGAAAGGCTCACCGAGCACTGGAGTCCTGGGCTTTGTTCTACATATTCACTACTTTGTTTTGATGTCACAGTCTCCACCCCCAAACAAACCCCCAAAACAAAGGAAAACACGAAAGCAACCACCCTGGCTTGCATCCTGCATTCTTTCCAAGGGGTCTCCACCCCCATCCCTCCTTTTTAGTTCTCCTTGGACCACTTTAGTAAGTGTTTGTTGAAATGCTTTGAATTGAATCGAATGCATAAAGGGTTGGAGAAACTCAAATCCAGGGAAGGAAGAGGGAAATAGAGGAGAGGAAGTTAGGAACCAAACAGGCCACCTGCTCCCTCTATATTTTCCTTTGCTCTATGGAGCATTTGGTGCTCCTAACAGAAGGCATCTTCTTCCCTAGCAGGGCCATGTTCCCTTTCTAGAGGTATTGGGCTTGGAGTCAGGAAGATGTGAGTTCAAATATGGCTTCAGACATTCATTGGCTGTTGGACCCTGGGCAAATCACTTAACCTCCGTGTGTCTCAGTTTCCTCAGCTGTGGTTATAAACCTCTAGAGGGTTGCTGTGATATGCTTAATAAATTCTTGTTTATGTTTGTTTCCTTCCTTTATCCCTCCTTCCTTCCCTTTCTCTCTTACTTCCTTTTTTCACTCCCTACTTTTTTCCATCCTCCCAGGTTCCCTGGGTTAGACCAAGGAAAGCTCCTGCACCTTTCCAGAGGCTGGGAGGAGGACCCATTCCTTAGAGCAGGAATTCTATGGAAATTGTGGGCAGTGAAGTGGTCGGCAAGGGCTTTCAAACCCATAGTAAATACCCAGGCAGCCCAGGGGTGGAGAAGGGAAGCTTTGAATGTGAAAGACTAAAAAAAGAGACCCCCTGGAAAGGCTCTTTTTCCATCACAGATGGGGCCTGGAATGAGCCGGCTGCTCCTCCTCTTCCTCTCCCTTACCTGCTCTGATAATCCTAATTGCCAAGGCATTGTGCTGGAACCCCAGGGGGCGGGGGAGGGACAGCCCAGCACCCGGATGGGGGATCCGGGGGGTGGGGACAGAACTACAATGTGGGCCTCTGGGACCAGAGGCTACCTCTGACCTGGACAATGCAATGGTTTAGGGCAGTGCCTCCCAGGGACCCTTGGAGACGCAGGTAGACCCCCTCCTTCCACTATCCACTCTCAAGGCCTGAAATCCCGACTAGAATAAATCCTTTCTAAGCAGGGGGAAGCAGGTCTGGGACGAAGGGAGGGTCTATGTTTTCCATTGACTTCAAAGCCTCCACCTGCTGCCTCCTCAGCCCAATGCCCGCCCCCCCCTTCCCCATCTGCAAATGGCTGAGCCTAGAGTCCCAACCTGGGGAGATTCGCTTCTTCTGTGTGGGTAATGACCACAGTAGTGGCCATTTCCGCTACTCTTGGCTCGAGTCAGTTCTTTGGAACTTTAGATTGCCCCGGGGTTCAAGTCCCTCCTGGGAAGCATAGTGGTTGAGTGACCCTGTACAAGCCACCGATCTCCTTCTCTTAGCAGACACCTCTCTATGACTGTAAGCTACCGACCTGTTCACTAAGTAGGTGAAGTCAGGGATTGGGAACCAAACCAAACCAAGCCAATCACCCATGCCCCCCAAGATACGTACAGGTCATAACAGACATAGATTAAATGACTGAAGTGGCTAAATCTGTATCAGGTTCATGGATTTGGAGTTCGAAGGGACCTCAAGGGCCAGTGGTCAGCCCATTCATTTTTACAGATGAGTCTCAGAGGTGAAATGACAGCGCACCGGGTCGCACAGCTAAGAGTCCGAGCAGAAATTAGACCCCTGGTCTCTCCACGTCCAAGACCAGCCAGCTGCACCAGAATGCTTCGGAGCTCATCAGAAATCCTTTCCACCTCCCCGCAACAATGTCACCCCCTCCTCCAGCAAGTCGGTGCGATCCCCAGAAGTCTTAAGCATCTGGGAGGTGGGTGGGGTGCGCAAAGGGCAGGATGGTTTTGGTACTCTTTGAGTCTGGGGGCCACTAGGACAAAGAGACTTGGCCCCTGAATAAGGGGGTCGACGGGAGGGAAGTATGGACAGATGGGAATCCGAGGCTAGCCTGAGTCTATTTCCTCCTCCTGGCAGCGTCTTTGCCAGATCCCAGCAAAGACAATATCCACCCCGGCGATGAAGAAAGCAGCCGTTTGCTCCATCAGAGGTGGGCGCCCAGAATCATCTGCCTAAGCGCGCTTGGAATGAAGCTTGTCGGCGCACCTTAGGGCGAATGAAGAAAAAGAATCGTGAGAAACTGGCGACTGGGGGGGGGGGGAGGGATGGAACTCATATGACAAGCCCCCTCCCCCAATCCCCGTCACCCGCGGCAGCTGAGAAAAAGCTTTACTTGTCAAAGAAGCCGGGAGCCGGGGTCCAGATCACAAGCAGCTGCGCGCCAGAGGCTCCAACCATTGGGAGGGAGGGTTTGCTCAACGACTCTTCGAAAGCCAGCCCTCTGCTGTGCCACCCCTTGCCCCCGCCCTCCATCCCTCTCCACGTGGCTGGACACCCCAGAGCTGAGCTAGTGCCAATAGCGGCTCAGCCCCCCGCCTTTCCCTCCCTCCCCCCCAGCCTTTTCACTTTACAGTCCCCCTTCTCCACGTTCCCCACCCCCTCCTCCTCCTGGAGATCAGCGGCGCCGCCACTCGGTGCAGGACCCTCCGGGAGCCCCAGCCTCACTCCCTAGGCAGCGCGGCACCTAGGCGTGCTGCCCGCCCCGCATCCATCAGTCATCAGCCGGTCCACCCCTCCGGGGGACGCTGTCTCTTTGCATCCATCCCTCCGGGAGACCCAGGAACCCTCGGGGGAGTGCTCGCCTCAAGATAACCCAACGGATCTCCCGCCCCAAGCTACCCAGAACCTTTCCGAGTGAGTCCTCCGAGGCCTGAGGCTGCCCAGTTCAGTGGCATCTCTCCAAGGACGGACATGCTGGCATGTCAGAACAGCGGGGCCAAAGTGGCCCCAGGCCACCACAAGATCTCCTTCTCCATCTTAGACATCCTGGACCCGCAGAAATTCACCCGGAGAAAGGGCCCGGTGGCCCGGGGAGGCCTCTGCGCCTCCCGGGAGCCAGAGAAAAGTTTGGGGCAGGCGGAATCTGCTGAGACCGAGCCGGGCAACCGGAGGGAGGCCGAGATCTCTGGTAAGGATGTTGTGCGCTCTCGTGCCCCTAGGCCCGCGGCTGCTCTCTCCTTTCCTACCCTACCTGCGCTCAGGAACTAAGGGATGGCTGAAGGTGGCCGGGGCTCCAATTGGCTCCAACTTTTCACCTGCCACTTGGGTTGTCCCGGGCAGATGTCTTCCCCCCTCCCCCACCCCAAGAAACATCAGGACACAGAGGGAGGGAGCAGACTGTGTCTGGAGAGGAGGGAGGGGGGGATTGTCTATTGCTGTGGAAGAGTTAGGTAAGGAAAAAGGAAGGGGAGCCACGTGCGGAAGGAGGGGGCAAGCATTTGGCGTAAGGTGTACATGCCTCTCCTTTCCCCCAAAACTGTGAGGTTGCCGGGCCCTGATCGTCTTCCCTGAGCCATGTCTGGAGGATACACCTGCCAGGCAAGCCAGTGATTCTCTCTGCCCAGTTCAGTTGTGGGAAGAAAAGAGATGGAGATTGAGGTGGAGCGACCAAGTTCATTTCTGGCTTTGCTTGTATCCCAGTTCCTTCGGTCAACTTCTTTGACCCAGAATGAGAACACAGCGTTATTTATTCACTTCTTTGAAGGAATTCTTTCGCTTGCACCCTCCCCCTTTTCCTTTTTCCCACCACAGACAGAGAGGAGGAAGAAATTTCCTGCTACCGTCGTTTTGGGAATGGATGAGTGGGTGCAGGTGAACAGATATCTTTCCCCTAGAAAGAAATGGCTACCCAGAGAAGCCCAGGAGGGCTGGGGGGGGGGAGTACGGGGAAGCAGGGAAGCCATCCCAAGCTGGGGCAGAAAAGGGGAAAGGTGGGGTGGGGATCTCAACCCCCCAAGCTCCCCACCCGCAGGAGATGGGCAGACCCAAAGCTGAGCCATAATTGTCTGGGTCTCTGGTTGCTTTTGGCCAAGGGAGATTGGACTTGGGACAGCCAGGCCCGGCCCAGTAATTGTCCAGGTCTCCCCTCAGAGGGGGCCTGAGCTCCCCCCCTCCTTGATCGATATTCTATTACTGCCTCCTGCATATCTCCTTCCCACAGCTTGCAGGTGCGCACTTCAAACCCCCTTTCCCTGTCTGATCCTAATATTGCTCGATTAAAACTTACCTTTAATAGATGACATCTATCGATCTGGTCCCTCACAAATCTGAAACTCTATTAACACAGCAGGAGAGAGAAGATGGGAGAGGGGGAATTTCACTTTTTAAGAGGAGGGGATCTTAATAACTTCTTTTTTTTTAATTGCTTCCAAATCTATATTGGTCACAGACCAAAATCGGCTCCTCTGGACTTGGGAGACATAACACTTGAGAGCATCTGACATCTCAATATCTTTCTGTAATAAGATCTCTCCCTACTCTTGCCCCCCAAATTGTCCCTCCCTAATAATTTCCCCCCCAAATATCTTTACCCAATGGGCTTAGTGGCCTTTTTGGTGAGGTACCAGTACTCTTTGGGAGGTATGGGAGGATGGGGAATTCCAGGACTCTTTGGCAGGGAAAACTGGGAAATATTCCTACAATATGGCAAGGGATAAAGTTTAAATTGTCCCAGATTCAACTTAACTAGAGGCAGTGCAGATTCTCTCTGGGCCTCAGGTTCCTCCCCTGTAAAAGGAGTGGGGTGGACAGCATGGTTTGCAAGGTGGGGGAGGGGGTCTAACTGGACCGCTTCTGGTGATACAGTATCGTAACTCCCTAAGGGAGTTCTGGGACTTCAAGAAGCTAGCTAGTCTAATGCCTATCGTTTTACAGATGAAGAAACTGGGACTTAGGAAGGTTAAAAGACTTGCCCAGTCGTGAAGGCCCCTCCCAGCTCTGGATTCCATGGACGGGTCTGTGGTCCTGTTTCCCCATCTGTGAGATGAGGGGTTTGGGCTACTTCTGTCTAACAGTGTAGTCACCACCCAACTGGAAACCTGTCTGGGCTTCTGTGTGTGTGAGGGGGGAGGGATTAAGGGAGTAGGCCGGGTCCAGCGCCCTGTAGGACGCGGTGGGGAGAGCGGGGTCTCGGGACCCGGAGAGTAGGGCAGGGAGGCGGTGGAGGCAGAGGGGCCGAGCCCGGTGCGCTGAGCGTGGCGTCTCGGGCCAATCCCGCAGGTGCCGGCGTCCCCGCTAGCCAGACTCGCTTTTCCCCCATAGATAGTCGACCAGAGTGCGACCTGGACTGCTCGGTGGAGGAGGAAGAGGAGGAGGAAGACTACGTGGAGGAAGACGAGGACGACGAGGAAGACGAGGAGGATGAAGATGGGGAGAAGGCAGAGGCTGAGGAGGATGACGGAGTGCTGGGGCTTCCAGGACAAGGACTCGGACGACAGAGGCGGCGGCTGCGGAGAAGGCGTCAGGGGCCCTCAGAGCCCCAGACGCTAGAGGGCCGAGGTGGCGGGGACAGCAGCTGCCTGGGGGCCCCGGCGCTGGCCCCGGGCCCCGACGGCTCCCAGTCGCCGCGGCCCCTTAAGCGCCGGCGGCCACCCGAGGGCAGCGGCTGCGCTAAGCCCCGCCGGGCACGCACCGCCTTCACCTACGAACAGCTCGTGGCTCTGGAGAACAAGTTCAGGGCCACGCGCTACCTGTCTGTCTGCGAGCGACTCAACCTGGCGCTGGCTCTCAGTCTCACCGAGACGCAGGTGAAGATTTGGTTTCAGAACCGTCGCACCAAGTGGAAGAAACAGAACCCGGGCGCCGACGGGCAGGCCGCGCTGCCCGCCCCAGCGGGAGCCGGGGGAGCACCGGGAGCCGCCGTCCAGGCTCCTGGCCGCAGCCCCAGCCCGCCGGGCCCCAGCGCCCTCCACTTCCAGACGTTCCCTCCCTATTCCTCGGCCAACGTCCTCTTCCCAGCCGCCACCTCCTTTCCCCTGACAGCGGCCGCGGCCGGGGGCCCCTTTGCCCCCTTCCTTGGCTCCACCTACTTGAGCCCTTTCTATGCCCCACACCTCTAAGCGACCCTCTGCTGCAGGCTGGCCTCGGGGCCTCGGCTTCACCAGCGCCTTCGGGTGCTTCTTTGTGGTGGTGATATTCCAACTGTCCACGAAGGGGCGTCCGGTCCCATCCCGTGAGGTCTCGCCTGTCCTAGACTCACACAAAACTGAGGGAGCATGGGGCCCCGAACTTCTGCGTCCCTTCTGCCCAAAGGATTATTGGTCTTTAGAACTTTAAGGGAGCCCCAGGGCGGGTATAGTTCGGCTGTCTTGTTTTAGGTGAAGACACTGAGGTCCAGGGAGAGATCTCTCAAGAATTAAGCAGTAAGGACAGATTTGAACCCCAATCCTCCAGCTCCAGCTCGCTTTCCACGAGTTTCAAGAACCGAGAAAAAAAGCCGGCTAAAGATTAGCCGGGTCTGAGATCCCCGCCCTCCGGCGCCCCATTCTTTAGTTTTTTCTCTGCTGACGGAGGTTACAATTTCATAGAATCCTAGAGTTGATAGCAACCCTCTGGATGAGACAGCATTCAGGCCGTTCCTGGCACGTCTCTCCTTAAGCACCACAGTGTCTTCTTTATAACACTGGGAAGGAGATTGGCTCCTGGTATCAGAGACAGTTAGAACTGGAAAGCATGTGAGACGTCACCTAGCCCTTTGGGGAAGGGGGGGAAAGGAGGGTGGTCCTGGATCCTGAGCCTGTCAGTCTGGTGAAGCCTGTGAAGTCCTTTCAGAATCGTGCTTTCAAATGAATAAACTAAAATACAAAAGAAACCGATTGTATTAAAATAAGGCCCCAAGTCGTAGTTACGGAATCCACAAGTTCATTAACGGCAGGTTAAGAAGTTCTAATCTAGTCCGATCTCTTTATTTGACAGAGAAGGGAAGTGACTTAGCCAGGGTGGCTCCTGCCTCCCAAGCTGTCGTTCTTTCCTTAGCGCTCTGATGCCTCCTCCGAGTTCCTTGAAGCAGTTGTCTTACCCTCCACTAAAATCACATACTTTCCCAGCGGGATGTGATTGGTAGAGATGATCTAATCCACCCTTTCTTGGATTCTGGTCGAGTGAAGGCGTGCTGTCTTGCCCTCTAGAATCAAACTCTTCGAAGGAGAGGAGAAGAGGCAGGATCATGTAGAGTAGGACCCTGGTTTGGGAGTCAGAAGACTTGGGTCTGACCTCTGCTCTGCCCCTTCATCCCTAATAGACCTCGGGCACTTTCCCTTTGCCTCTCTGGGCCCCAATTTTCTAATCTCTCCAAGAGTTAAAAGGAGGTTCCTTCCAGCTCCAACTCATGTGAACTAGATGCCCCCAAGGTCATTTCCTGCTCCGGGCTCTAGCACCCCAAGGATCCTTCTCTTAGTCCCAAGGGCTCTTTGCTTGTGCTCCTTGTCTCATTGGGTTCCACACTGGCCAACATTCGCCAGGACAGTCAAGTGCCCAGTGAAACTCCCGGACAGCTCTTGCCAACGGGACAAAAAGAAGCATATCCTAGTACAATGAACTTCGTTTCTGAATAGAAAGATTGGGTTGTTCCTTATGACAGCAGCCCCAATCTGCTGTGTTTTTTTTTTTTTTAATTCTAGTTCCACTTTTAGAAGTTTAGCTCCCTAAGGAAAGGAGGTAACTCCTTTGGACAAACCAGGATCCTGCCCTCCCAAACTTCTGTCCTGAACTCTGCCTGTAGCCTGAATCTACAGCATCTTTTAGAGTAGCCATAGTTCTATTTAGGGCATATTGTGAGCCAGTTCCTGGGAGAAGCATTTGGGGCAAGGCTCCAAATGGAAAAGAGGGCAGAGAAACTAATAAAGAATTTATGTGTCCTCAGCATAGTCCTTGGTCGACCTATTCCCCCCCTCCCCCCAGATTTGGGCCAAAATGTCCTCTTCTGTAATATGGGGGAGGATGAACTAGCTATCCATCCCTTTCAGTTCTAAAATATGAGATTCTCATTTAGCCCCACAATGCCCTGTGAGTTTTGCTATTGTGATCATCATGTCCAAAGGCAGCTGGAATTGGATTCAGAAAGGACCTTCGACATTTACTTAGTTTCTGTCTCTTGGCCAACCACTTTGCCCCCTCTTAGCCTCAGTTTTATCATCTCTCAAATGGGATTAACAATAATTCAAAAGGTTGTTGTAGGGCTCAGATAAGATGACTGGTTTAAAGGCACTTCAAACTTTCAGGTGCTGCTATGAAAATGTATGTTGTGATTATCTGAGGGTTTTGACTGGTGAGTGCTTTAGAAATAATCATGATGGCCTCCAAGATCTTTTCCAGCTTTAGGTCTGTGGCCTATGACCCCATGATTAATAAATACATTGAATCCCTGATGGTGGCATAGTAGGGGAGTAAGTGGGCTTAAAAAAAATCTTCATCTGTTTAAAAAGCTATTTTTGAAGTTAAAAGCATGTTTGTATTTTGACATGAAATGTAACTTTTTATTATTTATCTTTTTTCTTTTTTAACAAGTGCTGCTGTAAAAATCCCTTTCTAAATTTCCATTCTGAAGTTTCTTTCCACTATGAGATTGTAAACAATTGCTTTTGTAACAAAGTTTGGAAGGACAAACCTCACAGCCCCTGGTTTCTTCTAGGGCTCCTTGACAGTTTGCATTTATATGGTGGGAGTATGCTTTGTGTTTTACCAATGCAGAAGAAGGAAGATACAGGGGAAAGAGTGAGAGGCTGGAGTCAGCAAACCTGTATTTCTATTTCCTGCTGTGCCGCTTCTTCCTGCCCAACACCAAGTCCTTTCCTCTCTCTAAACTCTCTAAACTGGAAAGTGAGGGGGCTGAACAAGATGACAGATACTATTCATTCTGCCCAGTCCTACAGTCCTCTGATCTGCTTTCATTTGATCCTCGAAACACCGGGTGAAGTAGCCAATGAATGTCAGTCAATAAGTATTAATTAAGTACCTACTGCATACTAGGTTCTGTGCTAAGCACTGGGGATACAAAGAAATTCAAGGACAGTTCCTGCTCTCAAGGAGTTTACAGTCTAGTAAGGGAGAGAACATCTAAATAACTATGGACAAATAACATGCAGACAGGATAAAGTGGAGATGATCAGCAGGGTATCCCAAAGTTTTAGGGCAATTTAAGGTTTTAATAAGCTCATTCCCATTTCAAAGGATGGAAAAGTGAGGCTTAGGTGCTATGGGCAATCAGTAGCAGAACTGGGACTCAGAATCCAGGCCTTTTCATTTTAAGTTTAGGGTTCTTTTGATTAACTCACAAGTAGATTCTCCTGTAGGTAGTATGACAATGAATAGGTTGAGCTCTGGATCTGAGTTCTGTCTTTGGTCTTTGTTCTCTGTCTGGCAAATTACTTGAACCTCAGGCAACTCTCTAGGGCTAAGTTCTAGATGGATTTAAAGGGGGTTCCCATACTACCAAGGGTCCTGATGTAATTTCACTTTTATTTCATTGTTACCATGTCTGGAAGGCTCCTTTAGCTCATTGGGTGCCTCCTGATTTCCTCTGTTTCACTGACCAATCCCACAAGGAATTGCCTAAAGCCAAGCTGCAGCACGGCTGTCTTTAAGCATTTTATTCTTTGACTACTAGAAAGGGGAGGCATAGAATGAATGAAGACCCATTTGAGTTTCATTTATTTATTTATTCATTCATTCATTCATTCATTTTTGCCAAATGAGGAGACTGTCCCTTCCCAGGACTACCTCTAGGCAAGACAACACTTATATTCTGCTGACTTATAGGTTACTACCATTTATATTCCAAACCTTCTGTTCTTAGGAATAGTGGAGAGCTTCCCTCCCCTTACAAGCAATTAAAGTGCTCATTTTAATATATCTGTGATGTCAAATAAGATGTAGAAGATCATTTTATTCATTGAAACATTCTTAAACCATTGTGGCCTCAAATGCAACTTATAGCAGATGAGGGAGGTGTCTAACAGGTTTTGGGGGGGAACTTTCTGACTCAGCTTCTCTGATATTCTAAGAGTCATTTGATCTCTTCTATGTGTATATTTGTCTCCAGTTCAGCCACTGTCCTTTCTTAAATTGTCAATTTGGGGGAGGAGGGTTCCCCAAGGCAAAATTCAGATAGGAAGCCATGAAACATATAGTTTTAGGAGTGCTGAGAGGACAGAGCTAGGCTTAAGCAGAAACTCAGTTTGAAGTTTCTGTTTAAAGTAAGAAACAGAATCAGACTTTTGGGAAATGTTTCATCCTAAATACTGCACATATCAGATGAAAAGAGGTTTGGCTGTGGTGTTGATGATGGTGGTAGGAGGTGAGAAAATGGGAAAGACTTCCTTATCCCTGGACTCTGTGAGCTGGGTTCATGCAGATCATTTACCTCATGTATGCCCTAGGTTTTTGCAGAGCTCCACCCTGCTGTCTTCTTTGGTCTCATGATGTTTTGAAGTGTCTGCTGGCTTTCCAGTCCCCTTAAAGAGCAATTTTCTTGGTGTGTTCATCTAAATAAATTGGATTTTGGAATTATATTTTGTTTAATTGTTGTTCATGGCTATCAAGGCTTTAAAAAAATCAATTCTTTTATATTGACAAGAGGACCTGATATGTTTGCTCCTACTCACTGCCCTGACCTGGAGCAACTAGGTGGAGAAGTGGATAGAGCACTAGCCCTGGAGCAGGGAAAAGTCATCAGGAGTTCAACTCTGGCCTCAGATACTTCCTGGCTATGTCCCTGGGTAAGTCCCTTAATCCTTTTGCCTCAGTTTCCTCATCTGTAAAATGAAGAGGAGAAGGAAATAGCAAACCACTCCAGTGTCTTTGCCAAGAAGACCCCAAATGGAGTCCAAAGTGTTGGACGTGACTGAAAAAAGCTCACTGTAACTTTACAAAGTAGAAAAGGAAATGGTGCCTATCCTCAAAGAGTTTACATTCTATCTGGAGCATGCAATGAGTTCCCAGAGAAACACAAAACTTACCCAAACCAGTTTCAAGGGTGGGGCACGAACACCCAGAGGGCTCCTGAAGGGTCTCTAGGTGGGACTTGGGAGCCTTCAAGAACCAAGAGTCACTGCCATATCCTGCTGAATCACTGGAGTAGGACCTTGAGCCAACACCACCGCCATCGGGCAAATCATTTAGGATAATCCTGGACTTGTGGGGAATGACCTTGAATATCAGGGAGAGGAAGCATCTTTCTCAGGGTCACACAGGAAATGGCAGAGTCCAAATTCAAAGCAAACCATCTGACTCCAAGTCTAAGTCTCATTCCATGAATTCACAAAGCTTGCCTTTATGGAGGGCTCTCAACCTTTTGGATAACTCATTTGCTATTGGCAGCTCTGCTTGACCCCACTCCATGCCCCCATATCTGGGAGCCCCCTTCTGGCCTCCTTCGCCTTTGGCTTTCAATCCATTAGATTGCAAGCTCCTGGAGGACAGAGACTGTCTTTTTTTGTTATTTGTATCCCCAGCACTTAGCACTGTGTCTGATACATAGTAGGTGCTTAATAAATGTTTATTGAATTGAATTGATAATCTTCTCTGTTTCCCCCTCTAGGTTGTTTAAGATTTTATCAACTGAAAGCTCCTGATATATCCTGTTGGAAAGATTCAACAATGGAATGTATGTCATTCAATTCAAAGCAACAAGCATTTATTAAGTGCCAGGCACCAAGGTTGCCTTTGAAGAAGCAAGATAAAATGTAAAAAGCCCCTTCTCTCAAGGAACTCATCTTCTCCAGGGAATACATTATGCACACAGATAATTACATGTTATTGTAATTGGGACCTTGGGATCTGAATGCTTGTCCCTTGGAATTACAAGTGCAAGAATACCAGCCAGCTCTCAACCCCCAATTCCATCAATAGGAAGTAATTTAAGGGTGGAGGAGGGGGAGAAAATTAATAGCTAGGGTGTGGCTCTTAACCTGGGGTCTGTAAATTTAGGCTTAAAAAATATTCTGATACCTCTATTTTAAAAGAATTTCCTTTGTGATCTTATGTATTTATATTATGAATTTAAAAACGAGATTCTGCAAATGGATTCATATGCTTCACCAGAGAACCTGAGAGGTCCATAACACAAAAACAGGATAAGAAGCCTTGACTAGGGGACTCCAGGATTGACTCCCTATAGAAGGTGGAACCTGAGCTAAGCCATGAAGGAAAGGGCAAAGGTAAGGGGAAGTGTCTTCCAGGCATGGGTGGCAATCTCATGTACTTCTGGGTCCAGAAAAATGGCAAGGTGTTCATATGCATAGATAGTGAATTTGCAAACAAATTCACTTATAAACACTCACTTTTTGGAAATAAAACAGGACATTGAATGACCGACTTGAAGAACAGCAAGTGAGTCAGTGTGGGTACAATATAGAACACATGAAGAGGAGGGATGAGCAGGAGACCTGGAAGATTAGACTGAGCCAGACTATGATGGACCTTAAACGACAAGCTGAGGAGTCTGTGCTTTCTCTAAGTGACCATAGGGAGTCAGCAACACTTCTTAAGCAGAAGAGAGACCTGTCTGCCCTGGGCTTTAGGGAAATCAATTTGGCAGCTATGTGAAGGCTAGATGGGATGAGGGAGTGATGGGGAGATCAGTCAGGAGGCCATTAAAAAATACTTCCAGGTCAGAGGTGAAGAGCCCAGTGTCTTGTGAAGAAACCAGCTTGTGTTTGGTTATTTTATCCTCTCAGTAGACTCTATGCTCTTTGAAGGTAGGAACTGGTTTTATTTTTGGCTTTTTTATTATTTTGTTGTCTTCTTCTTTTCTCTCTCCCCCCTTTCTTTCTCTGTCCCTCCTCCCCCCTCTCCCTCCCTCCCTCCCTTTCTCTCTCTCATTCCCCCCCTCCCTCTCTGTCTCTTTCTCCCTCCCTCTCTGTCCCTGTCTCTCTGTCTCTTTCTCTGATTTTATTAGTGCAGGGAATTCCTAATGGAAAAACATCTTCCTCTAATAAAGATTTAGACGCTGAAAGGCTAATGACTTGGTGAAAATCATATGAAAAGTTTGATTCCGAGTCTGGCTCTTTTTCTGCTGAATAACTCAACCTCTTGCCTTGCCCATAGTAGTGATTTAATAGATGTTTTCTGGGTTGGATTGAATCGGATTTGATCTACGGGGTGTGGTGGCTATGACAGTGAGGAGAAGGGGATGGAAGAAAGAGATGTTGTGCCCATAGAAATGATCAAATATGAAAATGGAATGGTTGTATGTGGTGAGGTAGAGGATGACCCAAGGCTGTGGAGCTGGGTAACTGGAGGGATGGCAGAGTCCTTACCAGACAGAAGGAGCTCTGGAGGAGTGGATTTATGTCATCCGAGGACCATCCGAGGTCTGCTGGGAGATGCTCTTCATCGGAACACTGACTAATTGGGCACGATTTTTCTCCATGACAGAAATTCACAACGAAATACTAAAATTGAAGGGAATGCCCCCAGGGATGGAATCTCAGCTCCCTAGAGTGCTGGAGTTTACTTTACAATAGGTGTCTCCACGAGGGATTTCAGGAGACTGTCTCATCAGGAATCCAGACCCAATATTATTTTTTGAAAGTTCAGCTCAGACTATGTCACCTTGCTCCTCAATAAACTCCAGTGACTCCCTGTTCTTACCTCTGGGGTTGAATATAAGCCTCTGTGTTTGGCTTTTAAAGCTTCTCACAACCCAACAAAATTTCCACCCACAAACTCTGTGGTCCAGTCACGCTGTCCTTCCAGCTGTCCTCACACTGGACCCCGTCTCTCTTCTCTTTGCCCTTCCCAGAATGTACTCTTCCCCTTCAAAACTGGGCTTAGGTGTGATGTTCTGCAGGTGGTGTTTCTTGGTCTTGTCCCCTCCCCTCCCCACTGCTCCCTCCCCTGCCCATTCCAGTCCTTAGAACTGTCCTCTGCTGGCCAAGTTATATATATATAGTTATATATATAGTTATATATATATTATATATATATATATATATTCCTTTTAGGAATCCGTTCACAATCTCCTTCAGAGAATGTGCAGGAATTCTCTAATTATTCCTTGTTAAGATTTTTAATTGGCTAAAGCCTGTGGTGCATAGAAAAGATGGAAATAGCCACAAGGTGGCACCATGGGGCAGAGAGCCCTGGACCTGAAGTCAGGAAGAGCTGACCTCAAGTCTGGTCTGAGGCATTTACTTGTGCGGATGTCAATAAACCGCTATCTGACTCAGTTTCCTCAACTGTAAAATGGGGATAATATTAGCACCTGTCTCCCGAGATTGTTGTGAAGGTTTGCAATGTGCTTAGCATAGTGCCTGGTGCTTAGTTTGTGCTATATAGACACTAATAGCATTGTTATTAACATTTCTCATTTCTCTACCTCTTTCTAGGTGGTTTTTAAGGGAGGAGCAAGAAATGCTTGGAGCCCCTAGGTACGGCGAGAGGTATCAGTCGTTTAGCAGTCCTCGTTGGGTTGCCTATCTCCCTATCCAGCTGCCTTGTGGTGGTGAGTGCCCAGCACCTGGTCCTTGGTCTCTTGTGTGTTTCTTCTTTCCTGGTCTTAGGTAAAGGAATATTAGAGACTAAGTAAACCAGATTGTGACCTTGTGAGCTTCAAAGGGTTGGAAGAGCAGTCAGCATTTGTGTAATGTAATGCCAGGCAAAGGCAACTTCCCAAGGTTCAGAATACCAGCATAGCTGCTCTCCATTTTATTCAGTGACAAATTAAGAACAGAGGGAATCAAAATATGACATCATTCAAAATACAGCATTTACCAAGTGTGATTCAATAATCTCCAAGTACTACCCCACCCCTGGACATTACATTCATTTAATCAATTACAAAGTCCCTATTCTAAATACTACTCCACCACTAGGCTGTATTTTCATTTAGTCCATCACAAAGCCCCTGTTCTCAAATGGAGATTAGTTTCCAATCATAAGTAAAGTACATTCATTTGTTCAATCATAGAACACAAAAAGGTCAAAAGTTCCCCACCCCTCGATCACAATTGAATTTACCCTAGAGTTACAACAAGTTTAAGCACAGCACTTAATACTCAAATGGAGGTCTTTTCTTCATCTTGACATGAGGAAAGTTCTCAGCAATCTTTGTTCCTGGGGAGACAAAGCTTAGCAAGGCCACAAGATACATTGCCAGTCTCTTCATTAATTCATCCTCTGTCTGCAGAACAGTCCTAGAACCCCTGAAAACATTAGCAAAACCCTCTTCCAGGATTTCTGTAAACATACAACAAGAAAATCCTTCTTCAGGGCTTCTGAACCAACAGCAAGGTTCCAGAACCTCTGCAACAACAGCACTGTCTTTCACCAGTGGACAGTATACACTCTCTGTCTGCAGGACAGTCTCAAGAGCTCTGAACCAACAGAAAGGTTCCCAAACTTCTGCAACAACAGCACTGTCTTTCACCAATGGACAAATCTGGCAAAACAACATCAAAACAAAGTACCAGCATATCAGCCATGTCTCCTCAGTCCTTGGCAGCTCTGGGTGGCAGCTCTCAAAAGTCCTGGGCAATTCAAAGTGGCCCTCAGCAATCCTCTCAGTCTCTCTCTGCCTCCAAAGGTGCTGCTTCCAAAAAATTCTTCTACCTCTCTCTTGTCTCTCCAAATCTATGTCACCAGCTCCTCCCAGTTCAGCACTCTCTTTTCACTTCAACAAGTCCATCCCACAAGTGGGATTAACAAGCTCTGGGTTTTAACACAATCAAACAAAAAACCAAGCCAATACAGGGGAATCTTTAAATGCCATTACTATTACAATTCAGTGGAGGAGAGACGGTAATGAAGTCTGCCAATGCCGCAACCTCTGGGTCTTGGAGAAATGAGCCGCTTGACCAGCCCAGCATTCAGGCAGCTGGACAGTCAGGGGAGACCCCTGGTCCTGCAAGCAAGGAAGTGACTCCTTATGCCACACCCAGAAGTGAACTGGGTGGAGGGGCCGATTAAGTTTGAGCCCATTCTCCCAGGGATCAGTGGGTGTGGACAGGAGAGGGTGCTTGCATGTTGATGGCTCCCATCTTTACTCTATGGACACTCTCAGCAAATATACTTTTGTAAAAATGGGTTGACATGAATTAGTGACTACTTGTGATGGGGGGCAGGATCCCAATAGGTTCAGCAGGAACCCTGATCTCATCTAAGACCAGGAAACCTGCAAGGGCATCTGGAAAGAATTCAGCTCAGCCTTGCTTGGAGATAGAGTTGAGAAAGTTTATTATTACGCCATTACAGCAGGCAAGAGTCCTTTAGGGGACCTGGGAGTGAGAGGGGTACATGCTTTTACCTTTAAAGGATAGGGCTGCCAAAGTCAGGGCTGACCTGACAGGAGGGGCCTCAGTGCATAGACAAAGGTCAGAGCTGACCAAGAGGAGAATGTGAATAGATAGTTTAGATAAGATTTGGGCCAGGCGGAAGGAGACAAAAAGCAAGGACAAAGGAGGGTGTGGGCCAGGCCCAGAAGAAATGAAGAGATTAAGTAAGAACAAAAGGGGTCACAGGGTGTTGCTTAAGTGGAGTGTGGGATAGGGAGAAGGGGCAGAGCTCAAGGGCGGGAAAGGACAAATTACAACTTCACAGACTGGTTTTACAAGTTGGTTTGACCTAGACCCCTGGCACCCCATCACTTGGGGGCCGTCACCTAGGAAGATGAGGTTGGATGGGGACTTGTGAGTGGTATCAGAAAGTCAATCTCAGTCCCTCAGGATTCCACCCTAGAACCCTGAGAGGAGGAAGAATAATTGTACCCTGTGGCTGTGTTTTGGGAGAGAGCCTTCCTGGGCTCCTCTGTTAAATAGATATGTCACCTTTCCCACTGGAATCTAAGTTCCTTGAGTTGAGGGATTCTTTTGCTCTTAACTTTTTATTCTCAATAGCTACCTGGCACATAGTTGGACTAAGAGCTCTTTGATGGGTGTCCAGCTTTGTCCAAGTCAGCCACCAGGCTCAGAATCACAGTATCGTAAGGTCTTCTCGTCCTGGCACAGCTTGGACCCCCCCCTTCCCCCTTCCCTCTGCAGTGCACCCACTGAGGGATAACACTCCTTTGGAGAGGGCCTTCCTACCCTCAGCAGCCCACCCTGCTTCAGGACGACTCTCCCAGTAGCAAGCTTTTCTTCATTTTAAGCTGGAATTTGCCTGCTTTGTGGTTTCTGCCCACTGCTGCTCTCTTCCCAGACTGGTTCCTCTTCCCTCTGCAGCTCTCCCCTGTCTGCTTGGTAGTAGTGCCCTCTGCAGGAAGCTGGGGAAGGCTTCTGCATGGCACAGGAAGGTTGAGCACCATGCCCAGTCTGGGGGTGAGATCAGGTCCCCCCTCCCAAAGTCTGGATGGAAGTAAAAACTCAGTGCTAGCTTATCATCCCACCTGTCTGTCACCTTCTTTCAGTGACACCTCAGGATCTGTCCACAGACTGAATAGATAGCCAGCACTAAAGGGCATTATAAATATTATCTTACTTGATACTCACAGCAACTATGTGTAGTAGGGGCAAGTATTACCTACATTTTACAGAAAAAGAAACTGAGGAACAGAGAGGTTAAGTCACTTGCTTAGGGTCACACAGCTAGTAAGTATCGGAAGCTACTTCTGTTCCAAGTCTTTACCCCTCCTCTGATTCAGGATTGTTTTAGCTTATGTCATCTAATACCAACCTACACAGGGCACAGAGTGTGTGGGGGCAGAGCCTGTGGAGACTGGCTTGATCTCTGTGGTTTCCATACCTGAGCGGCACCACTTCTGAGGTCTGATCTTTGGAAGGAGGGAGGGAGGAAGGGAGGAAAGGAAGGAAGGAATAAAAGAAGCAACAAGGGAAGGAAGGAAGGAAAGAAGGAAGGAAGGAAGGAAAGAAGGAAGGAAGGAAGGAAGGAAGGAAGGAAGGAAGGAAGGAAGGAAGGGAGGAAGGAAGGAAAGAAGGAGGGAGGGAAAGAACCTCTGGATAGCAGGTCCTGGTGATTAGCCCTGGATGTTATCATGCCCCCCACAACCCACAGATGGGGGGGAGGGGGCTCATGTTTCCATTGTCTCTTTATAAAGCCATACCCAGCTCTGATGGGAAGGGGAATCCTTCCAAACCCAGAACTCTAAGAGCATGTGTGCATGCTCTTCAGTAAAAAACAGAAACAAAAAACCCCAAATAGTTTGGGTAGATCTAAGACCTGAGGGAACCCAAAGTTCCTTGTAGAGATTTCTAGAATTCCTGGAGAGTTACTGAGGGCAGGGAGACATCTTGGATTCAAACAATCTCTAGTCACATAAAGTTAAATTTAAACAGTATAATAATTAAGTTTTCTGAAGCTATAAAAGCATTTTCCATACTCTCATGCCAGGGAAGAGCTCTGGTTCTTTTATTACACACTTCCTGGCAAGAGGGTGCTCGACCATTAAGCTACTTGCCCAAGGTCGTCCAGCTAATAAGTGACAGCTACATTCCAGTCACTTCCTGAAGTTTTCTTGGGAGTGTGAACCCCTTACCTCTTATGGCAGCCCTCTAGCTAGACCCACTTTGTACAGAGAGACCTAAAGATTTTTCTTTTTTTCCTCATATTTGGCCAATTTGGTTTTGGTAGCTATTGCTCCTAGTTCCTCCTCTGGTGCCAAACAGAACAAAGCTAATCCATCTGATAATTTTGGTATTGTCTAAAATGCCTGGCTTTCCCACCTGGTCTAATTCCCCTTGATCAATCTAAGTATGTGCTCACTTGTTTCTCCTGACAATATGATTGAACTTTCTTTTATAGTCAGAGAAACTCATTGAAATATTATTTGCAACAGCATCCCCCCCCCCCCAAGCAAAGAATTGAAAACAAAATGAGGGAATCATCTGGGAGAATGTTGAATTAACTGTAATATAAACTTGTAATAGAATTGTACTGTGCTATTGAGGCCACTGGGTGGCGCCAGAGTGCACCAGGCCTGGAGTCAGCAAGAACTGAGATGAAATGTGGTCTCAGACACTCAACAGTTTTGTGACACTGGGAAGATATTCAACTTTTTTCAGCCTCAGCTTCCTCATCTTTGAAATGGGGAAACAAAATAGCACTGACCTCCCAGGGTTGTTGTGAGGATCAAATGAGAGCATATTTTCAAAGTGCTTGGCACATGGCGGGACCTTAATGAATGTTTCCTTCTTTCCTTCCTCCCTCCCCTCCCTCCCTTGTTCCTTCGCTTCCTTCCTTCCTTCCTTCCTTCCTTCCTTCCTTCCTTCCTTCCTTCCTTCCTTCCTTCCTTCCTTCCTTCCTTCCTTCCTTCCTTCCTTCCTTCCTTCCTTCCATTAATAATGGCTATGAGGAATTCAGGGAAGGAAAGAAACAAGTATTTTCTTGCATGTATGTGATCCTTCAATGCTGATGTCTTGGTCTTCAGGGCCTTTGACTTCCTTTCAGTAGACCCTTGAAGGGTGCTGGGAGCAATGATCAGAAGACATGCCTTCCTCTTTTGTACCATCTTGGGCAAGCAGTCAACATCACTTTCCCTTTAAAAACCTGCCTGACCTCCCCTTCTTTAAAAAAGAAAGGAAATGGGGGCAGCTAAGTGGTGCAGTGAATAGAGCACCGGCCCTGGAGTCAGGAGGATCTGAGTTCAAATTCGGCTCAGACACTTGACACAAAAACTAGCCATGTGACTTTGGGCAAGTCACTTAACCCCAATTGCCCTCCAAAAAAAAAAAAAGCGAAAGGAAGAAAGAAAGAAATGTTTCATTGAGGATTCTTAATGTTCCTCCCACACGCTCCCCACCCCCCACTTCCTGACTCCCCTCATCCCCAAAGACACCCCTCCCACATCGACCTCATTCCACATTTTGTCCAGTGGATCTTTGCCGAGGAAGGGGCTCACTCCAACCGCCCGCCATCCTCTCTGCCTCCTGCTTGGTCTCTGCAAATCTCAGGCTCCTGGGATCTGACAGTGGTTTTTTCTTCACATTGTTGAGCTCCTCGTCTCCCCAAGTTTCTCTGAATATTTCCAGGTGCTGCTTATTACTACACAATAATCTTCCATTCTGATCAGGTACCACAATGTGTTAGGCCATTCCCTGAGGCTTTTGCTGCCACAAAAATGCCTCCATGAATACATTAGTTTCAGAATGCCCAGTAGGGGAATATCTGGGTCCAAGGCCAAGCACAATGTAGTGACTTCTTTTTTTAGTATAATTCCAAATCATTTTCCAGACTGTTTGTACCAATTCATTCATAGCTCTACCATGAATACATCTGTCTTGCCATAGTTTTTTCCAACACTGACTTTTTATCTTTCCTTCTCTTTGCTATTGATGGGTGTGAGGTCATAGGCACAGGGACTGTAATCGATTTGGATTTGGGAAGGGCCTTAGAGGTCATTTAGACTAACTCCTTCATTTTACAAGTGAGGAAACTGAGCCCCAATGTGGGGAGCTTGCTTCTTGGCATGCTACTGAATTTCACTGTCTGCCTCTGACCTGCCAGTCCAGTAGACCCTTGGGCCTTGGCATGATTGGCGAGAGTCCTCCCAAGATAGATGCCCCCAGACACAACAATGCACTCTGGCCTTTTTTTGCCACACCTCTATGACAATATTCACCCAGCTGCTACTCCTTGGGCTAGGAAATGTAATCCAATCTATACTCCCATTCCTGGATGGTCACATTCCCATCATGGCGGGCAGCTCTGTGAGGAACTCAGGATTCCTGTTTGAGCCTGACAGGGCAGATTGGAGGCTGGATCTGTTTCATGGTAGCCTTCAAGTTAGACTTTGTGAAAGTTATGTAAGATGTGTTGACTCGGTTTGCTCAGAACAATCCCAGACTGAAGTTTACTCAACTTGGCCTGACTGGGAGGGGGAGGGGCTGCAAGGATTAGATCAGGAAAGTGATTGTTTGGACCTGGAAGCAACCTCAGAGGTCAGCCACTGCAACTCCCCCATTTTACAATGGGGAAACTGAAGCCTAAGGGTTTGGCCAAGGTCCCAAATGGAGCAAACAGTTGAAGTGGGATTTGAATCCAGGCCCCCTGTCTCCAAATGCAGGGGGATTAAACTTTTTCTCTTTGGTTCCTATACTCTGTCTTCCTATTTTTAATTTATGTTCATTTTGTTTATTCAACATTTTTACTGATATCTCCCCTCCCCCCCCTTTTAGCATAAATTTTACTCCAAAGTTCTCATTCAAGCAATCATAAGCCTTAAGCACCAACTAATATTCTAGGTTCTCTGCTGGGTGCTGGGAAGTCAAAGAAAAGAAGGCAAACTTGCCTGTTCTCAAGAAGCTGATGAGGGTAATATGTACATATAGAAGTATGTACTTATTTTTTTGCAGGTAAATTGTTTGCAGGCAGGGACAGGGTAGCTGGAGGGGTCAGGAAGGCTTCCTCTAGCAGGGTCCCTTGAGCAGAGGTTTGACAGACACAAGGATTTGTAAGAGGTAGAGGAGAGGAGGGTCTGCCTTCTGCTCGGGGCACAGACTGTGCAAAGATTTGAAGATGAGAGATGTCATTTCCTAAGTGTGGAACAGAGAGACCAGTTGGATGGAGCCATAGGGATGGTGGGAAGGAGACCAGCATATGCCATCTGAAAGACAGCTTGGGGACATATAATGGGGATTTTAAAACGCTAAACAGAAGAGGCTGTATTTAATCCCAGAGGCAATGGGGAGCCATGGAAGTTTATTGAGTAGGGGACTGATACTGTCAGACCAGCACTTTAGGAGAAGCATTCTGGTGGCTCAATGGAGGGTGGAGTGAAGAGGGCCAGACTTGGGCCAGGGAATCCCAACAGGAAGTTACTGCAATAGTCCAGGTGAAAGGCAATGAAAGCCTGACTAGGGTGGTCGCTGTACAAGAGGAGAGAAGGGGATGTGAGAGAGTAACATCACGGAGAGAGAAACAATAAGATTTTCCAATTGACTGGAGACGTGGGGTGAAGAAGAGACTGACGCTGTGAAGATGGGAGGTGGGTGCCCTCCATGGGGACAGGGGATTTAGAGACTGAGGGATTGTTTCGGGGAAGGGAGAAGAAAATGAGTCTCTTTTTGAGAGTTCAAAATATCCAGCAGGTAGTCTGTGAAGCAAACTGCAACTCGGGGGAGACTAGGGCAATATCCGGGCATCATCTGCATGGAGATAAAGATGATAATGAAGTCCTCTGGAGTTGATGAGAGAGAGAAAGGGAGAGGGAGAGGCAGAGAGAAAAGAGACAGAGAGGCACACATGCAGAGACAGAGACAGAAAATTAGAGAGAGGGAGGGTGGGAGAGACACAGAGGGAGAGATAGAGAGAAAATCAGAGAGAAAAGGTGAGTGTGTCAGAGAGAGAGGGAGAGAGAGACACACAAGAGAGGGAAGAAGAGAGAAAGAGGGAGAGAAGGAGTGGCAAAGGATAATGTTCAGGGAAAATGTCAATGCAGAGAAGGAAGAAGAGGGACCTTGTGGAGGAAGAATGTCCTCTTTCCTAAGTAAATTAAGAGGGGAAGTCCTCAGGGGAGAAGGGAGAGAAAGGAAGAGGTCTGGAAGACTTGAGGAAGGAAGGGACTGTTTGAAACAGTCTCTGTGGAAAGTGGGAGAGAGAAATCAAATTGGGAGGAATTGAGAGACTACTTTGTTGCAGTGAGGACCCAGGTGACATCAGATAACATGACTTTGTCAGAGAAGGAGCTCTCCAGGGGCCATTTCTTCTGATAATAAATGTAAAAGAAATGAGAAAAACAAGCAGTTTAGCAAAGATCCGAAGACTCCGAGCCTCCCCCCCCCCCCGCCCCCACCCCCTCCTTCCCCTTCTCTTCTTCCCCCCCCCCTCTTCCTCCTCCTCCTTTTATAACTGGTTTCTTAACCTGAGGTCATGGACCCCCATGTGTAGACAAGGGGTGTGTGAACCTGGGCGGGGGATGACATCTTTGTTTTTCATTACCCTTCGGTTTCTTTTCTCGTCCTGTACATTTTATTTTTTGCATATAAAAACACGATTCTGAGAAGATTCGGAAGGGGTCTCCAAGACACCAGGAGCAAAGATCTGTCTTAGAAAACTAGCTGAAGACGCTCCCTTCCAGTCCATCGTCCTCAGCCGCCAGCGCTGTCCCTAACATGCAGCTTGGACCATGGCAGTAAAGCCCAGTGACTCCCTGTCTGTCGCCTCCAGGATCAGATGGAAAATGGCTCCGCTTGGCTCTGATGCCCTTTGCAACCCGGTTCCTTCTGACCTCTCCAGTGCTACTATTTTCTGTCCATGTGGTCTACAATCCTGCAGCCCGCCTGCCCGCTGTTCCTCACACCCAGCCCCCCAGACTCCTTGCGGTTGTAATGGTTGTCTCCCATACCTGGATGCCCCCCCCCCCTTCCTTCAAGACTAGGAGACCTTTCCTGGCCACCCCTCCCCCAACACCCCCTCTTCTTCCTTCTGACTTTATTTATCCTTTGTGGTCTTCAGTTGTTTGCATAGTTTTTTCTCCCACTAGAGTGTGACCCCCTTAAGCGCAGGGGCCTTGTTAGGCCTTTCTTGGTAGCCCCAGCACCTGGCACCATGCCTGGTACCTAGTAAGCCTTAAGTGCTGACCTGGGCACTTGGCAAACCATTTTTCTACATTAAAAGATCAATGGTGCCCTCTTCATTCAAAGTTTACACAAAGAGCAGATCCTCCTCAGGGATAACAGATTGTCATATTAAAAAAAAAACATTGAGCTTGGCAGGGTTTCAGTGAGTGTTTTATTTGGCATTTCAGGATCGTTGCCTTTATGTAAGCCAGGGCAGAAGGACTGGGTTATCAGGGTTATCAATAATGATGTCAAAGGGATGGCCAGGTAAGCACAGTGAGTAAGAGCACTGGGATGTGTGGGGATGACCTGGGGATCAAATCCAGACTCAGACACTTAGCACCCACCCAGAAGCACCTGGCCGTGTAACCTTGAGCAAGTTACTTAACCCCGATTGCTTAGAAAAAAAAATTTAGAAAAAAAAAAGATGTCAAAACCGGGGGCCCCCGGCCCCCCCCCCCCCCACGAGGGTTCCTGGCTTCATTTGGATTGCTTCTGCAAGGCTTCAGTTCTCTTGCCAAACCTGATTACACAAATCAGAACACAAAAAAGGACTTACGTCTAAACTCAGAGACAATAACAGAAACCTTGCCCTCTGCTGGCCCCAGTTCACAGGGGCTCCTTTGGAGTGCCTGCCTCCCCTCCCCCCCAAGAGGAAAGGGTTGCTAGAGAATACTAGAGAGGTCATGTGCATGAAAGGTTCTGGATTCAAATCCCCAATCATCTACTTACTGATAGGTTAATCTTCTGAAAGTTGCTAGAGGGGCCTAAGTGCCTCTGGAAAATGAAGGGTTGAATGTTTCTTTGGGGCTCTGATGGGTTTCCTAGATTTTTTTGTCCATTGAATTGTATTTTTGTGCCTGGTGTCCCATCCTCTTCCCAAACAGAAATGTCTGGCTGTCCTCCATGCCTGGAACATGCTTTCTCCATGCCTCATGGAGTCTCTCTTCCTTCAAGTCTTGCCCAAGTACCACCCAAGCCTCAGCTGACTCCCCGATCCCTTTCAAATGACCTTGGGTTGTTTTTGCTGCATCTGCTTTGTACGTAAGGCTTCATTTGGGTCATATTAACTACCTCTGTTTGGATGTCTAGGTGAAAGATGACCTGAAAGGCCTTAGATTTGCAGTCCTTTGATAGCCTCTAAGGTGGTGAATGCTTTATGTACCTCAGGTCATTTGAGACTCCCTGGGGCCCAGTAAGGTGGGTGTGAGAAGGATTATTCCCATTTTACAGATAAGGGAGGTTGGGGCCAGAGAGATAAAGGGACTTGCCTGAAGTCATACAGCTAGTCAATGTTTGAGTTCAAATTTATACCCAGTCTTCTGATTCCAGGGTCAGTGTTCCTCCCAGGCTCTCCTCGGACAGCTTTGATTTCTTTTTTCATCCTCTCAGTTGGTGATCTCAGTTGTGGCTTCTCCATGATGGGAATGACTTCCAGATCAAGACCTTCAGCCCTTACCCCTCTGCTGAGCCAAACTGGATCTTGAGTCCCTTCTACTTTATTCCCCCCTTTCCCACCACCAAGCCTTTACCCAGTCTGTCCATCCTTTAAAGCCCAGGTCAAGTAATTCCACCTTCTTCATAACACCTTTCTTGGTCCCACTTGACTAGAGGTGAGTGGTTTCCCCATCATCTCTATGACCCTTGATCATCCCTCTTCATATCTCTACATTCTAGTTTTCATACCTATATCTATTCTTTGCCAGGTTGCAAATCCTTGAGAGCAGAACTCAGTCTCATTCATCTTTGTACCCTTCTCACCCTTTAGTAACTGAAACATTTAAAAAATGTTTTTATTTGGAAGAAAATGTCTTTCCAAGGAGGCATGTGTGTAAACTGTTAGCTGGCCTTAAAGCTACCATTTTGAAATGGTACATTAAAACACTAAAGAGAGACAGAATTTTAAAAAATTAATATAGTAATTTTATTTCCACCCCCACTTACATGTTATAACAATTTTAAAACATTTTTTCAAGTTAAATTCCAAATTCTATCCTCTCCCCCTCCCCAACTATAAACAATTTGACATAGGTTGTACATGTGTAATCATGTCAAACATTTCCATATTAATCATTTTGTACAAGAAAAGAGAGACATAATTTCAAACACTCAAAGAACAGATCCAGGTAGATACCAAGTGCCTGCCTGCACACAGGCCCACCAGCAAGCATACAGACAGACGGTGCTAAATGTTTGCTGAATCACAATATTCCTTTCCCATGAGCCAAAAACATTAGAAAGACATGATTGATGGAGAATCAATAGAAATCATTGCAAAACTTTCTGAGTGCCTTGAGAACTGGGCTGATTAGGGTAAATGTTTAACCAGCACTTGGGTTTTATCACATTGTTGTGATCACCAGATGTATGCTTGAAATATTTCAAAGAAAAGTTGGCTCAGCACCTGGACTTTTTGGAACTTCTGATTTTGTTCTATTTCACTCCAGGCTAAACACCAAACCTATTTTGTTTTACTTACATTTCCAAAACCAAGCAGTGTAGTTCAATGGAAAGAAGGCCAGACTTGGAGTCCAGGTAACTGCTCTGCCTGACCTTGGGCAATTTATTTAAGGGATCCATTTTCCTTATAAAAATAGAAGGCTGGATTATATGATCTGAGGTCCTTTCTAGTCCCAACTCTATGAATATAATGGAGACAATGGTTCTTTTGGAAGACTGTAAAATGGTGGCAGAGGTGGGGATTGAGAAACACTGAGAGGGGCTGGGAGAGGGAATCAGCTAGGTGATTTTAAAGTACTTTCCAGGATTCAAAATGCTATATGATCTCAATCAATTATTTATCAATCCTGGGAAGCAGGAGACCAGGTTTAGCAATAGGCTGTTAAAAAAAATTCCTGCACAAAAACCGACGTTTATATTATTTCTGAGAATCACTACATGCTGTCCCATCTCCCATCTCTGTGCCTTTGCATGGGCTCTTCTTCATGCTTGGGATGCACTCCCACCTCACCCCTTAGAACACTTTGCTCCCTTCCAAACTCAGCTGGAGCACTTTTCAGGTGCAGATGTCCTCACCCCCTCCCAGTTTATCTTATTTATAGATTTATCTTTCCTGATAGAATGTAAAGTCCTTGAGGGCAGGGACCCTTTCATTTGTCTTTGTATTCCCAGCACCTGGGACCCTTTCATTTGTCTTTGTGTTCCCAGCACCTGGGACAGCGCCTGGCACAAGATTGGCCATTTAAATATTTGTGGACTTGGGGGAGGCTAGGTGACAAAGTGAATAGATCACTGGCCCTGGAGTCAGGAGGACCTGAGTTCAAGTCTGGCCTAAGACACTTAATACAAAAGGTAGCCATGTGACCTTGGATAAATCACTTAATCCTGATTGCCCTACCTTTCCCTCTCCAAAAAAGCAATAGATAGATAGATAGATAGACAGACAGACAGACAGACAGATAGATAGATAGATACTTGTGGACTGACTAATTGGATGGAAAGTTGTAGGGAGAGAGAGATCAAGAATTCAGAGATGGAGATGAGGGAGGGAGTTCCAAGACCACCTCTTGGTCACCCCCTTTATTTTACAGTTGAGGAAACTGAGGAGAGAGAAGTAAATTGCCCCTGGTGGCACAGGTAGTACCTCAGACAGGATTTGCCTTCAGAGCCAGCCCCTTATAATTTGAGTTATTTCAGACATATATTAAAACATGTGTGCATGAAATTGAGTTGAGCTGAAATGAATTGAATTTGGCAAGCATGTATCATCAACCACCATCAGGCTAAAAAGAGAGACTGGACTAGCCTTGTTCCCCTCTGTGGGCAGTGCTGGCCCCAGGAGAAACTGGGAAACAGCCAAGTTTCTCTCCTTCCTTGACACTGTTGATCTCTTCTCCCTCTCCCTGTCCCTCACCCTAAACCAGTGCTTTTGTGCTGGTTATTGCCTACCCAGGGGTTGGGGGAAGGGGTTGTCCCTCCCGGCCACCCACCCCCTCTTCTTCCAGAGGCAGCTGGGTGGTAAAGTGGATGAGAGCTGGTCCTCTAGTCAGGAAGACCTGAATTGAAAGCTGACCTCAGACAGTTACTGGCTGTGTGACCCTAAGCAAGTCACTTTATCTCTGTTTCCTCATCTATAAAATGGGGATAATAGTAGCACCAACCTCACAGATAAAATGAGATAATAATTATACAGCACAGAGTCAGGCATGTGTTGTCCTAAGTAGTAATAGTAGTAGAAGCTTAATAAATGCTTACTGACTAACCAGGTCATTTGACATCAGATCTGCTGGTTTCAGAGTCAGTTAGCCGGGGGTATCTTGGAGAGGGCCTTTCCCTGGTTTGTTCTTCCATTGCTTCTTCCCTCAAAGAAGGGCATTAGACGACTGTAAACAATCTCCAAGAACTTGTGGGGATTTCCCCAGCCCAGAGGTCCTAAGATCCACCAGGGGAGTCATGCCTCCCACTTAGGTCCATTTGACTGGAGTCAATAAATCAGCAGGTGAATTAAAAGACATAAAATTTATCATATAAAAATGATCATCTGATGACAGGTTACCTGTTGGGACACAGTCATATATGCTGGTTTTACACAGCCTTAGGATGGACATCACAGGTGGCAAAAGAAGCCCATCAGGGGAGGCCTCTTACCCACTTTCCTAGTTTGAGAGGTTGAGTAATTATTTGGGAGACAGGATGTCCTGCCAAGGATCAGGTTGTTCCAGTGGGAATATTTCTCTGAAGTTAACCTTATCAGAATATCTGGGTAGGACAGGAGATCTCTAGGATGAGGGAGGTCTCCTTCAAGATAGAAATCGGGAAAACTCATCTTGTCTTTGCCACTTTCAAGGTCTCTATTTCCACAACCCTGTCGCTCTATTTCTTTGATTTCTAAGGTTACCTTTTCTGAGATGTTTCTCCAAAACTCATCTCCCTCCTCCACTGGATCTTTCCAATGGGAAAATCCTACAGACTTGTTATGTGGGCATAATTTTAAGAAGGGAGTGTCCAAATGGAGTGCTTTAGGACAGGCATCATAAACAGTCACAGGATCTCAGACCTGCCCCAACAAGGAAGGGGCTGCCCCAGGGTCATTCGTCCCATCTCTCTCAAGGACTTCAAGGAGAAGATAGAAAAATGACTTATCAGATCTACTGTGGGGAAGGGGCTTCCATGGGTCGGGCCACTCTCCAGTTCTGTGATCTTGAATTGGAAGGGACCTCAGTCACCTTCTAGTCCAACCCATGAAAGGAATCTCCTTGATATTATTCATAACAACTGCTTGAAGACCCTCAAGAATGGGGAGCTCAAATTTGGAAAGATACCCAAAGGGCAAACAAACTGTGTAGATCCTTTGATCAAGCACAGCTAGGGCTGCATCCCAAAGAGAACATCACAAAGGTGAAAGGACCCACAAGTACAAAAGTATTGTAGCAGCTCTTTTTGTGGTGGCCAAGAACTGAAAATGGAGGGGATGCCCATCACTGGGGGAATGGCTGAACAAATTGTGGTGGATGAATGTAATGGATACTATTGTGCTACAAGAAATGCTGAGCAGGTGGACTTCAGAAAAACCTGGAAAGACTAACATGAACTGATGCTCAGTGAAGTGGGCAGAACCAGGAGAACACTGTACCCGGTAACAGCAACATTGCTGGATTGTTATATTTGTCCTTTTTCCAAGAGGTCCATGGCATCAGGGAAATGAGGACATGACTTGCCGTTGACTTTGACTTGAGTGAGGGGGGGCTGTGCAAGGTCACGAGCCTCACTTTCTCCTCCAGAGCCATCTGGATCCAGTGACCACATATTCATCAGTAGGAGTAGAGATGGCCCAGGATGCAGTGGGAGATCCCAGTCCTTTTAGGCTAAGAACTTTTCAGGTACTCACTTAGAGTGAGGTAATTAATGCCCATTCAGTGAATAGGCCTCTTTTAAGAAGTGAGTGAAGGGATGGCCCCTTTCATTTACATTTAATTAGAACTACCTGGGGCAAAGATCAACTATGAATGACTTAGTTCCTCTCAGCAAAACAATGAAAGATACAAGTCTTTCCATTGAACTCACAAAGAAAAATGCTATCCACATCCAGTGAAAGAACCCATGGACTTTGAATGCAAATTGAAACAGACTATTTTCACTTTCTTCATTTTCTATTTCTTTTCCCTCTTTTGGTCAGTTTCTTTTTCACAAAATGAGTAATGTGGGAATATGTTTTACATCATTGCACATATATAACCCTTATCAAATTGCTTACCAATTTAGGAAGCAGGGAAGGGAGGGACAAATATTTGGAACTCAAAATTTAAAAAAAATGAATGCTAAAAATTATCTTTACACATAATTGGTAAAAATACTATTAAATGTTATTTAAAAAAAAACAACAACTCAAGAATGGGGAGCTCATGGTCTTCTAAGGTGGTCTGATGTGGGCTGAGCCTAGCTCAGACAAGTCCCCTGGTAGTTTGTCAGATACTGGAACAAAATGAGACATTCATAGGTCATTCAACAGTTATCAAAAGGAGATTTACTCAGCTATGGCAGGAAAGGACCTCCAATCTGGATATTCAGTAAAGATGCCCCACTGGGTCATGGTTGTGCTATCACTTTATGTTCAGAAGCCCCAGGAGAATTGGAACTCCCCGAGGCCTTTTGTGCTTAGGTGGACAATCAATCAGCCACATCAATGACCTACATCCATCTCTCAAGCCACTCAGGTTTCAAGGAGAGAGCTAGGAAACCTCTTAAGGACAAGCAGTAGGACATGGGAGGGGCCAGGAGGAGCAGGATAGGGACAGAGAATGGAGGGACTGTGGGTTCTGCTTGGGCAGCCTCTGATTAAGAATTGTGGGCACTGGAAAAGAAGGCGGTGCGATTGCCTTTGGCCTGGGGCTCCTCCCTCCAGACCCTCCCTACACTCCCTCTTCAGGAATTCTGTAAAAGAGGACACATGGAATTTCTTCAGTGTTACAACTGTTAACAGGCTTGAGAGGACATAGGTAGTTGGGATCACTGAAACCCAAGGAAATTCCTAAGTCTAGTTTTAGCTACTAGTTTCATTCTCTCTTTTTTTCCTAACCTAAAATGATAATTCCCTAATTAGTTGAAATTAAGTTTTAGCTCCTGTTTCTAACCTATGGAAACTTAGGGAAATCTACTACTAAACAGCCCCATTAGGCAACAAGAAGGAAGGTAGAAGGTGGAAGGAAAGGTCCTGGATAACCCACACCTGCATAACTGAGTCTGAGGAGAGGATAGTGGTGTGCACAATTCATTTACAATTTTTATTTTCAGTCACAAATTCTTTCCCTCTTTCTACCCTTCTTCCCACTGGCTGAGAAGGCAAGAAATATGACAACCATTAGACATAGGAAGTCATGCAAACATATTAGCCATGTTCTGAAAGGAAAAAAAGAAGGGGGGAAAGGCAAGGAAAATCAAGTAGAAAAAGCAAAGCTGCTTGTGTTTACACTTGGCATTTCTCAGTTCTGTCTCTGCAGGTGGAAAGGCAGCTTCCATCACGGGGCCTTTGGAACTGTCCTGGGTCTTTGTCTTGTGAGAGCAGCTGAGCGTTTCACAGTGATTATTTTGCAATATTATTAAGTGCTCACTTTAAGTGAGGTACAAAAGTATCAACTATCCTCCGGCCCCTGACACAGCCCCCTCCTCCTCAGACTTTGGAAAACTTTGTTGGTAAATAAAATTCTGAGCCTTCCTGGAGTTTTCCACTCATCAATAGAGTATTTGAGTGTTTGTCCTGGGAAGAAAGGGAGAAAAGGAGAGAGAAGGAGAGAGAGAGAGAGAGAGAGGAACAGGGACAGGGAGAGAGAGGGGGAGGAAAAGAGGGAGGGAGGGAGAGAAGGAGGGAGAAGGGGGAGAGAAGAAGAAAAAGAAGCGAAGAGAAGAGAGAAGAGGAGAGAAGAGAAGAAAGCAGTGTCACTTTGCTTTAGAGGCTAAGACTCAGCCATCATTTGTCATTCATGGAAGCCTTTGAGCAGACCGACATGGAAAGCTGACTGACCTTTGGCCCTTCCTTGGGTTTCCAGCCTTCACCCATGTCATGCATTCAAGGACTGCTTTGGTGCCATTGAAAGCCCGAAGTTGGGGGGTCAAGGTCTTACTGCCAAGGCTGAGTGAGGCTAAAAAAAAAAAATGACTGTTGGCCCAGAAGCCATAAAATTCGGCCCCCTCCCCTGTCTGTCTAGCTAGGACCTGATAACCCAGAAAAGATAAGGCTCCAAAGTTCCTTCTCAGTAGTTCCTCACTGCTGTGGGAAAAAAAAAAATGCCTTGTCGGAGTTAAAGGGCTCTTATTGTGAGCCTGAAGGCGTTTCAACTTGTTTTGATATTAAAAACACCCAATGCTCCAGGATCTTGGCTGCCCATTCAGTTAGTGTCCAGACATGCCTGCTTCCTGGCTGGTGCAGCCTTTCTTGGCTGGCTCATACATATCCTGGTGTCCAGACAGCTCTTCTCTGCTGCCTGGAGTGTGAAATAAAGATTCAGGTCTTCCTGACTCCAGGCCCAATGCTCTACCCACTGGGCTACCTCGGTTAATACAGGTTGTGGCTGAGGTCACATCTGAACCCATGGCCTCATGCCTCCAAGTCTAATGCACTGTCCACTGTGCTGGACACGATTAGCACAGGCACCCAAACATTTGGAGGAGTGGGCTTCTGGTTGTGGGCAGGGATGACTGTGGGGGTGAAGGGTGGGGATCATCACATGAGAACCTCTCCTTCCCTCCCCTCCCACCAGTTGGAGAAGAATGCAGACAGAAGTGATGGGATGGGTCAGTGAATGGAGCATTCCAGGAGAGCAGGGGACAGAAGGCTGCTTTGGAGTGAATTCTCAGCATCTCAGCAACTTGTGAAGCTGCTGGCTCCAGGAGGGACAAATCCCAGCACCATCCAGTTCTGTTTTTCTCCCCTTTGTCCTTCAAGCTGAGACATCTCTCTTATGCCAGGAGGTCCCACTGAGGAACTGCCTAGTCCTCCCTCTTTCTCTGTCTTGGTCAAAAAGCTTCTGAGTGGAAAGAAATTCTCTCAAGGTCAGAAGCCCTAATTTGGAAAACTCTAGGAAAAATGTCTCCAGTCTCACCAAATCTCTGACAACATCTCTATACCCCCATCAATAAAATGAGGTAATTGGACTTCATTAACAAGGTGCCTTTCAAACAAAATACTCAGGGCTGATAATTATGATACTAATATTACAATAACAAAAGGATTCTTCCCCCGTTCCCCCGCCCCCAGCACTTGATTCACACTGGAAACTGAGCATTTGGCTTACCTCAATTAGCCTTGAACTGAGGTCCAAATTTTAAAAAAGGATTGTGTTGGGGATGGAAGGGGGGAGAATAGAATCAGAGATGGTTAGAGCTGAAAGGACCTTGAGAATGTATAACAAAGTGGAAACTGGGGGGAACCTGTTACCACCTAATACAAAATCCTCACATTTTGCAGATGGGGAAACTGAGGCTCACAGAAATTCTTTTGTGAGTCCTTGCCTTTGGTTCCTAGACTAGTCTTTTAACACTTTCCTGAATCTGGATAATATCTGACATGTTGTGTTTAGACAGGAAGCCCAGCTACTACTCATCAGTAAAATTCTATCTTCTCGTGATTTTTGACCCCACAGAGTATGAAGGCATGCAGTCTTTCCTTTTGCTGGGTTGGAAGGATGCCAGTGCATATTGGGATGACCAGAATTATTCTTCTCAAAGAACTTTGAAGGAGGCTGTGAGACCCCCACCTTTGGTTCTGCTCCTAGGTTGGCCAATGGCCACCCAAAGGGCGGTGCAGAGAGGGGATTGTAACATCAGTTTAGGTGCACACTATAAGCTCCCTCCTCCCCTCTGTTTGCCTTGGGTAATCAGGAATGAAGTCACAGAATAATCACAGGATTGCCCGAGGGGCTGAGAGAGACCTTCCAGACCACTGAGTCCAACTCTCTTATCTTACAGAGGAGGGAACTGTGAGCTAGATGGATTAAGTGATTAGTCTGAGGTCACATAGGTCACAGTGAGGGTCAGGGCTGGCATTATGCCTTCCTTTTCTACAGTGATTTGAAGGTCTCCATTGCCCTGTGAAAGAGTGATGAGTACCATTCCCTTTATAGAATTAAAGGTACTGGAGTGGCCACACCAGTGGGGCTCATAAGCTGGGAATTTACCCCTAGCTACCTTCTAGAGTAGTGGTCAGCCTCTGGGGAGGGAAAGGGCTTAGAAGCAGAGGATCTGGATTCATTACCTTGGGCACTTTTCTCCAGCTGTGAAATTAGGACAATGGACTAGAGGTTGCTTGCTTATTGATAGAGGATCTCTATATCTATTTTCTGTCTCTAAATTCCATGATCCAATCCTACCAGCATTTATTATGCACCTTCTGTGTGTAAGGCCTGCGATGGGTTTGGGGAAGACTATGTCATTTCCAAGGTTCATGGGCTGAAAGGCCATGGGGTAACCATCACCTGAGGAGAGGCCTCTAATTATTATTAATTTTTTTTTTCTTTTTGGAGGGCAGTTGGAGTTAAGGCCAGATTTGAAGGCAGGTACTCCTGACTTCAGGGCCAGTGCTGTATTCAGTGTACCACCTAACCCCCCCCTCCCACCCCCCCCTCCCCAGGGCTCCAATTGTAAGCCTACCTTAAATTAGAAACTCCTTGAGATTCCTTGGGGGGCAGGGACTTTTTTTTTGCCTTTTGCCTCTTTTTGCACCTGGGTCTCAGAACAGAGTTGATTGACTGACTGATGGAATACTTGCCCCTTTGGGAAATTCTCCAGGAGGAGTGGAACAGGGATCCAGGGCATCCTGTGGGTGCAAAACTGTTAGGCCAAACGAGGGGCTAAGTGCAGGAGGGACAGAGGCCGAGCAGCCCCCCGGGGGGGGGGCCTGACTCTTTGCGTCCTGTCTTCCCCTCTCTCAGCCGCGTTTCCTCATCTATAAAACGAGGGAGGGAAGGTGGAGGACGACATGAGTCCAAGGTCCCTTCCAACTGTCGGAAATAATCCTACTGACCTTCCCTTAAAACGTGAGGGTCATTAAGGGACCAAGACACCCCCTTTCCCTGCTTCGGAGCGCCGTAGGTCCCGCGCGGCCTCGGAGTAGGAACATCTGGCCTGAAATACAACTGGAGAGGGTAAGTATCTGTGTGGTCACTTCCCGCTGCCTGCCTCAGTTTCCCCAACTGTAAAACAGCGATCGCGTTTGGCGCACAGTGGACGCTCAATGCATGTTCCTTTCCTTCCTTCCCTCCTCCCCTCTCCCTAACACAGAGGGGGGGCGGGGGGTGCCCAAGAAGCATTATTAGGCCCCTGCTGTGTGCCGGATGCCCTCCGTGCCAAGCGCTGGGGACTCCAAGGGGCCACATTCGTGTCTCGCCCTAGAGGAGGGGGCTCGCGGTCTGAGGCTGGGGGAGATAACGTGCAAACAACAGAGGGGGAGGCTGGAGCCGGCCGGGACCCGCCTTCTCCTGGGGAGTAAACTGAGGCCCGGACCCAGGCAGTGGCTCCCTCGCTCTTCCTCTGGGCCAAGCCGCTTCCCTCAGACTCTACCGTTAGGTGCCCCCTCCTCCGGGAAGCCTGCCCCGCTTCCTCTTTCCCTCTCTTCTCTCCCCCATTATAGATCGCAGGGAAGCTGCACCCTCAAAGGCCAAGGTGGGGTGGGGGTCCAGGGAAGGCAAGTACCAGAGGCGGTAGCACCTGAGCTCAGGTTTCCCGGCCTAAGAGCTAACACCTCCCAGAACGCCACGCTGCACCTCGGTGCAGGGAGAGTCCGGGAGCTGCGGGACGCTAGGACCCAGAGGATGCTGGCACGGCTGCGGCTCCCGACGGGGCGGGGCGGGGGCGGGGCCCCGACCCACGATTGGCCGTGATCCAGGGCGGCCACCAATGGGCGTCGAGGGCGTGCTCCGAGGGGCGGGGCCGGGCCGGGGCCGGGCCGGCGCTATAGGGCGGCCGTGACGTCGCTGCGGCCGCTCTGTCGTCGTCGCCCCCGGTGCCGCGTGTCGCCTCCGCCTCCCCCTCCGCCCGTAGCGAGCCGCTGTCAGGTAAGGGCCGGCCCAAGCCGAGGCTGCGGCCCGCGGGTTCGGGAGGGCGGGCCCCGGTCTGGGAGCAGCGCCGTCCTTCCGCGGGGCCTCCGCCCCTAGGCCTCGCCCCGGGACTCCGGCCGGGCCGGGGAGGACTGGAACCCAGGCCCGGGGCTGCGGGCCGCGCTTGGGCCGCTCGGAGAGACCGAGAGAGGGGGGAGGGGGCGGGGCGCTGGGCCCGCGCGGGCAGAGCCCCCGGGGGGTGCGGCCGGTCCTGGGAACCTGCCTCGGTTTCACCGGCCCCGGCCCCGCGGCCCCCCGCGCGCCCGTGACCAAAAAACCAGCAATCCCTGTTTCTGGCTAAACCGGGAGCGGCAGCCTGCGGCCTCGAGGCCCCAGCCCCCCCAGGTCCTCAAGTTCGGCCCCCCGAGCCTCGAAGAACGAACCCCCCCCCGTAAGAGAAAGTTCTCAGTCCAGAATGCGCCCCCAAGGACCTAGAAGGCTGCGTGCTCCCAGCCCTCAGGCGCCTCCGTGATTCTCGGGGAGCTGGGTCCCCTGGCCCCTTACGGAGGAGCGCCGGGGGTCTGCACCCGGAGACAGAGCCCCCAAATCCGGCCTTCACGGGGCGTTGGGGGGTGCTGGCTCCGGCTTCAGGATGATCGGAGGACCTGGAATTTGGTGTGTTCGTGTCAGTCTCCCGGCTCAGTGGAGCCCACGGGCTTCACAAAGGGCGCCAAGCTCGGGGAGACCCCTCATCTGTGGTTGGGGGGAGTTCAGAGCCTGGCTAGTGTGGGAAGGGGGCCGGCATCCGCGGCACCAAGATTGCTTAGTGATTTCTGGCCCCTCAGGCGGAGTACTGAATGGAATTACAGAGCCCTTTTCACTAAGTCTGTATGTGTGATTCAGCCTTTTATGCAGAGTCTAAAAAAGTTAGCCTGAGATTTTATTTTCCTACTTCCTTTTGTATTTGTAAGAAAGATTTGGGTGTCAGGGGACATCACTGGCCCTAGGAGGCCCCGTATTGGGGGTGGGAATTGTAGCCAGCACCCAAGGATGGTTTCTGTTCCTGCCCTAATGCATTTAGTCCAATGGTATAAATAATGTTGGCGGAACTGTAGGTAAGCCTCTTAAGTGAATTGAAGGGCTGCTGGCTCCCACTGGCATCTGACTTTAGCAGTCCTGTACCCAGCAGCCCCGGGGAGGGGGGGGGACAGGATGACAGGATCCAAGAGGCTCCTTACAGCCAGAGGTTCTGGTTCTCCTCCCTTATTTTAATAGAGAAGGAAACTGAGATCCAGAAAGACAGTAAGGAACAAAGTAGGGAATTATTCTCCTCATTCATTCATTGTGTATTTATTAAGAACTGATTCAGTGCCCTAACGTGTTCAAAGAAAGGCAGCTCCCATTCTCTGTAGGGCATGCAAATAAAAATGGACAGTGGTCTCCCGGGGAGGCAATTGTGAGGACAGCCAGGTGAGAGGGTTCAAGTCAGGCCTGGGGCCAGACAGCCACGGGGCCTAGAGGCACCGGGTTGTATGTGAGGGGCCCCAGAGGGGCACATAAAAAAGTAGGAAGGGCTTTCAGGAGTGCTGGAGGGGACAGGTGCACATCTGTTAGAGAGAGAGTTTGTGTGTGAGTGAGTGAGTATGTTTGTGTGTGTGTGTGTGGGAGTGTGAGAGTGTGTGTGTGTGTACAGGGGCCACACGTGAGCCACTCTTCTTCACTTATCATATGTGCTTAGCCCAGTGCCTGGCACACAGTACATGTGGGATAAATGCTTATTCCCCCTCCCCCTTTATGAGCCAGCTATAAATGAGTCTTTGGCTTGTGAGTGCCCACTTTGCATGCCTGTTGTAAATAACATTTAATAGTATGATAACCTTGACTTAGGACACTGGTTAGATAATAGTTCATCTTAATGAATGGGGTTGGTGCAGGAGGCATTGTACCTGGCTTAACTTGGAATATCAGCAAGCTCTTTGTGAAAGTGTCATCATTGTTCTTGCATTTAGTACAAACTTCAAAGAGCTTTTCCAATGTAATTATTGTGTAGGCCTTTCTCTGTGTTTGGTGAAATGTAGGTTTTCATAGAGCAGATTCCTTCTTTGTCACTTAAAGTTCTGGAGGGTTTTCACCTCCTTCCAAGGGTCTCCTTCCCCTCTCCCTCCTCCTCCTCCTCCTCCTCCTCCTCCTCCTCCTCCGAGCAGGATTTTGCTTGGGGGACTGAAGTTGCAATTGTACTAACATCACACAGCAGTGGTTAGAGTTCCATAATGGATTCCTAGGTGTATGGCGGTAGGCCCAGTGGCCATTAAGGTCTTCTTTTCTCCATAGGAAGTTCTGATTCTCCCAAAGTAGAAAATGTTTTCCAAACTCGCAAACTTGCAAACCCTGGCTCTGCTCCGTCGGGGTGTTCACTCTTCAGTGACTTCTGCTGCATCAGTCGCAACCAAAAGAACCATCCAGGGCCCTCCGTCCTCGGAGCAGATCTATGAACGAGAAGCTAAGTATGGTGCCCACAACTACCATCCTTTACCTGTAGCCCTGGAAAGAGGAAAAGGTATGTTTCAGATACACTGTGGCCTCCCTTTGGGTGGGACAGCTCCTGAGGGAGAATTCCAGGAGCTGATGCTGGTGGTCTGGCTGATGGTAGTGGAACCTTGGTCACATCATCCTAACCACAGAAGGTTCCATCTCAGGACTTTTGGCTGCAGGTGAAAAGCTGGGCTTTGTTCACCCTAATCCAGGTCACCCTTCTGCCTAATCAAAGTAGGATTGTGGCCAGGAGCTCCTGTGATGCGGACCTTGCTAGGGAGCACTTGGCAGTGCCCTTTTGTATTTGTCCCATTGCCCCAGCTTGCTCCTTCTTGGGTTCAGGTTCGAGCTTCCTCTGGCTCTGGCATCTCCCATTTCCCTGAAGCCTTGTGGGCCCTGCCCCCCAGCCAGCATCCTTCTGGTGTCCAGGATTATGACACAGCCTCAGTCCATTTATAAGATCAAGATGCCAGCATCTTCTCCAGAATGTGTCTGTCATGTGTCGCCATACCAGTGGGTGTGCCAGTAACTGCTGCTGTGTCCAGAAGCTTGGTGTTTTGTCATCTTATTAAGGCCAGATCAGAAGGTGATGTCCTTCGTCAGCCAGCCACCTGCTTTTATTTCCTCCTTGTTGATCTGTGTGTTTGTTTGATAGAAAACTGTCTCACAGGTTTTTGGCTCCAGTCTAGCTAAAACCGAACTTGGTGCCTCCTGTGATGAACAGGCCTGGTGCCATGATTGGGGGTTCTACACTTTCCGGTAACCTTATGAAATAATCTTCCTATTCTAGGCATTTATGTGTGGGATGTGGAAGGCAGAAAATATTTTGACTTCCTGAGTGCCTACAGTGCTGTGAACCAAGGCCATTGCCACCCCAAGATTGTGGATGCCCTTAAAAGTCAAGCTGATAAGTTAGCCTTAACTTCTAGAGCTTTCTACAACAATGTGCTTGGTGAATATGAGGAGTATATCACGAAGTTGTTCAACTACAACAAAGTTCTGCCGATGAATACAGGTAAAGGGGAGAGATTTGCTCTGTTGGATGCCCAAGGAGAGGTGGCGGTGTTTTATGATGAGAAAGTTGTGTGAACGAACTTAACGAAAACCTTTTTTTTGGTTTTAATCTATGGCAAGGAGTGGAAGCTGGAGAAACTGCCTGCAAATTAGCTAGGAAATGGGCGTACAACGTGAAAGGCATTCAGAAGTACAAGGCAAAGATTATTTTTGCAGGTATGTAAAGCTCAGTCTTTATTACTGTGGTTGGGTACAGTGATTTCCAAAAATCTAAAGTATCTTCCTTATACCTGATGTAATTTGGTGAATTTGTGCTACCAATTAATTGTGGGCCTATCCAGATGCTGTCTGAGTATCTCATTTACAACCATAAAATAGAGATTCCCAAATATACTTTGTAAGCCATTTCACTTCAAGAGAGAAAATTTCCTAAGTTCTCTGCCTGAAATGGGTGACTGAATAATTTTTATTATGACTAAAAATTTTTATTAGAACCTGATTCTAATTTTTATTAGAGTCATAACTTTGAAAGAAATCAATAATTAGCTAAGTTGTTGTATAATCTTGTCAATTCTCTAAAACTAGGCATTGAATGCCCCTGGCTTTTCCAGTAGCAGCAAGAAGCCAGTGGGTGAGTAGGTGAGGCCTTGTGGGTCAGTGTAGCATTGAGCTTAGAGTGACCAACTCAGTCAAAGTCTGTCCTGTTATCTTCAGAATAAACTGTGTCTTAGAACCCTTTAGTTGGGAGTTTCCCATGTTTTTGTCAAGGTTGTTGAGAGGCCCAGAGTCTTCCTAGGGCTGAATCTCCTTGTCTGTTTTGGTGGCAATTACTAGATGCCATTGACAATTTCCTGTTTGGAAGGGCCAGCAATTAATTACTTAGTTTGACTTTTGAGATTATTTATCAACTATTTATCAGTGTTCAAATATTAGGTGTTTGGTTTTTCAAGCTTTCACTGTGAAGTCAAAATCGATTCTGATGGTAAATCTGAATTCGGTTGTGGTTAGTTTAGGATTTGTAGACTCTTAGTCTTTATAAAGTTCAGAATGGGACTGATGTCCCACTCCAAGTCATTACTGGGATCAATAAAGAAAAATTCTCTTTAACAGAATTTTTAAGAACTTTTTTTAACTTAACATAATTATAATGATCTTTTGTTTAAAAAAAAGTTGGCTTTTTATTCCTATAGACTGTATCCAGTCTTTTCAGTATTAGCAAAAAGTGAAAAACTGTTTTCACCTAAGTTTTGGAAGAAACTGGTGAGTCAGTGGGCACAGAGGCAGAAGAGGCCAGTTTCTGGCTGTTGGCCTTTGCTCAGTAGGAGCCTTGCTGTGGAATGAAGGGCAGTGAAAGCACGGCCTGAGAGGGCAATTTGTGGTCTAGTAAGTGCTAGTCTTCTCAGATCCAGCCAGAAGTTATTTTTAAAGTAGGTTTTTGGAATAAAGACAAAAATTAAGATTTTCAATTTGAGGGAACATTGTGGTTTTTCATAGGTCTGAGAAATGGGATCTTGAGAGATTTGAGAAAATGATGTTGAAGTGGATAGGCAGAGCAAAAGAGCCATGGACATAGTTCATTTGGGCTCATTAGACGTTTTGGAGATGAGTCAGTGTCTCTGGTGAGCTTTGCTGCTTAAAAGAGATGTGGCAGCAGAAAGGATGATGGGATCTTTTAGACAGAAGGTAGAAATGTGAGCTGATTCCTTCTCAAAGAGCCGGCTGGATTGAGTAGATGAACCGCCTTATGAAGAGTGGCTGCTGTCCTGATCATCCTCCCCTGATCATCCTCCCCACGTCAAACATTGTGTTGTCCATGCTGGGCTTGTCTGGGAATGTCCAGAGACCTTTACTGGGCCTGGGCAAAGAGGAGGTGTTATCTCGCATAATGTATTCCGTGCTGTCAGACATTCAGTAAGCTTGTGGCAGATTGTAATCATTTGAAGAAATAAGAAAACTATGCCTTGAACAATGTCCATTTGGTGGGATATGTTCTCTGAATTACATTCAGAATCGAATTGTCTTTTGCTACTAGATTCATTGGAATCTTTGGATTTTTTACTTGAATTTTTTAGGATCTTATTGGGGGGGGGTTATCATGTTAAATGGTTGGATTTGGTTTCGATAATCAATTCTGCTTTTTTTCTTTGCAGCTGGAAACTTCTGGGGCCGAACATTATCTGCTGTCTCTAGTTCAACGGACCCCTCCAGTTATGAAGGCTTTGGGCCATTTATGCCTGGCTTTGAGATTATCCCATACAATGACCTACCTGCCCTTGAGGTACTTCTGGGTGCCAGGCGTTTGGAGTCTGAAGTGCTCAGGTCATTTTAGGGGAGAGACAGGGCTGGTTGGGTAAGGCCAGCTCCTCAGGTGAACCTCTAAGCTATGGGTCAGGGAGTTGTGAGGCCAGAGTTTGGGCTTTGAATCCTGCAGAGAGCAGCACAACAAGGCTCTTCTTCACTTACCTTTACCAAGCTGCTCGTAGGAGTTTGTCAGGAACAGACAGGCCGCTGGTGACTGTGGGGTCAGGAGCTTTAGATGGGAATCACGGAAGACACCTGTACCACAGAATCTAATTCCAGGCCTGCAGGGCCTGTGAAGGTCCCACTGGGACTGGCAGATGAATCATCGTCCATTTGTAGGACAGAAAGATTGACTTTATGACATTCCTTCACAACCAAGTTTTCTGGTGTACATGGAAACTCAGAGCATTAGGGACCCGTCTGACCCAGTATCAGAGAGGAAGAGGAGTTTCTCTGAAGTCCTTTGGGAAATGAGAGAGAGTGGAGGATTTACCACCAGTTTCTCAGGAAGATAGACCTGGTGCCGTTTGTGTAAGGGTTCAGTAGAGAGAATGACCCGTGTAATGAGACTTCCTCCTTTCTCTCCCTTCCTCCGGCTAGCGTGCCCTCCAGGATCCCAATGTGGCCGCTTTCATGGTGGAACCCATTCAGGGGGAAGCTGGTGTCGTTGTCCCTGATCCAGGCTATCTCTCTGGAGTGAGAGAGCTCTGCACCAAGTTCCAGGTGAGAAATGCTGACTGAGGACCAGAAGTCCTCCTCTGCTGGGGCCAAGCTCAGGGCCCATAGGTCAGGCCACTTCTCCACTTGGTGGGGGGGGGAGGGTTGGTTCGTTCTAGAGAGTCCTTAGGAAGATGGCTCTTCTGGAGAGTCTGAAGGCATCCCTTTCTGCTTCCTTGATTCTTCAGGGCTGCTTGTGCCCCGGAGCTGACTGTAGGCCCAGTCATAGATGACAGTGTTGGGAGGACATGCCTGTTGTGAGACTGAGACACAGAGAACATTGGCTCTAGTGGGGGGTCATTTTGCTGTTTCCTTGACTTCCATATTGAGCCTGTTCTCACTGATTAGCCTTTCCTCAGAAGGAGAAATGATTTATCCTAGAAACCCTGTGAACCCACAGACTTTTTGAGATGTAAAGAATGGAACAAACCCCTCCCCCAACCCACTACCCAGCAAGTTAATTCTGTGGTTATGAAGGCCCCCAGGTTAGCAGGTAGCTTTGTCTTGTGATTGCCTTAAGGTAAAACAGTTTAACCTTTTACAGATTTAGTACAAGTTGGGGTGGGGGTGGAGGTGGTGAAGGATGGACCTGGCACATGTCTGGACAAGAGTCTGAAAACATTGTGGGGGCTGATCAGCCCCAGGGGAGGGCCCCTTGCCCTGGCAGCCAGGGCAGCCCACAAGAGGAGAGATGTGGATTCTGGAGAAGGGAGGGCCAGCTCAACCTTTGGCCCTGTCAGGCCCACAGTGGGGGGGGGTCACGGTTTAGGAATTTCGTTGACAGTGCTGGTGAGCACCCCCAGGAGGGCGCAGGTCTGGCAGATGAGGATGGCCAAAGGAGCTGGGGCTCTTGGCCTGAAGAACAGGAGAGTGAACAAGGAGAGAGGGCAAAAGGAAGCATCAGAAGAATCAGGAGGGGAGAAGTGTTTGCTAGAGTAGAACACTTCCAACATCTTTATCTGCCCTTTGGTTTCATTGGAATTGAGGGTGAGGAAACTGCTTCCATGCCCCAGATAGTGGACCATTCTGCCCCTTGGAGTCTGAGAGTACAGCTGGAGCATTCACTCACTTGCCCAAGGCCTCACAGCCAGGACGAGTTAGGGGCTGCACATGAATACAGCTTTCTCTGGACTGTATTCAGGCTGTGACCCCTCCTCCTGCAGTCTGGGCTCCCTTTTTATCTTTTTTAATGACATCCATCCCCTGGACTTCCTCAGTGCTCACAGTGCATTCTCTCACACCTGTCTCAGCCCAGGGACATTCAGCATCTCCCCAGGCCCCAAACAACTTTATACATCATTACTGCATTTAGTTTATGCGTGCCTAGGTGTTTGTTGGGTGAGCTCCTTTAGGGACAAGGATGATTCTATTGTGTGTCCCCAGAGCCCAGCCCAGGAGCTAGCTCCTAAATGTGGATTTGTTTTCTGGTTTGAGCCTCTGTCCTGTGGGGTAGGAAAAGCAGATATCTTAGCCCCATTTTACAGTTGGGGAGAGAGAGACACTGGAAGTCATTGACTTGACCAAGGTGATAGAGCTGGTACTGATGGGCTGGGGCTAAATCCCCACATTTCTGGTTTTGTTGCAAATTTGTATGTAGTGGTTATTCCCATGGAAAAGAGGGTTTACTGTGGCTTTCTGGACTTGATGGCCTCTGAGGTCTTGTCTAGATTCTGTGTGACATTTAATCCATTGGATCCTTAGCACTAAAGGCGTTTGGGGTGGTTCTCATGGTCTGTGTTCTTGTAGCGGGCCTCCCTGTATCAGGATGTGACTTTAGAACTGGATAGTCTATGGTAGGCAAATGGGTCCCAGGCATGCCAGCTGGGCACAAGGCTCATTCTCGAATAATGTTGGCTGTTACTGACTGAGGAAGGGAGAATTGCTTTAGAAAGACAAAGTGACTGGTCCCTTCCCAACCTGGGTGACCAACCAGTCCAAAGGAAGGAGAGTTAGTTTAGGAGATGAAAGGAGTGCAAGGTAATGGTGTGTGTCTAGGTGGGGGAGGGGTCTGACAGCAAGCTGGACATGGGGTGGGGGGGCAGAGTGCCCCAGGAGGCAGCTTTTTGGGGTCTGGGGGCTTTCCCTAACCTTCCTGTGACTATGATACATAGACTTCTATTAGAAGGTAGTTATAGAAATGTATCTTAGGACTCAAATGGGGTTGTGACCGAACCCTAAAGGGGAGGGTGTGATCAGTCATTCCTGCGGTGAGAAAAACTGGGTTGCATCTTCCTCTCTGCCATAGCCATCTGTGGGGCTTCCCTCCATCCCACTCCCACCACACTAACCCTTCTCTCCCAGTCCTTTATTACAGGCCTAGACCACAGCTTGTTCAGCTATTCTCTAATTAAGGAGCATCTAGGAGGCTTGGGGGGGAAAATCTTTTGGAAAACTGGGGCGGGACATCTTGTTATTCAGCAAAACTTTTGGGACAGCTGGAAAGAAGTTCCACAGAAAAGAGGGAATCTTTAATGGATCAGTTAGGTCAGAATAATGCCTCTTTTAACTGTGCTGATAATTTCCATTTTCTTTTGAATAAACAAATGCAAAATAACTTTCTTCCTTTCTTTTTTAGAGGGTTTTTTCCCTTAATAGTATTTTTCCCCCAGTTACATGTAAGGATAGTTTTCAACATTCATTTTTGTAAAACCTTGAGTTCCAAATTTTTCTCCCTCTTCTTTCCCTGAGACAGCAAGCAATCTGATAAAGATCATACATGTACAATCACATTAAACATATTTCCACATCATGTAGTGAAAGAAAAATCAAAACAAGGGAAAAACCAGGAGAAAGAAAAAACAAACAAAAAAGTGAAAATGGTGTGCCTCCATCTGCATTCAGACTGCAGCGTTCCTTCTGGATGTGGTTACCGTTTTCTGTCCCAGGTCTTTTGGATTGTCTTGGATGGTGGTATGGCTGAAAAGAGCTGAGGCCGCTACTGTGTACAGTGCACTGCCTGTTCTGCTCCGCTCACATAAGTCTTTCTAGGTTTTTCTGAAGTCTGCCTGCCTGCTCGTCATTTCTTATGGAACAGCAGTGTTCCATTCCATTCATATGCCACAGCTCGTTCAGTCATTCCCCGACGGCTGGGCGTCCCCTCAATTTCCAGTTCTTGGCCACACAAAAAGAGATGCTCTAAATGTTTTTGTAGGTCCTTTCCCCTGTTTTATGATCTCTTTGGGATGCAGACCTAGCAGTGCTGGGCCAAAGGGTGTGCATAGTGTGATGGCTTTTTGCCTAGAGTTCCGCATTGCCTGTTAGCATGGGAGATCAATTGACGGTTCCACCAGCAGTGTATTAGTGGCCTAATTTTCCCAGCATTCTAATCTTCTCCAGCATTCATCATTTTCCTGTTTTGTCATCTTAGCCAATCTGATGGGTGAGACAGAGTTGTTTTGATTTGCATTTCTCTAAGCAGTAGTGATTTAGAGTGTTTTGTTTTCTTATGACTTTGACCATATTTTATCAGTTAGGGAGTGATTTGTGTTCTTATAAATTTGACTTTGCTGATAATTTCTAACCTCTGTTTGTTGAGTAATTCTGTCTTTTCACTTCCCTTTCATTGCATAGTTAAGTGATCTTCTTAGCCAAACAAGGCTCAGACATTATCACCTGAGATAAAGTAGATGATTAGAAGGCTTTTGTACAGACAAATCAGTGAAGCTGCAGGAGAAGGCAGACTCTGGTTCCTTGGGATCCAGAGATCTTTGGGATTATGGACAGTTGGTAGTTAAGGGACACTGCCCCTCTGCCAGCAGTCAGAGGGCCTGAACAGTGCCGGCTTCTGATGATCAGGAGGTCTTGGGTTTCACCTTCCTGCCCTGTAAAGTGTCAGAGGTAACAGGCAGGAGCAGCATGACAGCTTTGAGGCTGCTGTTCGCCTTGGTGAGAGAGGGCACTGTGGGGGTCTGGCTGTTCTGGAATTTGTGAAAAGGGAATGCATCGTGCATAGTCTTTCTCCCAGTAGTTCCCTTGCTGGGCATAGACCAAGGGCAAGGTGAGAGCCCATGAATTGGAGAATGACCATATAGCTGTAGTAGAAGACTAAGTCAGGTCAGAGAGCTCTCACTAAGTACCTGCTGCTCCAGGCTCTGAGGACACAAAGGTGCCCCTGCTCCAGGCCCTGGCCTCAAAGAGTCTGATGCAGTTTAACGGCCAAAAAGCTGTTGACTCATTCTGAGCTTTCTGATTGATCCCTCAGCCCCCAGGCCTTTCCAGTCACCCTGCTGTCTGTGTCTCCTTCCTAATTTTGTACTCTGGAAGTTGGCTTTTTGAACCCCAGACTTGTCCCCCTGTTACATCTGTCTTCCCTATTTGGGCCCACTGGTGTAGTCTGGTAAGGCCCTGTTGAATGCTGTCCCCGCCAGGCTGTGGCTGAGTGCACTGGGGAGCTCAGGGCCAGCCCAGCCAACCTGAGGCTCTCCTGGGGAGGCCTCATTCCAAATGTGTGGAATATTGATGACCGGGGCCTGGTTCTGAGTCCTCAGGCCCCATAACTAACAAAGATTTGTTTTCCCTTCAGGTTCTCTTCATTGCTGATGAAATACAGACAGGATTAGCCAGGACTGGGAGGTGGCTGGCTGTGGATCATGAAAATGTCAGACCTGACATCATCCTCCTTGGAAAGGCCCTTTCTGGAGGCTTATACCCTGTAAGCTTCTTCCTCCCCCTGTCCCTGTGTATTAAAATTGTACAAGCAGATTAACCAGTGATGGAGCACTGGGTTCAGCCAGTGTCTGCTGCAGATGCATTCCGGGACCAGCAGGTGGTTGTGTCCTTCAGAGTCTACAGTGAAATTTAATCAGTTTAGACATTTTGCTTGGAAAATTCATGGGAGCTGAGCTGGTTTCTGCTGTTTATGATTGGAGGAAAGGACAGTCAAACAGTGACATGTGGATGGGGGTTTCAGAGTGAAAGGGATGATTTCTGGCAGTTCTTTCATGGACTTTCATGTCTTTGGAAGGTAGTTAGCATGTTCTGAAATGCAGAAGATTTGCTGAATCGGCTAAAACCTATCAGGGTGCAGGGGTGTGGTTTCTACATGTTTGGTCCAGTCCACAAGCACTTTGACCTGTATGTTCAAGGAGCACTGGGGCTGAAGACCCTTTCACAATACCCTCTTTCCTTCTAGGTATCGGCTGTGTTATGTGATGATGAAATCATGCTGACCATTAAGCCTGGGGAGCACGGGTCAACTTATGGAGGCAATCCCCTGGCCTGCCGGGTGGCCATGGCATCCCTGGAGGTATGAGTGCTTCTGGCCACTGTGGCTTTCCCCCCTTGTCACACCTGAGAAATGTGTTGAGTTTTCCAAAGTTAGAGCTCCCACTGCTATCTTCAAGTAATATTATTTTTAAGGAAACTGAAATAATTTAAAGAGCAGCGGTAGAAATGTGAAAAGGCCAACAGCCTTAGATTTTGATGTGATGAGACAGAGGAGTGTGGCCGAGAGGAGGACCTCAGCCCTGCTCTGGGGCTTGGTTCTAGGGTCTGTGTCAGGCCCATTACATTTCTTTAGATTCCCCTTTAGGTCTGTAAGAGGGGCTTAGCTGTTAAGAGGCAGCACACATCTGCCCTGCCAAATGTCAGGCGCTTTAGGTGGGTGGGAGAAGCTCTCCAGACAGAGCCAGAGGCGCTGAAAAGGTGTGGGCAATGGAAGAGGGCTATTGGGGGTGATCACGTCGGTTTTCGTTCTGTGAACAGTAAGTAAGGCCCAGGATACATGTCAGTGGAGACAAGCACATAAGATCTGCTTGTAGTTCAGTAGGGGAAGATATGTTGTTCATTCATTCCAGTTGTGTCTGACTCGGTGACCTCTTTGGGGCTTTCTTGGCAAAGATACTAGAGTGGTTTGCCATTTCCATCTCCAGTTCATTTTACAGTTGAGGAAACTGAGGCAAGGAGGGTCAAGTGACTTGCTCAGGGTCACACAGCTAGAAAGTGTCTCAGGTCAGATTTGAACTCAGGAAGGTCTCTCTGTGCACTGTGGCGCCCCTTAGCTGCCCCCACAAATAGCTAATCCAAAGTAATACATCTTGACTGCACCAGGGAACTGGAAGGGGGGGGGAGGGGGAGAAGGTGCACAGAGCATGGCCGTGGGGGAGGGAGATTGCAGGAAGAACTGGGGCCTTTGGGCTGTCAATGCTGGGGGACAGGGGAGGCAGGGGTGAGGCCACAGACTTGGGAGCACCAGGTGGTTTGCTGGGGGATCCGAGTGCCCGGAAGAAGAGCTGGGTGGAGGGAGTTGTAGAGGGTGGTGTGGCCAGACCTGTGTGTGTGAGGGGGCAGGATTGGGGCAGGCAGGCCCACCGGCCTTCCTCTGCCCAGCTCACTGGCCCCTCCTTCTTCCTGGTCTTCTGCCACGGGACTGCCCTCTAATTTCTATGGGGGGTGGTGCTTTCTAAAGGTTTTGGAAGAGGAGGAGCTGGCCAAAAATGCCGACGTGATGGGCAACATATTGAGGAAGGAACTGATGAAACTGCCTTCTGACATTGTGACTGCTGTGAGAGGAAAAGGGCTGTTAAATGCCATTGTTATCAGAGAAACAAAAGGTACATCCACGGGATCCTGGGCTGGGATTCGGGCTCCTGGGGTGGGACACTGGCTCCTGGGCTGGGACTCCCAGGTTGTACTCCCAGGTTGGGACCGGAGGTTGTACATGGGTGACCTGGGTTTTCTTCAGAAGAGCTAAAATTTGGGCTGTATTTATGTGACTGTTCAGCAGATTGTTTCTTAAGTTCAGCTGTATTTGAAATGCACATAACTGAGCGAGCCACCCACTGACCCCAAAGAGTGTTCTTTCTTATTTTAAAAATGTACATAAAGATCCTGAGATGGTTTTCTCATTGAAGGTTGATGAGCTATATAGTAAGAAGGAAGCATTTGTTTCGGATTTCTGATTGTATGTTGGCTTGTCCTGTTTCATTAGTTTTTGTTCCATGACCTTGAGAGAGACGGGGGCTTTACGAGGCAGTGTCCAGTAATTTGTAGTCAGTTTTGTCAAGAGTCAGGATAATGTTCAGGAAAGAATTCTGCTGCTGCTTGTTTTCTTAAAGCTGTTGTCATCTTATTTTTATGGCACTCTTAAAATCAGAAAAACTTTCATCTCTCCCTTTTCTGCTAGTTTTTAAAGAAGTTTTCAGCAGTATAAAACATCTAAGCCATGTAGGAGAGAATGTTTAATGCTAGTACTTACTGTGAGGTGAGAACATGAGGTAGAAATGTTCTACCCCAAAGAAAGTGGGGTGGGTCCCTCAGTCCCCTGATCCTGGCAAACCCGGCTTGCTGCTGTGCCGTTGGAGGGTCCTGGCTCTGGCTGATCCCGGCTGGCTTCTGTCTCCATCCCCTCACCTGTTTGTGTGTTTCTACCTGTTCATGCCCAGGATCTGAGGGGGCAGCTGCGGGCCATGTTTTAGGTCAGGTTGGGCTTTGCCCTTGAGGCGGAGCAGGCTCCCAGGTCAGATCTTGATCTTGAAGAACCATAAATGGGTGATGCCCCAAGTTCTCACTGATAACAGCAATGTTTGTGATGTTTGTGTCCTTGTTTTCTCTTTAGATTGTGATGCTTGGAAAGTATGTCTTCGACTGCGTGACCATGGACTTCTGGCCAAACCCACCCACGGGGACATAATCAGGCTGGCGCCGCCCCTCGTGATCAAGGAAGATGAGATCCGAGAGTCGGTGGAAATTATCAACAAGACCATCTTGTCTTTCTGAAAGCTTTTCATCTTCCATTGTGTCCAGGGGTTGGCTCAAGGCAGGTGGTGCATTTATGTGCTGAAAGCCTCTGCTCTCAGGGCAAGCATGATCCACTCCCATGTGTCTTAAAGAACTTCCCTTTTTATGTTCATCTAGAATAGAGCAAAGATTTGGTCACCTGCAGTTTGCTGTTTACTGTAACCGATTAACTTTATTGTCTTCTTTCTGAGCTAAATGTCTGATTTCTATTTGCGTGTTGACATCTTTTAAATTGCTGGAAGTATTGGCCGCCGAGCCTGTAATGGAATGTATGTGTGCGTTTTCATAATTTTGCCTTTTTAGAAAGGCACAAAAAAACTTTTGTATTTGAAACATTTTACTCCAGGGGGATTAAGTGGAAAATTTGCTGACTTTCAAGTGAATCAGGCAAGTCCAGCAGCACACTCCTGGGGGGGTGTTTGGTCACAAACCTGTTTGTCTGATGCTAAACAGGATTTGATGGTAGGAACTGGGTGGAGAATGCCGATGTGTGTGTGTGTGCGTGCGCGCACCTGGGTCTGATGGGACTTGAGCCTTGCATCGCTTCCCGGCATCCCCATCTCTTTATTTTTGTTTGACTCTTTAAAGCAGTGTTGGCAATGGCCTGCTATAATCTGCCATTCTAAAGCTGTTCCCTCTTCTGAAGCTTCAAAATTTTGTTTATCCTAAAATAAAGCCTTTATTGAAGCTGTCTGTTCACTTTCCCCCAGGGCGTTGCCACCTTAGTCCTATTTGCCCTAAATTTATTGGGCCTTCTGGAGTGTTGACTTTAGCTGGGGAGCTTGGGGGGACAGATGGAAGGGCTGGACTGTGGAGAGCCCTGTGCCCAGTGAGCTGGGCATCTGCCAGTGGCACAAACAGTGGGCACGTCCAGATGATCCTGGTTTGTTAGGGCCATGTCCCTTCATTTCTTTTGGCCCTGAGCCCCTGGGGTAGCAGAAACTTCACCCATCAAGGGCAGGATTTAGCCCTGGAGCCTAGAGATGGCCTGTGGTTCTAGAGGGCCCTTCATTTGGCTGGTGAGCCTGTCCCACCCATGGTGGACGTTGGTACTCCAAGCACGGCAGTGAACCCTTGACTGTCAGACTTCCCATAGGGTTTGTTATAAGACTCATTGGGCTTAGAGTGTCAGCTCCCAGAAAGTGGGTATCATTTCACCATCTTCTTCTGCCCACAGTGCCTGCCACATTGATAATTGCTTACTGATTTGAATGACTTTGAAGTTACTCTGCTCCCTTCCCATAGTCCCTTTATTTCTTTGCCCCTCTGTCCTACCCAACCTCTTTTTCCTGGGCTGGACCAGTAACTTTTGAAGGTACTTTGAGACCCTGGGAGGGAGGAGTTGGGCCTAAATCAAGAAGAGGGAGAGGAACAGGAATGGGAAAAAGAAAAACCCCCATTAAATAGTGGGACTAGTTTTCTGGGGCTTAAATGATCACCTATTTAAGCTGTTTCAAGCAGAGATCCCCCAGACCTTTATGTGTGACATTATTTGTTCCTTGAACAACCCTGTGAGGCAGGTGCTACTCTCCCCATTTTACAGATCAGCAGATGGGCTTGGACTGAGTGACTTGCTTGGGGTCCCAGCTCAGAAGTCTCTGCTCTAGGATTTGAACCTGGGTCTCAACTTCCAAAGCCAGGGCCCTCAACACGGCACCACTTGCCCTAGTGAACTTCTTAAAGAATATGGAGTCCTTTACCCAAATAAATAAGTTTGAGGAGGGAGGGGGGAGGGGTTTCTACATAATAATGGCATAGTATTAAAGCTGTAAAAAGGGCTGATAAAAGGAAGAGGCCCTCTTCTGGAGGCAAGCAAGCTGCCTGCCCCACTGTGAGACGAGAAAGAAAGGCTTCCCTGCTAGCCTGGGTTAGTTTGTTCATGCTTGAGGCAACTGGCCCTTTGGGGGAGGTCACTGCCAGCAGACTGTTCAGGGGACCTGGTGGTTGGTCTTCCTATGGCTTCCAGATTGTGGGGTGGAGCACACCAGCTTCAAAACCCAGGGCTTTAGTGGAGGGGAAGGGTTTGCAACTAACTGATTCAATATGGATGTGGTAGGTTCTTTTAAGAAGTGGGTGCTGCAGAGCCATTTTCCTCCATGGGCAGAGGAGGACTGATGACATGGCCACTTTAAGCAGCTCTGGGATTCTTACTCTGCAAGACTCCTGTCCAGCTTGAAAAAGGAGGACCTTGCCTGTTGCTTAAGAAGATGGAAGCCATCTGCCAGGAGTCCCTCAGACTCTGACATTGTCACCCATGGTCTGTACTCGTCCCTGAGGAACAGGTGGTCTTCTTGTCAAGACCAACGGGTAGCTTGTGCCCTGATCCCATCTCCTCCTGTCTTCTCTAGGGTCTTGGCCTATTTCCTTCCCCACCCCCTTTCATCTTCATTTTCTCCTTAGTGACTGATTCCATTCTGGCTTCCTACAAGGATGCTGAGGTCTCCCCCATCCTTAAAAAACAAAAGAAAACACCTCCCCCGCCCACTGTCTTGGGCGTCTTTCCATGATTCCATCTTCAGGTTTCCTGGAGTCTATGGAATCATTGCCTCCATCTTCTTACCTCCCAACGGCTTGCAATCTGACAACTGCACCATTTTACTGAAACTGCTACTGAAAGTTACAGGTCTCTCGAATGCCCTTAGCCAGTCGCCCTTTCTCTGGGATTGCTTTTTTTCTCCCCTGGCTTCTATGGCAGAGACCATTTGGTCATCCCACCTGTCTCCTCAGTCTCCTTTTCTGGATCATTAACTGAGGTGTCTCCCAAGGCCCCGCTCTGGGTCATCACGCTTCCCCATCTCATCTCCTCATTTGTTCCCATGAGTTCAATTCTTGTCTCTAGGCAGAAGACTCCCAAATCTCCAGTCCAACTCTAATCATTTCCCAACTGACTACTCTGGTACATGATGTCTAGAAGCTCATCCCGCAAAATGACATCACTGAGATTAGCTTCTCAGTGCCCTGTGCCCCAGGGAGCCTCCCCACCTCCCTCTGATAGGAGAGGTTGGAGAGCGGACATTGTGCATCTTCCATTTAAGGAGGCTGCCCAGTGCCCAGCGCTGCCATCTCAGTCTCTCACTCAGCTTCATAATGCCCCCGTTACGCCCTCTTCCACCCCTCCCCTGCACTTCAGCTTTTTATGTGTTAGATTAGAAGCTCCTGGAGGGCTTTTTTTGTTTCTCTGGTGCCTGGCACATAGCAGGCCCTTAGACATTTGCTGACTGAAATCTCTCCTGAAGTCCAGGCTCACATTGGCAGATGCCTGCTGGGTGGCCCCTCCCCTATGTCCCACAGATGGCTTCAGCTCCACTTGTCCAATGTGGGCCTTAGTCTTCTCTAGATTTGCCCGTTTCCTTCTGTTCTCCCCAGCTCACCACCTTGGGGTGACCGGGACTCTTTCCCCATCTCCCATATTCAGTCAGTTGTGGGGTCTCCCAACCTGTCCCTTCTTTGACCTTCACACTGGCACTGCCCTGGTAATGCCCGATTCATCACTGCTTTCTGGATCATTGCCATAGCTTTCTATGGTCTTCCTGACTCCAGGTTCATCTGTCTGTCCCTCTCCCCCCCCCCCCCGCCCCTCCCCAAGAAGGGACAGGTTGGGAGACCCCACAACTGACTGAATATGGGCCCCTGCGCCATTGCCCCAAGCTCTACACCCTGCCTTCCCTAAGCAGCCAACAAATGGATATTTCAGAAGTACAGATGTGACCACATGACCATCAGTGTTCTGGGACAAGCCACGTTTCCAGCCTGGCCTGGGATTCTCTCCTCTTCCCTCCTCACTCTCTGCCCTTCCAGACCTTCATGCATGGAGGGGTTGTTGGCAGCTTCCCCTTTGTCTACACTGGTTCCAGACATCTCCCTCAGACCTGCCGCTGTATGGTACCCTCTGCTGCCTTCCCTCACCTCCCAGGTCTGTAAATAGTCAAAGATATGCTGGCTGTCTCCTGTTTTACCAAGCCTTTCTGGGCCTCAGTTCCCTCATCTGTCAAATGAGGAGGACCGTGCCTGTAGTAGCTACTTGGCAGGGTGGCTGTGAGGCTCAGACTCAGGCTTGAAAGCTCTCTGTGGTCGCTGGTCCTGGCCCCTTTCAGTTATGCTGCAGGCCCCAGGGCTCCTCAGCCTGCAGGTCGGGCCAAAGCACCTCCCAGATCCCTTCCAGGCCAAGCAAAGGAGAAGCCCGAGCAGCCCCAGCCCCACTGCTGGTCAGGGGTTGGCTCTAGTCGCCCCTGAAACCCGCCCTCTGCTGCTCTCTGCCGCTCACACTGGGAATCTCCGTGCAGCTGCTCCCTGGAGCTCACCTCCTAGACCAAAGCATCCAAACCAGATAAGAAATGAATTTATGGGAACAAATGAGGAGATGAGATGGGGGAGCGTGATGGCCTTGCGAGCCACCAGATAATTAACTGGGCTGCTGGGTGGCACAGTGAAAAAAGCACTGGCCCTGGAGTTAAAATCTGGCCTCAGACACTTAACACAAAAAAAACCTAGCCCTGTGACCTTGGGCAAGTCACTTAACCCCAACTGCCCTAAATTACCCCCCCCCCAAGCATATATATGTACACACTACATGTATGCATGTGTGTATGTATGTATATATCCAACAGACCACTTGAAAGCTATCCATCTTTCTGTGAGCCCTTGGGGACCTGTGGGCCCCAGGCTAAGAACCCCTGACCTTGAGGTTCATAGATCTAGGCCTGGGTGTGACCTCAACAATCATCTTGGGCAACCCCTTCATTTTATGGAGAAGAAAACTGAGGCCAACAGGGGAAGGATTTACCCAAGGCCACATGATAATTTATATAGCCTGGTCAGGTTTGTAAAGTACTTTCCATCCATTTCGCCCCTCTCAACACCATCCCTCCACTCCCTCTCCTTTCCCACAGGCCCTGACAACCAGGTGGCCCCTGCCCACATGAGCCCTTGGTCCTGTCCCTTCTGGCCTCCAGCAGACTGCAACCCCAGACACCTCTTCTCATAATCTCTGACCTCTCCTCTCTGCAATCCTGTGACTCTGGCCTCCTTCCTCCCCTCACAAGACACTCCACATTCTACTCTGGGCATTTTTATTGTCTGTCAGTCAAGGACCACTTATTAAGTGCCTACTGTATGCCAAGTACTGGGCTGTGCTGGGGATATAAAGAGGCAAAAGACAGTCCTTGCCCCCAGGGGCTTACAGCCTAATGGGTGCCCCCCCCCCCGGAATTCTCTGCCTCCTTCAAGTCCCATCCAAACCCTCACCTTCTGCCCCCAGAGTTTCCTGATCCCAGCCCATGCCGGGGCCTCCTCTCTTCCTCCTGTCTCTGCCATGTCACACAGGGCCCTTTGCATGTTGTCTCCCCTACTGGGCTGTGACCTCTCTGGCATCAGAGATCATCTTCCACCTTTCGTTGTGTATCCAGCACTTAGCACAGGGGCCAATCATAGCCCCCAGCCCAGCCTCTGGGGCTCCTGGTTTAGGTTGTGGTGGCTTAGAGTGAGGGTCCATAGCAATTGTTTTCTGTTCTGGCCAGAAGCTTTGAGGGTCTTTCCTCTCCTGTAATGTTAATGGGATTTAAGATCTTCCTGGCCCATTAATAGGCCTCATAGTGGAGTCCATTAAGGGAAGCTTGCTTGGGGGCAGCTTGCTTGTAGGAAGGCTTTCATACCTTTTGCTAATTTCTAGTTAGGCCCTGAGTCATCAGGGTTGTGATGCCTTCTGGCTCTGAGAAGTGTATATATACTCTGAGTTGGTATGGGCTCACTTACAAGAAGGGTCTTAAGATTCCCTGGTCCAGATGTTCAGAGCTCCCTGACTGCTCACATGAGGGGATCTCTCGATCCAGGGATGTATGTAAAGTGTGTAGTTGATTCAGGCAGTCAGAGCCCTGTCTGTTGGTCTTAATTTCTCTGCTTGTATTTTCTCTGTTTGTATATTTTCTGAAGTTCAGGGTGCTGACTTTTCCCTGAACTAGTGAGTGAAATTAAAACGATTGTTGACCTCTTAAACAGCTCTCTTTCCTGGTAAAGCAGATCTAAGAACCTGTGCTAGCAGCCCTCCTGGGGATGCCCCCCCACACCAGATGGATATTTTTGTGATGGTAAACTAGTGCATCTTTCATCTCACTTCTTACCTAGCCCTCAGTCAGTGAATGGGCATTGCCTCAGACAAACTGAGGCCTGGGAAAGGCCAAGGTCACTCCCTACATCCCAGGCTACCACCTGTCGTCTTGACTTTTGTCCTGCCACTGGCCTTTGATGCCTCTGCTCTGCAGGAGAGAGTAAGGCAGGTGACTGTACTGCAGTAATGCACTTTAATCCAATTTATGCACAAGTCAAGACCCCCCTCCTGCTGTCACTGGGCCTCTTAGAGGAGGAAGGAGGTACAGCAAGAAGCTCCAACATAGTGCTTAATGGGTTCTTATGGTCTTGGTTTGACTTGGTGAGTTTGACACTAGAGGGAGCTGTCTGGAAGTGGAGAGCTGAGGTGCCGATGAGATGCGAGCCTAGCAACACAGCAAACAGCTCATGCTTTGGTATTTTAAGTTTCAGTTTCTCAGGGCAAGAGAGAAAGAATCAGGAATTACTTTGTCATGGTTGGGGCTGGTCAAGAAAGGATCCACTTGGCTTTTCCCGGCTCTGCTGAGAGGAAGGCCTGGCAGGTAGTGGTGGGATTCTTTCAGCTTTCAGGCCCTATAGCAGTGCCCAGCAAGAGATCTTGAGTAGTTGTCTAGGGTTCAGTGCTGGAAAGAGACCCCCAAGAGAAGCTGTCTGTTTTCTGGAGAAGGAAAGGGAGGCCTGGAAAGGAGAAGCCAGCAATTGCCAGTCCCTCAGGCAGTCAGACCCAGAGCCTGGATTTAAACCCAGGTCCTCAGACTTCCAAGGTCTAGCACTTTTTACACTGTACCACTTAAAGTGATTTGCCCAACCATAATGGCTACTTATAAAACTACTCAAAAAATTTTAAATGAATGGATGAAAAAAGCATTTATTAAGAGCTTATCATGGACCAGCATCATGGTAAGTGCTGGGAATATAAAGAAAGTATTGAGATAGGCCCTGTTCTCAAGAAGCTCATATTCTTTTGGGGCAGGACAACAAAAGAGGTGATCCCATGGAGAAGTGGGCACTTGTGGGGAAGGTAGGCAGTAAGGTGCAGTGGTCCAGGTGTCAAATCATACAGTCTAGCTTGGAATGTAGAGGTGAAGATAAAGTTGAATTCGAACACATCTATTTTTAAGTGTTATTACCATGAATAAAACCAAATTGTTGATCCAATTGATAACTCATGAAAACTTAACATTTCTGGATCTTTAGTAGCCTTGAATGATGAGGAATCAGCTGCTGGATCTAGTCCCTAAATGGTGTTGAAAGGAAAATTTTTCATCTGGGCTTTTCATTCTAACTAATGAGGCAAAAGTCAGGACAAAGAGGATTAAAAGGAGTTTACTGGAGCATATCAAGGTGGCAATACATTGATGGAATGGTTTCAAGGTGGGGCCAGCTTTTACTGGGAACTTTAAAGACAATTCCAATGGGTCCGGCTGAACAAAAGAGACTGGGTCCTTGCTTCTCAGCTCCTTCCCAAGGGAGCAAGCATGTGACAATCTGCAGGTAAGGGTACATACGTCACAGATGTGACAAATAGCAGTTAATACAAAAATTGTGCACTGGGTGATGCCTCTTCCAATACTAAGAAGCAGGGTTGGAAACAATGAGAAAGTCAGCATAACTTTTAATAAGGGGTTGCTCATTTGGTCCTCATAATAAACTGTGAAATAGGTGCTAGAGATGTTTTGTTCTCCTTGTACAGGTGGGGAAACTAAGGCTAAATAATTGATTTGTCTGTGATTTATCCAGGGTAGTAAGTTGAAGAGCTGAGACTTAACCCTGGTCCTCAGATTCTAAATCCAGATTCCCCCCTCTCCCTATTCTACACCTCCCCTTTTTATTCCAGAAGCATTCATTTTGTTTGGGCAGGAGCATTTCATTTTTATGTAATCAAAATTATTTGTTTTACTTCTTGAGAAGTATCCCTTGTTTGGTTAAGAATACATATCCTGATAGTAGAAACAGGACCTCCCTGTGGCTCTGGCTCCCACCACCTCCAATTCATGTAAAAAGGGACTCTAAACAAACTTTGGAGCTGCAGAACCCACAAAATGACTCAGAGAAGCTAACCTCCCGCTGAGGACAGCCTGGAAGGCTGGCAGGAATCGGCCAGCTCAGTGCTCTGGGAGCTGAGCCCAGCCCCACACTGAGGGCTTTAGCCCAAGGGCGGGCCTGACCAGCCCCCGGCCAGTGGGACTCCAGATCAGCAGCAGCTGTGGCAATCCAGAATAATCAACACATAGATTCGAAGGACAAAGTGAGAGGTCAGTGCAGTGTGAACTTTGGGACCAAAAGGTTTTTGCCCCTGGAGGTTGTGGTGCAGCCACTGCCACATGACAGCTTCAGCTCCTGGCCTGAAGAGTGTAGGGGGACCAAGCACCCGTCTGAGGGGTAATCGATTGTAGCGGCAAGCACCCCAGTGGCCTGTGATAGTAATGGCAATTAAAGATTCCCCTGTATTGGCTTGGTTTTCAAATTGATTGTGTTAAAACCCAGAGCTTGTTAATCCCACCTGTGGGATGGACTTGTTGATGTGAAAAGAAAGTCCTGAACTGGGAGGAGCTGGTGACGTAGATTTGGAGAGACACTAGAGAGAGGTGGAAGATCTTTTTGGAAGCAGCACCTCGTGGAGAGAGAGAGACTAAGAGAATTGCTGGTGGCCGCTTTGAATTGCCCTGGACTTTTGAGACCTGCCCCCTGAGCTGCCAAGGACTGAGGAGACATGGCTGTTTTGCTGGTACTTTGTCTGTCTGTAAAAAAAAAAAAAAAACAGATTTGTCTATCACCAGTAGACAGTCCTTTTGTTGAAGAAGTCCTGGAACCTGGCTGTCCGCTAAGAAGGCCTGAGACTGTCCTGCAGACAGAGAGTGAATACTGTCCACTGGTGAGGGACAGTGCTGTTGTTGCAGGGGTCTGGAGACTGTCCTGCAGAAAGAATGAATACTGTCTACTGGTGAAGGACAGTGCTGTTGTTGCAGGGGTCTGGGAGCCTTTCTGTTGGTTCAGAAGCCCTGAAGAAGGATTTTCTTGTTGTATGTTTACAGAAATCCTGGGAGAGGGCTTTGCTAATGTGTTCAGGGGTTCTAGGACTGTTCTACAGACAGAGGATAAATTCATGAAGGGACTGGCAATGTATCTTATGGCCTTGCTAAGCCTTGTCTCCCCAGGAACTAAGATTGCTGAGAACTTGCCTCGTGTCAAGATGAAGAAAAGACCTCCATTTGGGTATTAAGTGCTGTGTTTAAACTTGATGTAACTCTGGGGTAGATTCAATTGGGATCCAGGGGTGGGGAACTTTTGACCTTATTGTGCTCTGTGATTGACAAATGAAGGTACTTTAC
>NW_027186352.1:11770904-11786450 GCF_028583685.1 Petaurus breviceps papuanus
ACTGGTGAAGGACAGTGCTGTTGTTGCAGGGGTCTGGGAGCCTTTCTGTTGGTTCAGAAGCCCTGAAGAAGGATTTTCTTGTTGTATGTTTACAGAAATCCTGGGAGAGGGCTTTGCTAATGTGTTCAGGGGTTCTAGGACTGTTCTACAGACAGAGGATAAATTCATGAAGGGACTGGCAATGTATCTTATGGCCTTGCTAAGCCTTGTCTCCCCAGGAACTAAGATTGCTGAGAACTTGCCTCGTGTCAAGATGAAGAAAAGACCTCCATTTGGGTATTAAGTGCTGTGTTTAAACTTGATGTAACTCTGGGGTAGATTCAATTGGGATCCAGGGGTGGGGAACTTTTGACCTTATTGTGCTCTGTGATTGACAAATGAAGGTACTTTACTTATGTTTGGAAACTAATCTCCATTTGAGAAGAGGGGCTTTGTGGTGGACTAAATGAAGGTATAGCCTAGGGGTGGAGAAGTATTTAGACCAGGGACTTTGTAATTGATTGAATGATTGGAAGGTCCTGGGGTGAGGTAGTCCTTGGAGATTATTTAATCACACTTAGTAAATGCTGTATTTTGAATGATGTCATGTTTTGATCTTCTCTGTTCTTGGTTGGTCACTGAATAAAATAAGAGAGCACCTATGCTGGTATTTTGAACCTGGGAAGTTGCCTTCTTTTGGCATTACATTACATGGCCCCAGGGTGTCTGCCAACACAGGTTCTTAGATCTGCTTTGTTAAAGGAAAGCAAAATGGGTTAACAAGCATACTTTAATCAGTCAAATATGTATCGTTTACCTAGTTCAGGGGAAAAAGGTCAGCACCCTGAACTTCAAAGTATACAGACAGAATTATCAAGACAGAGAAACAGATCAAGTAGACAGATTTCCAAACTGTCTAACCATTACATCCATACCAAATCAACATCTGGGTTTTTCAAAGCCTAGGGAGGCTCTCAACAACAGCTTCCCAGAATCTCATCTGATCAAATCACAGAACACTTCTCAAAGTGAGCCCCAAAACAAAGCTACACATCAGGGCTTATATAGCCTTCTCCTGGCTCAGAGAATGTAACAACCTTATTGAATCACTGGCCAATCAAGAAGTATCTACTGAAAAACAAGCCTCCCACCCCAGGCTCCAGGTGCACTTTAGCCTAGGGGCAGGGAAGATCTTAAAAATTTACATTCCCATTATATTCAGGCCCAAGATCTTTCATGCCCATAGCATAGTCAATTTACTTTTGAATTAGCACTAAACATCTCTTAGGTCACATCTTCAAGATACAGAACTAAAGTTATTAAAGTGGCCACTGGGCCTTAATCAAACACAAAGTACATTGCATTACCACCTCAATTCAAAACAAGAGTCCAAATAAAGTTCTCTTGGGTGGAGGGGGGGGTGTCCTTCCCTTCACACAGCTCCAGCCCCTGCTTCCAAGTACAGAGAGGGGGCTGGGCAACAAAACCAACAAGGTGGGGTCCTTGGGGCACTTCATCCCACCCACCATAGTCACAAGTCCATCCTCCCCCAGGGTCCCAAACTGTGGGATGCAGCAAGGAAACACATTCAGAGCCCCTGCTTTGCTGCTCAGTTCTTGTCTTTTCCTGTGGCTGAATCCCGAACTCCTGGGTTCCTTCTCCTCCCACAGGCAGCATCGGCTCGATGCAGGCAGCTCACCATTCCTGCTCTCAGCTCAGCGAAGTCTGCATGCAGGCCATTCTTCTCTCCTGGTCCATGGCTCCACAGAGTCACAACTGGGAAACAAACAATTATCCCAGCCCCCACACTTTCCTTTTACTCTGCAGATCTCATTCTTGTCGCCATTTTGTAGCAGCAAGGACCCCAGCGTCCCCAGGGTGTCTGCCAACACAGGTTCTTAGATGTGCTTTGTTAAAGGAAAGCAACTCAAAATGGGTTAACAAGCTTACTTTAATCAGTCAAATATGTATCGTTTACCTAGTTCAGGGGAAAAAGGTCAGCAACCCGAACTTCAGAGTATACAGACAGAATTATCAAGACAGAGAAACAGATCAAATATACAGGTTTCCAAACTATCCAACCATTACATACATACCAAATCAACATCTGGGTTTTTCATAGCCTAGGGAGGCTCTCAACAATGGCTTCCCAGAGTCTCATCTGATCAAATCACAGAACACTTCTCAAAATGAGCCCCTGGTCAACCTTATTCTCATTGAATTTGGGTCAGGAAGGGAATGACATACACACTAAATAGGGTATCTCACCCTACAAGAGAGTAGGGGGGAAGGGGATGAGAGGGAGGGATGTTGGAAGGGAGGGCAGGCTTGGGGGGGAGGGAAGCTGGAAGTACCCACTTTTGAAAAGGACCAGGATCAAAGTAGAGAATAGAACAAGTGGGAGGTGGGATAGGAGGGAGGGAAATATAGTCAGTCTTTTAAAATATATCTACTATGTTATTGTTTTGCACTAGCTACACATGTACAACCTATACTGAATTGCTTATCTTCCCAGTAAGGGTGGGGGACAAGGGAGGAAGGGAATGAATCTGGAATTCAAAGTTTTAAAATAAAATGTTTAAATACATATATATATATATATGCTATTATTAATACTATTTTACATGTAATTGGGAAATAAGATATACAAGTGATGAGGGATGGCTCTCAATAGGTTCAGCAGGAAATCTGATCTTTATGTAAGACCAGAAAGCCTTCGATTCAGTCTAGAAAGAACTCAGCCCAGGCCAACTTGGAGTCAGAGTTGTAAAAGTTTATTGTATGCTTTACAGCGGGCAAGGATCCTTAAGGGACCTGCAAGTTTATTGTTAGGCTGTATAGTGGGCAAGACTCCTTTAGGGGACCTGCAACCTTAAAGGGGTAGAATTAAGTTTTATATAGGATAATCCATAGTAGAACCTGTGGCACTTATGCTAACTAGGTGATTAAGGGTGGGATTAGGGAGGAGTTAAGGTGGGGCCAGTGTTTAAAGGAACAGGCATTTTTAATGTAACTTTGTACCGTGTTTCCCTGATAATAAGACCTATCCCGAAAATAAGCCCTCCCCTTACTGTGTAAGATTCCTCTAAAATAAGCCCTCCCCCGAAAATAAGCCCTATTGAGATTGCTACTGTAGTGAAGGTGATCCCCTGCTCTACATGCTACATTACGGTACCCTCTGTATGCACCGTCCCGTCCCCCCCCCCCCCCAGTGAAATGCACTCGAGCTCTGAGCTGCATCCAATCAGAGCTGCTGCAGTGAGCGTGTCATCCTGTTCTTCCCCAGTGATTTGCTTATTGAATAAAGGTACATTTTTTTGTTCACATTTACCTGTTTATTAAAATTGCTGTCAATGTTCATTAAAATAAGCCCTCCCCTGAAAATAAGCCCTCTGGTATTTTTCTGTCCAAAAAAATAATAAGACAGTGTCTTATTATCGGGGAAACACGGTAGGTGTATTGCCCATAATTCACTGGGAAAAAGCCCAAGGTGGGGGGGCTATCTGTAGGTGTGGTTTTAGGCTGGAAATGTCACTAAGTCAGCTATCGGTCAAGGGCTGACTGAGAAGTGCCCAGTCTGCCACCCATCAGTGTCATGGTTGACAAGATTGATGTCTGGGAACCAAGGCTCTTAAGGAGTTAACCCAGAGATAGGGTCCTGAAGGATTCATTGAGGCAGCCAAGGAGTCAACCTAGAGATAGGGTACCAAAGGATTCGTGGGGGCACTATACAAGGGGAAGATAATAGTTGCTTAAGCTGGAATGTTGATAGATACTTTAGTGAAAGATTCACAGGAATAGCTTGTTATTGTTCCAAGCTGAGATAAGCAATTCATGAGTTGTTGCTGGGCAGAGTTGATGCTCTGAAGCTGGGGATAGGGGCAGAGTTAATGCTCTGAGACTGGGGAGTGGGGGGGTGTGATTTTACAAACTGGTTTTAAAGACTGATGTTACAAATTGGTTTTACAAATTGATGTTACAAATATATATCCCAAGCACTCCATCACAGGCACTGGGGCATAGAGATCCACTATGCTCTACTGGAAAAGTTGAAGGGGGTATGGGAGAAGATATGGGAGAGAGCAGATTGGAGGAGGGTATATCCTGTGGGACTGCTTTTTTGAGGCGGTAGGTAGGGGAAAAATGGGGAGAAAATTTGTGACTCAAAATGTGGAGGAAATGAATGATGTAAATCAGAAGTTAATAAAGCGTTTGAAAAAGGAAAAAAAAAGGATGAGAAAAAAAAGAATACGTGTCCTACCCATAGCTGTGAGAGGTTTCTGATCTGTTTCCCTTCTAATTTTATTTTATTGTCTGATTTTTAATATCAAGGCCACTCATTCATTTAGAATGTATTGTGCAATATGGTGTAAGGTACTGGTATAAGCCTGACTTCTGCCAGACTAGCAGACAAGAGTTTTTATCAAGTAGGATTTTTTTCCTGCAAAAGTTTTCAGGTCGACCTCTGGATATGTTTGGAAGCCTTTCAGGTTGTTTTTAAGTCGATAATTGGATTGTTCCGAAATACTCTAATGACACTGGTAGTGTCATGTTAGGGCTCCTGAGGTTTGTGAAGGACATAGTTAAATTAGTGAGTGTCCCGAGCTGGGGAGCCAAGATGATAAGGGGCTTCCTGTTCTTGTCATAGAAAAATGAGCTGAAGGAATTTGGGCTGCTAATCCTGGAGAAGAGAAGCCTCAGAGGGCTATGAGATGATGGCCGTGCCCATGTCTTTGCAAAGCTGTCGAATTCTTCGACAAGTGAATTCCATTATGCTAACAAAATTGAGGTGACAACTAGGATAACAGTGTAAATTGGGAGAAAACAAATTTGCTTTCAGGATCTGTGCTAAATGTCCACCATCCAAAACATCTCTATTTCCTCATCTCTAAAATGAGGCTGTTGGATTAATCAGAGGCTCTCAGCCTGGGATCCATGAACCCCCGAAGTCCATGAATTTCACCAGCCTGTATAGAGTTCTGTGACACAGAAATAGGTCAAGAATCCCTAGCTGGACTATCTCTGTGGCCCCTTTCAGCTCTTAAGTCTACAATCCATCACCCATCAATCTACATGCCAATCAATGGCCTAGGGAAGAGATGCTTGAAGGAGGCATCCTCTTGTCCCTCCCACTCTTGTCTGATTGCTTTCTGTAGACAGTTTGAGGATTCCATAAGGCAGGGCAATAGAAAGATCAAAGAGAACTCCCAGATATGTAAGTGCTTTGGAGAGGAGCCTGGGAGCCTCTGTGTAAGTCAGTGCAGACGCAGGCAGCCACAAATGCATAGTCTTCCCCCTGACACTTCGTGGGCTGTGAGGTGGTGCCGTGGATAGAGCTCTGGGTTTGGACTCTGTAAAATAGGGTAAGAGCAGCACTTTCTTCTCAGGATGATGACATATGTGAGTCACTTTGCAAACCTCAAAGTGCTCTAGGAATGTGAAATATCACAGCACCCCTGGCTCAGACATCCCAGGGGTGTTGTGAGGCTCAAAGGAGTTGACCTCTCTGGAGTTTTGCAAACTCTACAGAGCTTTTAACATTATTTGTTCCTATGCATGTCCATTAACCAGTAGAACTAAATTGATGGAAGGGATGCTTGGAGATCATATAATCCCACACACTCATTTTACAGATGGGGAAACTGAGTCCTAGAGAGGCCAAGGGCTTCAGGTTTAAATTCTAAAAGTGCCCCGCCCCCTACCCTCTTGTGAGGGTGTCCACAGTGAAATAGGCAATGATATGCTCACAGCCTCAGGTGTTTGAGCAAATGTCCAGTTTTCTGAAAGGACATCAGAGAAAACACCTCGAGTGTAACAATACATATTATGTATGTGTAATATGTACATTATACATGTATATACATATATGTGTATGGATGGATGTGTGTTACATTTTTTCTTCTTTTCACCTAAATATCCATACCTAGTTCTAATTGGAGGGCAGAGGGAACCAGCTTGTGAAAGAAATTGGGGTAGGGAGGAAGAGGAAGCAGTAAAGGAAAAAAACAATCTGGGGTGGGGTGAGGGCAAGTCAATCCTTTGGCTTTCTCTCTGGCTGCTTTAGCTCTTTGGGCCCTAAGCAGAGAGGACTCTTGTGAGTTTGGACTTGGCAGGAGCTGAGCTATGTCCTGCCAAAGCAGAATCCTTGGGTGGGGAGCTGCTTAAAAGGGCAGGAACATGTGAACTGGACTTCCTTGTCCTCCCATAGTGGTCTGGGAGTGGGTCCGAGTGGGTGGACCTGGGGACTCGGATGTAGACACAGGGGACAAAGCTGGGAAGGAAACCAGCAAATGTGTAACATTGTAGATATTGAAAAGGAAACTGAAGGGAGACAGCATGGTTACAATGTATAATGTACAATGTTTCCTGGGGAGGCTGATCATTAAATATTATTTAATTGAACTGGAAACTGCACAGATCCCTGCTTCTAGAGGGAATTCTGGCCCCTCAGTAGAACAGGGTATTGATTGGAGGCGTGCTGGACTTGAGGACAATAGAGGCCTCGGTTGGAATCCTGCCTCTGACCCTGAAGGAGTCAGTAACTGTGAGATATTAACTTACTCCCCCGAGCCTGTTTCCTCCCCTGTAAAATGAAGACCATAGAAGAGATGTGGGAAGACCACTGGCTCTGGGGTTGGATGCCCTGGCTTAAATCTTGGCTCTGTGGCCACCTGTCTGACCATGGACAAGACATTTCAGGTCCTTTGGCCTTAGTTTCCCCATCTGTAAAAACAGGGGGTTGCATTGACTGACCCATGAGGTCCTTTCCCTAAATCAAAGGGGATGAACAGTGGAGGCACTTTTTGGGGCATAGTTCCAAACTGCTTTCCAGAATGCCTGTACTAATGTGCAGTTCCACCAACAGTGCATTAGTGTTTCTGTTTTCTCACAGCCCCAACCAGCATTGATCATTTTTCCTTTTTGTCATATTTGTCAATCTGATGGAATTTCAGAGTCCCCTTGATGTGCATTTTTCTATTGGTGATTTGGAGCATTTTTAAAAAATAAGATGATACGTGGTTTGAATTTCTTCCTTTGAGAGTAGTTGCCTGCTCATATCCTTCGACAGTTTATTTATTGATAATGGCCCTGTTGTTTATAAATTTGAGTCAATTCCTTATATATCTTGAATATGAGACCTTTTACCAGAGAAACTTTCTGTAAAGATTTTTGCCCCTACTTAACCTGTTTCCCTTTTCCTTTTGACTACGTTGTTTTTATTTGTGAAAAACCTTTTATATTTTACATAATCAAAGTTGTCCATTTTGTTTTCTGTGCTTCTCTTTAGCCCTTGTTTGGTCATGACCCGTTCCCCATTTGTAGATCTGAAAGGCAATCTCTTTGGTGCTTCTCTCATTTATGTCATTCTTTTTGGTCTAAGTCATGTATCCATTCGGTGCTTATCTTGACATAGGGTGTGAGATGTTGGTGTCTACCTATTTTTTTGCCAGACTGCTTTCCAGTCTTCCCAGAAGCTTTTGGTCATAGTGAGTCCTTACCTAAAGCTGGAGTTCTTGGTCTTCTGAACACTATCATACTGAGCTTATTTGCTTCTATGTATTTGGTGCCTAATCTTTCCCATTGATTGAACTTTTTTTTTTTAACGTGTGCACTTTTATTTGAACTGGTCTTAAGTCAGTATACAGGTAAAGCTCCTCCCCTCCCCCAAGTACTGGCACCAATCTCAAAACTCGCAGGGAGACTAGAAAAGTCCTCATTCACATCTATGTTGGGGGCAGGGAGGGAATTTAGGGAGCCATTCCATATGGCTGACAATTAAAAAGAAAGGAACAAGTATTAAGGCGGAAGATACAAAAAGTTTTTTTAAGGATTACATAATTTACACTTAAAGCCATGCTAGTACCTCTCCCTCCCCCTCCCCCTCGGGATCTGTTACATCGCTCCTTGACAGCCTTCACAGAGGCCTGGAACTGTCACAATGCATTAGACAGTATTTGGAATGACTATTAAAAAAAACAAAAAAACAAATGTACAATCAGAGTCCTGAAGACGCCCTGGAGAACTTTGGGGATGTTTGCCCTCCAACATACCTAGACTGCTCATCACCTTCACCGTTCCAGTTTTTAAATCCTGAGTCAAGCACCAAAAAAAAAACAAAAAAAAAAACCCAACCCAAAAAACCCCCACAAAAACAAATAAAGCCACGCCCAGCTCATCTCTTTTTTTGGGCAATTATCATGTCATCATCATGTCACACCCTTTGACAAAAAAAAAAAAATAAAAAAAAAGCAACACAAACAGTCCATTTAGAAGCATTTGTGGTGGACAATGGAGGGCCCAGATTCATCATACTCCTGCTTGCTGATCCACATTTGCTGGAAGGTGGAGAGAGACGCCAGGATGGAGCCTCCAATCCAGACAGAGTATTTGCGCTCAGGCGGGGCAATGATCTTGATTTTCATTGTGCTGGGAGCTAGGGCTGTAATCTCCTTCTGCATCCTGTCAGCAATGCCTGGGTACATGGTGCTACCACCTGACAACACAGTGTTGGCAAACAAATCCTTACGGATGTCAACATCACACTTCATGATTGAGTTGAAGGTAGTTTCGTGGATTCCACAGGATTCCATACCGAAGAAAGATGGTTGGAAGAGAGCTTCTGGGCACCGGAACCTCTCGTTGCCAGTGGTGATAACCTGACCATCAGGGAGCTCATAGCTCTTTTCCAGAGAGGAGCTAGATGCAGCAGTGGCCATCTCCTGCTCAAAGTCTAGGGCGACATAACACAGCTTCTCCTTGATGTCACGCATGATTTCCCTCTCAGCTGTGGTGGTGAAACTGTCCCCTCTCTCGGTCAGGATCTTCATGAGGTAGTCTGTCACATTGCGGCCAGCCAGATCCAGACGGAGGATGGCGTGGGGAAGGGCATAACTTTCATAGATGGGCACAGTGTGGGTCACACCATCACCGGAGTCCATCACAATACCAGTGGTACGACCAGAGGCATACAGGGACATCACAGCCTGGATGGCAACGTACATGGCTGGGGTATTGAAGGTCTCAACATAATCTGAGTCATCTCTTCTCTGTTGGCTTTGGGGTTCAGGGGGGCTTCTGTGAGCAGCACAGGGTGCTCTTCAGGGGCCACACGGAGCTCGTTGTAGAAAGTATGATGCCAGATCTTCTCCATGTCATCCCAGTTGGTGACAATACCATGTTCAATGGGGTACTTCAGGGTCAGAATACCTCTCTTGCTCTGGGCCTCATCCCCCACATAGCTGTCTTTCTGGCCCATACCCACCATCACACCCTGATGTCTGGGGCTCCCAACAATGGAAGGGAAGACAGCCCGAGGGGCATCGTCTCCTGCAAAGCCAGCTTTGCACATTCCAGAGCCATTGTGAACAACAAGAGCAGCAATATCATCATCCATGGTGGACTTCGAAGTGGCAAGTTTAAACCCTTAAGAGGAGAGAGGAGGTGGTGCCGCACCTGGAGGCAGGGGGGAGGCAAGTGCATGCTGGGTGGAAGAGCTCACAGCTCTGAACTTTATTTTTTAACCAGTACTAAATCATTTTGATAATTATTACTTTGTGCTTTGAAATTTGGTACTGCTAGGCTCCCTTCCTTCCTACTTTTAAAAATTGTTCTCCTTGAGATTCCTCACCTTTCTACAGAAAAATCTTGTTATTTTTTCTAGCTCTATAAAAAATCCTTTGATAGTTTGATTGATATGGCTTGAAATACATATAATACTTTGGACAGTATTGTAATTTCATTATGTTGGCATAGCTTACCTATGAGTAATTAATATTTTTTTCAGTTATTTGGATCTCTCTGTTTCTATGTTCATATAGTTCCCATGTGGATCTAGACAGACAGACTTCTAAATAATTATGTTTTCTGTAGGTATTGTGAATGAAATTTCTTTTTTCTGCATCCTCCTGCTTGGTTTTGTTGGTACTATACATCAATGCTAATGATTTATGTAGACTTATTTTATATTCCACAATATTGAATTTACGAATTGTTTAAATTAATGTTAATTGACTAGTTAGGGGGTCCCTAGATAGATCATATCATCTACAAAATAGTTTTGTCTCCTTTTTGCCTTTTTATTTCTTCGATTTCTTTTTCTTTGTCTTACTGCTATAGCTGGTATTTCTAGCACTATGTTAAATGGTAATGGTTTTTATCTGTATATTTTTATATTGAAGCTTTGTTGAAATCATGATTGCTACCCTTGCTGTTTTGCCTGAGCATAATGAATTCTGCTCCAATCTTCTCATTTTAACTCTGTGACTATTTAGATTTCAAATATGGTTTTTTGTAAACAGTTAACCTGAGCATAATGAATTCTGCTCCAATCTTGTCATTTTAACTCTGTGTGACTATTTAGATTTCAAATATGTTTTTTTGTAAACAACATTTTGGGGGCAGCTAGGTGTCACACTGTCTTTGAAAGCAGGAAGGCGCATCTTCCTGAGTTTAGATCCAGCCTCCAAAACTTACTATCTGTGTGACTCTGGGCAAGTCACCGAATCCTAAATGACTAGGATTAGTTCTTCATCTGTAAAAATAAGATGGAGAAGGAAATAGCAAAACATTCCAGTGTCTTTCTTAAGAAAACCCCAAATGTGAGTTGGATACTATTGAAATGACTGAGCCACAATCACAACCACAACAACAAACATATTGTTGGATTCTGCTTTCAGATCCATTCTGCTCTTCTCTTAAATTTTATGGGTGAGTTCGTACCATTCATGGGTATGGTTATGATTGTTAATTATGTATTTACCAGTATCCTGCCTCTTGTACCTTTTTCTCTCTTTCCCCTCTCTTTATTAAAAAAAAAAATAAGGTGGTGAAAGAGCAGTTTGTAAACTATAAATGATGCAATCTGTTTCTGTTTCTCCTTCTCCCTTTTCCCCACCTCCGATCATTTTGTTTCTCTTTCATTTCTTCATTACCAAAGTTTGTGTTACTTATGACTACTTCCTCACCTAACCCTGCTTTCCTGTTAAATCTCTCTCTCCCTTTTCCCTGTCCCTACCTATTTCCTTGTTGAGTTTAATATATTCCTACGCCATACTCTTTGCGTGTCCCTATGTGTTTGTGTATATATTTAAGGGGGGGGGAGGAGAGTGTGTTTTAAACTTTCCCTGGTCCCATTTCCCTGGTCCTTTTGTACTTTTAGAAAGATATAGCTTAATGATTTTTCTCTTGTTCTCTTATTGATATTGTCCTTGGTTGCCATATTTTGTGTATTTCTGTTGTATATGTTGTTTGAAAAGCAAATTACTTAATCTGGTTTTCTTTGTAGAAATACTTCAAACACTTCTTTTTGTTGGATCCATTTTTTTTTTCATTAATAGATTTGGGTTTTCAGGTTATGCTACCTTGGGTGGTATTTTGAGTTCCTTTTCTTTTTGAATCACATCATTCCATTCCATGTCCTTTCTTTCATGTTTGAAGGATTTTCTTCTGGTGTTTGTGGAATTTGTGACTTGCCATTGAAATCATTAAATTGAAAGACTATGTATCTTGGAGTTTGCAGTATATGCTTTTTTCTTTCTGGAGATACTCTGTGGATTGTCTTGAGTGGTACTTTATTCAGGAGATCTGGACAGTTTTCTTGTAATATTTCTTGTATTAGGATGCAAATTTTTTGGTGTGTTCTTCTGGGAGCCCTATAATCCTTAAATTATTTCCATACACCCCATCTTCAAGATCAGTATGATTTACTTGCATGGAGATTCTCTTTCATTTTAATGTTATTGTTTTTTTTTTTTTGTTTTTCTTCTGTTTTCCCAATCAGCTATTTTTTCTTTTGTTTCTTTGCAAAGGGAAGCAAGGAGCAGTCCAATTCCCCTCCTATGATCAATGACTTCAGTACGAATAAAGTCTTCATGTGAGCAAGAGGCTGGATGATTGAGAAAGGAAAAAAAAAACACTGAGGAAAACAAGTTTTGTTTGTTTGTTTGTTTTTAAAATAACAGAACAGGCATTCTAGAGGGCAGAGTGGAAGTGTTAGCTAAATCTGAAATGAGACACTGGAGGAAGAGGGTGGAGAGAGATGGGATTAAGGGAACCGTAGTGGGAGATATTGAGATAAAAATGATCCAAGGGTCCATTGATTAGCTATTGCTGCCAAGTACTGAACCAATGATGCAGAGATAGTCACTGCAGTTTTATTACACAAATCTCACTCGACATTGAGTGAGCCCAGAGCACCAAACTGAGCAATCTTGCAGAGAATGTGAAGACATAAGCAGAATGGGTATGGTGGTATTTTCTAGAAAGCAGAAGGGCTTACATATCAAAAAACAATTACAAGAAAAGGAGAAGACAAAGATGTGTGTATCAAAGGGCAGGAGCTAACAAAGTTCTCTGGAGTGCTAGACCAAGCCCTGGGGTGAAGACAGAAGCTGAGACTCAGCTAGCTTGTATTCCTTAGGGCTGGTAAAGGGCCCCCTGGGAAGGATACACCCTGAAGACGATGAAGGCAGGTTTTTGTTGTGATTCAGTCATTTTTCAGTTGTGTCTGGCTCTGTGACCCTGTTTGGGATTTTCTTGGCGAAGATACTAGAGTGGTCTGCCATTTCCTTCTCTTTCTCATGAGGAAACTGAGACAAGCAGGGTTAAGGAACTTGTCCAGGGTCACAACTACTAAGTGTCTGAGGCTGGATTTGAACCTGTGAAGATGAGTCTTCTCCAGGTTAGCAGCATACTCACCATGGCACCATCTTAGCTGTGTAGAGGTGGATATTGCTGATGCTAGGCTCCCTGGAAAGCCTCTGGAGTGAAGACAAAGTTCAGGAGGTGACTGGGCTGGCTTTGGGGCTGACACTGGGAGGTCTCTGGTGTGAAGAAGTTAGAGCAAAGTGGCCTGGACAGGGCTAACTGGGAAGGCCTTGTGTAAAGACAGAGGCCAGAGTGGTGAGGGCCGGAAAGGAGAAGCCAGGAGAGAAGCAGTTTCATTTATGTTACAGACTGGTCTTGAAGGGACCACGGACATGAAGGCTTATACTCTATGTACCCCAGACACATAGGGTTTTCTTGCTCAAGTAGTTCCCTGTTAATTTTCTGCATGTCTACCCATTGTACCCCAGGGACACTGTGCGTATTTGGGGGAGAATGTGGCCGAAGGTTACAAGCAGACTGTAAAATTTGAATTTGTGTTATGTTGGATCACTGTGTTATGTTGATTCTTGCTTTTAATGTTTAATTTTAACGTTTTAACTAAATGTAAATTTACCTTTTTACTGTTTAGTCTCGAAATGTTTGAACCAATGCTTAAATTTTTCATGTCGAAGAGCTAACGATGTCATGGGGCTGATTTTGGATCGATGGGAGCACCCTGGTGGAGGCCCAGGAGCAAGTGTCTGCTTGGACGAGGGGAGTAATGAAGGGCCCCAGAGGGAGTCTGCTTCCGCATGTTGGTGGTCCTTCTCTGAGAAGCAGAGCCCGGAACTGAGGCATTCCGGGGAGTGAGAGGGAGCAGCAGCCCGCCCGCCAGCCAGCGTCTCCATCTGGAGGCGATGAGGACATGGTGGTCATAAGGAATCCCTGGGAAGGCACAAGCCGTCTCTGGGCCGTGCTCCTAACTAGGGAGGGCAGCTCCTCCTTTAATCCTGCGCCTCCTGGCATCTTCCTTTTCGTGGCTCTGAAGCCTCCTAGAAGGATGCACTTGGCATTTTCCTTCTTCAGCATCAGCGCACGTGTGTAGTAGTTAGTGCTAATGGGGGGAGGGAGACTGTGCGTCTTGCTGGTGGGGTCCGGGTCAGCAGGAATCCCTTCAGTGGGCGGTCAGTTTCAGTTTCCTTTTCCTAACAGATGCAGAGTTTCACTTTTTAGTTTGCCTTTCCTTTCTTGGAGAGGAGGAAACTAAAGAATCTCGGTTGCGTAACAGACTCTTTAAATTCAAGTGCTGGGAGGCTGAGAGCCAGATCTCACTACAGCTGTAGCTCCGGGCAACCGGGATTTCTCCAGCGGCACCTGGTCAGCTTTGTCGCTGCCCTGCAGACATGAGGTAAGCCTCTCTTGGCTTCTCTACAAGCTTGTCACTTTCCCTTTTTCTCTCAGACCTCATCGGACTCAGGAGAGCAGGGTTGCAATTCGAGCTTGGCCAGAGCAGGGCCATTTTAGGCAAATCCCTTACTCTTTCCAGGCCTTAGTTTCTTCATGTGTAAAATGGGGATAATGATGCTAGAAGTGCCTTCCTTTCCTGGGTGGTTGGGAGAAAAGTGTTTAGTCAGTTATCAAGAGTGGTAGGAAAAAGATTCATGCTCCTGCCTCATTACTCAAGAGTCTTGTGTTTCCTAATTTGTAAAGTGGCTGGGGATATCTCTTCAAGTCCTTGCAAGCCCTCAGTACCTATCACCTGAGACAGTTTAATTTAGATTTGAATATTTGTGTGAATTTTAATGTTATAGCTCTGACTTCAGCTCTCTGTAAAATAAGGTATAATAGGAAGCTGGGGTTTGGAATCAGACAAGGTGGCCTCCAATGATAGCAATCACCCGGGGAGATGTGTGCCTTGGGAAAGTCACCCCTATCCTGATTCAACTGCTTTCATCCCAGGTGAAAAATCATTTTAGGGACAGTTCTTCTTCTTACCCCCAAAGGCAAAGGCAGAGAGGGAGTCAAGTGCTGATCATGGGGGTGATGGGGCATTGTTGAGTAGACCAGCATGGTTGAAGGTGAGGGTTCATGGAAAAGTTTGGAAAGGGAGGTTGGGGCCAGCTTTGGGGTTCTGAATGGCAGGGGGAGGAATCTGCATGTCATTCTTTAAGCAATGGGAAACTATGGATGGCTCTCACAAAATGAAATGATATCAAAAGAGCAAGAAGAGACATTAAAAATCATTCAGTCTAACCTCATTTCACAGATGAGGAAATTGAGGCACAGAGAGACTCGATGGCTTGAACATGGTCACATACATGTTTTATTTTTCCTTCCTTCTCCAATAGGCCCAGTGATAGCAGGAGGGGGGTCTTGACTTGTGCATAAATTGGATTAAAGTGCATCACTGCAGTACAGTCACCTGCCTCACTCTCTCCTGCAGAGCAGAGGCATCAAAGGCCAGTGGCAGGACAAAAGTCAAGACAACGGGTGGTAGCCTGGGATGTAGGGAGTGACCTTGGCCTTTCCCAGGCCTCAGTTTGTCTGAGGTAATGCCCATTCACTGACTGAGGGCTAGGTAAGAAGTGAGATGAAAGATGGACTAGTTTACCATCACAAAAATATCAGTCAGGGGGGAGGAGGAAAGACCCTCAAAGCTTCTGGCCAGAACAGAAAACAATTGCTATGGACCCTCACTCTAAGCCACCACAACCTAAACCAGGAGCCCCAGAGGCTGGGCTGGGGGCTATGATTGGCCCCTGTGCTAAGTGCTGGATACACAACGAAAGGTGGAAGATGATCTCTGATGCCAGGGAGGTCACAGCCCAGTAGGGGAGACAACATGCAAAGGGCCCTGTGTGACATGGCAGAGACAGGAGGAAGAGAGGAGGCCCCGGCATGGGCTGGGATCAGGAAACTCTGGGGGCAGAAGGTGAGGGTTTGGATGGGACTTGAAGGAGGCAGAGAATTCCGGGGGGGGGG
>NW_027186352.1:11786460-11814394 GCF_028583685.1 Petaurus breviceps papuanus
CAGAGTCACAGGATTGCAGAGAGGAGAGGTCAGAGATTATGAGAAGAGGTGTCTGGGGTTGCTGTCTGCTGGAGGCCAGAAGGGACAGGACCAAGGGCTCATGTGGGCAGGGGCCACCTGGTTGTCAGGGCCTGTGGGAAAGGGAGAGGGAGTGGAGGGATGGTGTTGAGAGGGGCGAAATGGATGGAAAGTACTTTACAAACCTGACCAGGCTATATAAATTATCATGCATATTACATAATATTTATACACATATACATATATATCTTTATTCCACTCACCTTTGCCTTCCTTTAAGATCCTATGTACTTTATTTTATGTGCTTAAAAATCTTGTTTGGAGGAGGGTCCCAGGGGATTCACCAGACTGCAAAAGGGGCATAGGACACGGAAAAGGTTAAGAAGCCCTGGTTTGGATGCATTGTCACAGGAAGCACTCACCAATGAGTAACCGTTAGCTGGTAAATGTATCCAGGTCCAGAACTCAGCCCACCAGGCCACTTCTTTGGCTAGGTTACCCAGTGACTAGAGAAATCCCCTAGAGAAAGTCAGGAAGACCTGAGTTTAAATTATCTGTCAGAAACTTATTAGCTCCCTCAGCCTCAGTGTCCTCATTTGGAAAACGGGGTTAATAATAGCATCTAGCATGAGGATCAAGTGAGCTCCCATTCAGAGGGCTCTCCAAGGCTACGTCCTCATTGCTATTCTAAAAAAGATGCTGGTGGTCGGGGGAGAGGGGAGGCGTGGCTTGGCAGCTGGTTCTCTCCAGGAGCGCTAAGCCTCTTTTTTTCCAACCCCTGCAGTGAGGTGACCAAAATGTCGCTGGAAGCATCCCTGAAGCAGCTGCGCTGTACCTTCACCTGGCAGTTATTCAGGGAAGAGAAAAGCCTTGAGAATCTGGAGGAGAAGATCACAGACAGCATTGGGTTTCTGTGCCCCCAGTCACAAGGGTCTGCACAGAACCTCCTGGCCTACCTGAAGCACCTTCAGGGCCGGGACCAGGAAGCCCTGAGCTGTCTCAAGCAAGCTGAGGAGCTGATCCGGCAGGAGCATCCTGGCCAGGCCGATGTCAGGAACCTGGTCACCTGGGGCAACTATGCCTGGCTTTACTACCGCATGGGCCGGCTGGCGGACTCACAGGCCTACCTGGACAAGGTGGCAAAGACCTGCAGGGAGTTTGCAAACCCATACAGGCTCGACTGCCCTGAGATGGACTGTGAGGAAGGCTGGGCCAGGCTCAAGTGCGGCCTTCCCTATGCGGAGCACTCCAGGTCCTGCTTCAAGAGGGCTCTAGAAAAGGAGCCGGGCTGCCTGGAGCTGCATGTGGGCCTGGCCATTGCCACCTGTATTCAGGATGAGGTCAGCAGATCCTGGAGACAGGAAGCTGTCGACCTCCTAAGGCAGACCATTGACCGGGATCCTGGCAACAGTTACCTTAAGGTGCTCCTGGCCTTGAAGCTCCAGAAAGCGAATGATGTAACCCAAGGAGAAAAGTTAGTGGAAGAAGCCTTGGCGAAAGACCAGTGTCCGGATGTTTTACGGATGGCTGCCAAATTCTACCGCAACCAAGGTTCCTTGGAAAAAGCCCTTAGCCTGTTTGAGAAGGCTTTGGAGTGCCAGCCCAACACGAGCTCACTCTACCACCAGATTGGGTGCTGTTATCGCACCCTGGCCAACCAAGAGCTGCAAAAGCAGGTGGGGGAGCTGCTGGACCCTGAGACCCGCCGAGAGAAGGTGAGACAGCTCCGGGGCCAGGCTGCCAAGTATATGGAAAAGGCCATCGAGATGGATGGCTGCTACCCTAATGTGTACTCAGATCTCGCCTCCATGTATGCCTCCCTAGGCCTCCTTCAGAAGGCAGAGGCCACCTTTCAAAGAGTCCTTCTTCTGGAGCACCTCACAGAGAAGGAGAAACAGTATTTCCACCAGCGTTACGGGAGTTTCCAAGAGTATTTCCGGGGCCAAGAAGATATTGCCATTCACCATTATTTGGAAGGTGTGAAAATAAAAGAAAAATCTATCCAGTATGAGAAGATGAAGTCCAGACTGCAAGAATTAGCAGATCAGCAGGGAGACCAAAAAGATACCAGCTTGCAGGGCTGGCGGCTGCTGGGCTACTTTGCCAAGCTGAATGAGGATGAGTCACTGGCCCTTGAGTACTATGAGAAGGCTCTGGGCATCCTGCTCAGACAGTCCAACTCAGGCGTTGCAAACCTCTTCCCCTCTTCTTCCTCTCTAGAGGCAGAGAGAGATGGGGGCCCGGGAAGGCTCAGCCTCCCATTCCAGAGGCCCAGGAATAGCACCGATTCTGCGCTCAATGGGGGAGAACAAAATGAAGCAAGACAGATGGGAGATGCCTACGAAGACGAATGGGTGTCCAGGAGGAGCCGGCCCTCCCTTCTGAGGGCCTGACTGGGGTGAAGAAGGAGAGCTGGTGGCCCAGAATGACCAGGAGATGGCGGTGTGACAGACAAGACAGCTCGCGCCTCATGCTGATGGCTCCCTGGCCACTCCCCTTCCCACATAGCTACAGAAGCACCACTCTTTACAAGTCATGGACAAAAGGACTGTAGCAACCTGGGGACGTTGCTGGCTTTGGATTTTGTCTTCATCTCCTCTGTTCCTACACCAATAGCTTCGTTGCATGACTCAGAATCTGTCAGTGGCTCCCCACTGCCCCCAAATGATGTCTGGACAGCTCAGCATTTGAGGAAGCTGCCAGTGTGGTTGTCCTTTGCTCTTCTGGAGCCCTCTGGGCTGGCCCCATCTTTCAGCCTTGCTCATGAGACTTCCTAGACCAGAAATCAGTTCACCTGCCAAGGGGGGCTACTGGAAGGGGGGCATTTCCAGCTATGGAAATTCCCCCACCCTTTAATAAAGGCAGCTCAAATGCATCATTTCCTGTCCTATCCCCTAACAGCTGGAAAATAGCTCCTCTCCCCTAAGTCTCAGACAGCCCTTATCTCCAGTTTTCTGACCCATGTGATGTGGTCAGTGCTCACGTACAGGTCATCTCCCCTCCTGTCCCCCTTTTGACTTTGTAATATGTAGCTGTAGGACAGTGCCTGGCACACAGTAGATGATTAATAAATGCTTGTTGATTGACAGGGCAGTGTCTTAGTCATCTTGGCATCTAGCACACATAGCAGGCTATATTCTGAGAGCTGTATTTTCAGATGATTGTTTCTTTTGTCATCTGATGCTTTTTTTTTCTGTGGTTAAGCATTATTCAGAGCACAGCTTCCCTAGAATGCCCAAGGGGTCCAGGACACAGAAAAGGTGGGGAACAGGCCTTCCCCTTGGCTCTTACTGTTACCACCAAGACAAAGCAGATGGGGCTGCCCTGTGCACACGCTTCCCACCCTGTTTCTGCCTGCTCCTCAAATGATCGCTGTTAGGTCTCTAGCCCTCAGTGCTCGATGTTCTCCATATCCTTTCATGCCATCTCCTTTTGGGCGGCTCTCCATGTTCCCTTTAATATCCCGTCCCACCGGGGTGTCTGGGAGGAAGAGTTCAGCCCAACTCGCTCTGGGTCCTACGTCCCCCTTGAGAGAAGGCAGCTCCAGCTGGCAGCTTCCTTCAGACCCATCCTAGAACACATACTGCCAGGCAGCTTGGGGGCAGGTTGGATAAAACCACCTAAAGGTCATTGAATAGACTAGACCCATAGCGCAGAAGACTTAGAGCCCTGAGAGACTCCCTTGGGGAAGTTACTTACTCTGGGCCTCAGTTTCCACATTTAAAAAATGGGACATTGCACCAGATGGCTGTGGAGTCATCTGACCCTGCTTGACTGAGCCCACTTTACCAGTAAGAAGACTGAGGTCCAGCAAGAGAGAAAGTGTATCCTCCAATGAATGAAGATCAGAGCTGGGGCCCACACCCAGACTTCCTGACTCCTGATGTATTCTGCTCATCATCTCTCCCCACCAAATATGTAGTCTTCCTACTAGGACCTAGCTTGGCCAAAAAAATGAAACAAAACAAAACATCCCAAACCACAAACCCAAAGGAGATGGGCTGCTTTTGGGGAAAGGAGGGGCAGCCACAAATGATAAGTCTCACTGCCTTGTGGCTTTGCTTTCTTCTCCAGAGACACCTGAGAGGGCTGCTAGTTCTCTGTGTCAATTGCTCTGGAGTGTCACAGAAACTCCTTGGAGTGGCTCAGGGCCAGTGGTGGGTATCTAGGCAGACCTAGATCATCCCTCAGGCCTCTCCCATCTCTATATCCTGACCCCCACCCCACACAGAAAGCTGCTGAGTGGTGGCAAAGATCCTCCCTCCCAAGAGGCTTCCCACCTCTGCTCAAGTACACTGTCCATTCTTGGTCACAGGTGATGAAACCAATGGGGAAGTGCTAGGCTATGGGGAAGGAGTGTTGGAGAGGCTTAGGATGGTGGGTGGGCCTTCATTAATTGAGTTTTTTCATTACAAGGGAGACAATTATGTGTGTGTGAAATGACTGGGGTAAAAAGCAAGACGCATCAAGAAAACTGGTTGGTTTAAAAAAACATTATTATTTTTAAATAATGAAGAAAAAGAAAAGTCAGGGGATGGGTTGCCTTCACATCCACTAGGTGGTGATGTTGGACCTCAGGTTGCTGGCATCTCTTTCCCAGGCCTTGTAGACCAGACATGCCAGGCTGAGAAGGGCCGCCTGGTCTGTATTGAACTTGACATCGCAGTCATTTTTAGGTAAAATCCCACCTGGTCCCCACTTGAAGACTTCCTTGTAACAAAGAAAGATAGCCAAGCAAAAACAAGTCAATAAAGTGGCTACTTCTGATAGTGTATATAGTATACACTCTGCCACACCTGTAACCACTTGTGCCAGGGGAAGACTTTCTTAGTTATGACTCTGCCTAGTTCAGCTACTAATGGGGTTAAATGAGAGGAAGAAACAGATTAGATAAAGACCCATTCCCCTGGTTTTGATTTTTTTTCACCTCCTTTTTTCATTCAATTTTCTTCTTTTTGTTTTTCCTTATTCTCACTTTTCTCTCCCTCCCCATCTCCTTCTTCCTCCCTTCCTCCCCCATCCCCTCCCCTCTCCTCCCCTCCCCTTCCCTCCCCTCCCTTCTCCTCTCCTCCCTTCCCCTTCCCTTCCTTTACCTCTTTTTCCTTTTTCCTCCTTCCCTTTTGGACCAGACTTATCATTTCACTGGTAAGGGGGATGCATTTTTGGGCCACAGGAACTCTTAAAGACCATCTCCTAAGTTACTGAGGGATTGCGGCTGACTTTGGTTTGGAGACTACCCATAATGATGAAATCACAGCCTCATGAATTATTACTGAAGTGATGGTTGCTTAGCCAGGGGAGGACCTGTGTTGTTTCCTCCTTCTTTTAATAAAGCTTTCCTCCGTCATGTAACCAGCCACATTCAGCCGCTGGGGAGTTGGTCTCTGTATGATGGGGGCGTAATTGTCCTGGGTTCCTGGGTGGGGGTTGGAAATTAAATGAGTAAAAGAATCTTCCACATTGAACCCACAGTGTCTCATGTTTCATGAGAGTTCAGGGCTGCCCTTCTGTCTCTTCCTTTACCCACTTTCTTCTTTCTTTACCCTCCCCTGGACTCTCTTTCCCTTACTCTGCTCCCTTCTCTTTTTTTTTTTTAATGGATTTTTCATCCAAGTAACTTTCTTTTTATTAGTCAGTCAACAAGCATTTATTAAGCACTTCCTGTATGCCAGGCACTGAGATAAGTGCTATGGCTATAAAGAAAGTTTAAAAAAAAAGGAAAGAAAAAGAAAGAAGGAAAGGAAAGGAAGTGGGGAGGAAGAAGGGAAGAAAGAATGAAAGAAAAAAGGCAGAGAGGGAAGGAGGAAGGATCTGCAGGAGGTCTATGGTCAGGACTAATTTCTACACAGAAAATCCCATGGGGATCAGAGAGATGGGGGAGCTGAGATAAAGAAGTGGAGAGCTCTTCTCCCTAGCATGGGAATGCCTTGAGAAACAGCTGGTGCCAAGGCTACTTCCACTGATTTCTGGCACCAACATGCTCTTGGAGGAGATCAGAGTGGTAGAGAGGTTGGTGGGCATAGATTGTAGACATCAGAAGGTCAGAGGATCCCACATTTACAGCTGGCAGGCTCAGCCCCCTGTTTTACGGGTGAGAAGGTGAGGCTGGTTTGAGGTAAAGTGACCTGCCCAAGGTCACCCACCTTGGTAGTGCCTCCTGCAAAATTTGAGCTCCTCTTTCTGCCCTCTATTCGTGGTGGTGCTGCCTAGTATAAAGTCATTCCTGGAGTTGGTGTGGAGGGTCAGCTCACTTTCTGAGGCAGAAGGCACTGGCCTAGAGTCAGGAGAGAGCAGAGTACAAGACCTTCCTTGGACACTTGATATCTGTGTCTCTGTGGGGAAGCTTCCGAGAGCCTCACTCTCCTCATCTGTAAAAGGGGATAATGCCTATAGAACCTGCCTCACAAGGTGTTGAAGCTTCAATGAGATACTAAAGTACTATATAAAGATAACAATTACTGTTATTATTGTGATGTGACATGACTGGAATTGGGGTATGAGGAGCTTCTTAGATGTCCGGCTCAGCATACCTGACTCTTTCTACCACCCATCCAATAACCAATGGCCATCCAAGGGCCAAAGCATTTACCTCCTGTAACTAGGAGGGGTGACTGGGACTTTGTCCAAGGTTGTCACCATTTTGGAGGGGGCATGATTCTTCCCCAGTAAGTCTTTCAGCTTGTTTTCCCTGTGACAGCCACTCTGCTCCTGGGTCCTTCCTCCCCCCTATTCTATCCTCCCAGATTCCACTTGCTCTTCTCCAAGTCAAAACCCCTGGCTGTGACTGGTGCATGGACATCACACTTAGAACTGAGGCCTCTGTAGGCTTTAGGGTTGGTAAACTGCTTTACAGACATGGTCTTATCTGAGTCTCCTAACACCTTGGTGAGGCAGGCACTGTAGGAATTGTTGACCCCATTTTACAGCTAGGGAAACTGAAGCTCAGAAGGGCCAAATGACTTGTCCATTGTCACATAGCTGAGGAGTGCCAGAAGTGAGATCTGAGCTCAAGTCTGTTTCCAGGGCCAGTGCTTTCCCTCTCATTGGCTTTTGGTGAAGGCTGGTTTGATAGAAGACAGCAAACATGAATTGTGGACTGCCTTAGGGTGACCAAGGTGGTCACCAAAAGCCTATTATAATAGGATTACAGAGCTAGAGCTTGGGAGAACTCTAAGGAAGCTTCATCATTTTACAGGTAGAGAAACTGAGGCCACAAGAAGTTGAGTGGATTGCCTATAGTCATACAGGTAATAAACATCAGTTGCACATGTCATCTCCCCAATAGAATGTAAATTCTCGGAAGGCAGAGACAGCTTCATTTCTGTTTCTGTGCCTAGATAATAATAGCATTTATATAGTGCTTTAAGTTTGTAAAACATCTTATAAATATTATCTCTTTTGATCCTCATGACAACCCATGGGAGGTAGGTGCCATTATTACCCTCCTTTTACAGATGATGAAACTGAAGCAGGCATCGGTTAAGTGCCTTGCCCAGGGTCACACAGCTGGTGTCTTCATTTGAGCCCAAATTGGTTGATAACTATGCTAGAGCATGAAAGCCTTTCCTGAGTATACTGCCCCCAAGAATCCTTCAAATGACCTATCCGAATATATTTGAATATTTGTTCTGCATATACTTTGGTGTATGCTTAAGTTTGATGAGAGAGACAACATGAAAGCCACTGTGCTCAGAAAAAGCTGTTCTTGTGTTGAAGGCAGCCAGATGGTCGTGGAGAGAAGGCTGGGCTTGGAGTTGGGAAGACCTGAGTTCTGAGAAGGGCATTTATAATTTTCAGATTAATCGACATGGTATGTGTAATGAATATATTAATGATTTCGTTTTCTCAAGAGTTCCCTCTCCAGCTTGGGAGGCAGAGCTCACAATCCAGCTTAAAATGACTGATCAAAGCTCTGCCAATGTTCACAGCCACTGGGCCTTAAGTGAAGCAAATCACAGACTGTAGACCCTGTTCGGGTCACAGAACTCCGGTTCTGTGCTTAACAATCCCCGCAGGCTTGACTCCAGAATTACTGTCTCATGGGACTTGGGAAATCACTAAAGGATTGTCTGCACCTTACCCAGTGGTGATTTAAGCATATAATCTGTGCTTTTACTTGAGCTCTGAAATCAACTGATTAAACTACTTGATTGCTGACACTCCGGTCCCTAGGCCTGCTTTGTAGGGCTCTGAGCACTCTTGGGTCAGAGACTGGCTCAGTAAAAATCCTGTTAACATTAATTGGTGTCAGAAGTTTCCAGAGGATGGATGTAGGGTGGTCTTGAGCTCTTGAGTATGAGGAGAAGGGACAGGTACCATTGGATTTTTTTTCCAGAGGTCCCAACTCACTTGACTGACAAGTTCAGCCCTCATTCCACTATGGGCCTAGTCTCCATCAAGCTCAGCTTTTCCTTTTCTTGATCCAGGTCACTTCCGGAAGGCCTGTGGTTTTTTGGTTTTGTTTTTTGGCACACAGATTTGGCTTTGTGTGCATCTTTTCTCTTATAATGCAGGGCCGGCTATGGCCTTCGGTTTTTCTCTTCTCTCTTTTATAAATGCAGTCTGAGCTATGGACTACATGGTTTCATTTCTGCACTTGGTGAATTGTTTTGCATAAGAGTTACTTGTGAGGTTGGTTTTGGGTGTTGTTAAACAGGTTGAAATTAACTTTTAAATTGTGAGCTTGGTTATAATTGTGGAATGCCTACTTCCATAATTCAAGTTAGTTGCTAGCACAGTGTAGAATACTTGTAATTGTATTCCTGTATTTTGTGTATTTGTGTTGTCATATCCCCTTAAAGTGTATTTGTGTATCGTGTATACCTGTTAGTTTGATGGTGCTATTATCTTTGAGAGTGTGCCTTTAAAATGGGGCAGATGTGTGGTAAAGGCATGGGGGAAGATGCAGCAGCTTCTATTAGCAAACTGCCAGAATGAACCTTTCAGATGAATGCCTTTCAGATGCATGAGAAATATGGCCTTGACTGTCCCTCCTATTGCCAGGATTGGGTTGACTTGGCTAGTGATGACCCTGAGCTTTTTTGGCCTTGTTGGGGCCCCTTTGATAAGAGCAGATTAGAGTATTTAAGGCAGAAACTGATGAATAAGGAAATTCAGCCTCTCGAGGGGGACAGCTCTGATAAATGGTACTCAGAGGCAAAGGAAAGAGAACAGCTCTGAATTAGAATCAATGAAAGAAAGGGTAAAGTCATTTGGAAACCTTCTTACCAAAAGACTCCATCAGCTCCCTAGTTTCTATGTTCCCTTCCAAAGTGCGAGTCAAGAGTTCTCCAAGGTAAAAACCCTGAGGACAGCGGCTTGATCAGGACCTGTGGTTTTAAGCCCTGGCAGAGAGGAGAACTCCAGGCCATTGCCAGAGTATCATAGCCCCGGGGGATCCCCGCAGGCTTTGCTGAGCAGTTCTGACTAACCCCGAGTTCATACAGACCTGGGTGTCTGGATCAGCTCACTGTAGTCTCAGTTGAGAAACGAGAGACAAGGAGTTGGTTCCAGAAAGCACCTCAGAAAGAACTGAGAAACCCTCCCTGCAATCCTGGTCACTCAGCATGACTAGGCTCTGGGAAGGGCTGGCAGGAGGTGGGGGGGAAGGAGGGGGAGACACTGGTGCCCCACCCTCAGTGTTCAACCCCTCTGCCTTCCCCACTCCCCTCCCCCAGGCAAGAGTGTGTATCAGTGGGGGGGATCTTCTAGCCAGTATCTCAGAACCATTGTCCCTTTTCTCTTGCAGAGATCAGAGCTTTTCATCCTTTTGTCCTGGTCCCTGAGGCCCCCAGCCACTTGCTAGGACAGGCCACTATGGCATTGGACCCAGGAGGGACCACTTCCTTTTGTCCTTTATCCCCAGACACCTTCCTTAACCTCTTCCAACCATCCAGCTCTGAACCAAGTTCCCTCTAACTTGTGGACCTGAGATGTTACTGATTTTGGTCAGTTATCAGTGCCCCACCTGTTGTTCAGTTACGCTCTGTCTGATTTATTCATCTCTGAGAAGGAGGGCGTGTAGATGTAAACACATTCAGTTCTGCCACCATCTATCTACCAGAGATGGAAAGTGAGGCTGGGACTTTATACATGACTGTGTAATTTATTTGGAAGTCTTGCTTTCCCCCGGGGAGGAACTGAAAGAGACTCCCTTAGAGGAAGTAGACTTTGAGGGGTGCACGGATGGATCTCGCCTCAGAATGAGGAAGGAGGGCTAGCTGCTGGGTTATGCCATAACCACCCACCACAGACTTGGCTGAAGCTTCCTCACTACCTGATGCCCAATTGGTGCAGCAAGCTGAGCTCGAGGAATTGTAATTAGGAAAAGGAAAAAAGATTAAGATCTACCCTGTTAGGAGGTGTGCATTGGGGGGGGAGGCGGGGCACATGGCTTTGGGATGCTATGTGGAAACACCAGGGCTTCCTCACCTCCTCAGGTCAGTCCATTAAAAATCAGAAACAGGTTTCCCAATCTATTAGACTCTTTGCTGCTTCCCTAAGCTATAGCAGTAATTAAAATTCTGGGCACAGATGAGAAAACAGCATTCATGTCAGTGGAAATGACTTGACTGAACAAGTATTGAAAACCACAGCTTTAACTCCTGAGGGCATGGCTCCTACAGTACAGGTCCCTGTGGAACTTCCACTTTGCCCCATGAGTACAACCTTGGTATATCCATCTGTCTGAGAAGGCCTAAGACTCCTAGCCTAAAAAAAGGAGAGAGAGCCATTGCCCAGAAAAGAATGTTTACCACAAAGCAAAATCAGCTTCAAAAGGAGGGGGGGATATTTGATAATGGGACCATGGGTTGACCCAAATGGATTTCTAGGACTCCCTAAGAACTTATCTCTCCCCATGATGGAACACCTTCATTCATTCAACCATTGGGGGCCCTACAGGTTAGTGGAACCAGCTCAAAAACATCGGTGGGGAGTTTCTGCAGGCCGCTGTCACCCCGTCCAGGAGAGGTGTCCCTCTTGCTCCAAGCACAATGCATCCAAGCCTCTGAAGCCAGCTTGTAAATGCACCCTCTGAAGCCTGGCAGATCGACTTCACCCATTTGCCACCTGCCCTTGGATACAAATATGCTTTGGTTATGGTCTGTATGTTTTCCTGGTGGGCGGAGGTGTTCCCCTGGCACACTGCCACAGCCTCTGGAGTAGCAAAAATCCTCTTAGAAAAAAAGTCCTATCATTATAGGGAATTCCTAAAGAAATACATAGTGACAGAGTTACTGATTTCACAGGAGCTTCCTTAGCTAAGCTACTTTCATCCTGGCCAATTATTCAGCATTTCCATTGTGCTTTTCACCCGCAGTCACCAGGAATGGTTGAAGGAGTTACCCTCCCTTGCTAAACTCTCTGAGGAGTCAGGTATTCCCTGGCTCAAAGCCCTTCCTTTAGCCCTGCTAAGCCTTAGGTCTAGACTGTTTGGTCCCCATAAGCTCCGTGCCTATGAGATAGTAAGCAGAGGCCCGATGCTTCTATAGCCAAAGGCTCCCTCCTACAACACCGCACTGGGCTGGCTCAGAAGATACGTGAGACTTACCAACTTGTCTCACAGTCCCATTCTTTAGAAACTCCAACCAAAACTCAGTCCCTGATCCAACCTGGTGACTGGGTCTACTGGAAACGTCAGCTTGGAAAACACTCCTTGGAGCCATGGTGAAAAGGTCCCTTGAAGTCCTGCTCACTATTCCCATGGCAGCCCAGCTCCAGGGAGGGGAGTCCTGGAACCGACTGTCCCATCTCAAAAGGGCAATATCACCCACTTGGATTTCAGAACCCACAGGTGACCTGACCCTAAAAACTAAACAGGGTCCAAAGCAGCTGACACCCAAGACCCCCAGGAAGAGAGGACCATAACTGTTGGAGACCACCAGCCCAAGAAACCGGATGTGGCCCGAGGTTTGCAGGTACTCCCTCTAGGAATTAACCCTTTGCATTTTCTCTGTGCTACTGTGTGCGTGCACCAGAAATCCTCACCCAAATGACACTCAGAGGCTTCTCAAGGTAAGAAGCAGAAAAGAGTGGTTTATTATGATCTTGAGAAAGGGCCACCCTCCTGACAAATGGTCAGGGAGGAGAAGCAATTTACAAAAGGAGATGGTGAGTTATAGAAGTTACAAAGCCCTAAGGCGGAATTCTCCCCCAGCCCCCTCCTGACCCTTTTCTTCCATTGGCTGGAAATCAGGTACACAATCTAATCTACCGCAAATACTGGAACAAGGAAATTGTAGATCACCCAATGTACCTTTGAGAAAGCACTTCTGTCCTTATTTGGCATGTCTTGTTCTGAGGTGGCCCTGGGGAGGGTCTCCATTGCTCTAAAACCCAGATTCCTGCAAGGTCAGGTGACCTCTAAACTTAGGCCTAGTGAATGCTGAAGCCACTCTGGATTTGATTTTTCAGAATGGGGAAACCGCTGCAAATTATCCCTCACAGTACTGTCCCTTCAATCTCTTAATGTTCATGGAAGTAGCAGTTTTTTTTCTTTTACTTTGATGTTGTAGTTATCTCCTTAAACTGTGATATAAGTTGAGATTAATAAAATTTTGCTATTTAAGGCAAAAATTGCTGGACCTGTAATTTGTTTTGAGCTTTGATTTCAGGAATAGTTGCATGAGAGTTGTCTGAAAGCCAATAACAGGACATGGCACATGCCACAGTCTGAGGAACTGCTGATGTGGCTGTTTGCACCTGGGAAAGGTTGTGAGAATGACTTAGGACATAGCCTAGCTGGCATCCTCTTGACTTTATTTCCCAATTGTGTTATTTCCTTTCTGGAAAAGGAAAATTCCCACCTGGTTAATCTTGTGCCTTGCCTTAATATTCTGTAACTACAGGATTGGCTGTTAGATGTGACACATCCCTGGAATCAAACAGAGTTAAGGGAGTTTTCCCCCTGTTATATAATAACTATGTCCCTCTTTTTTCCTTTTACAGAAAACTTCTTTAACCAAAATTTTTTTTCAAAATCATGTTTCAAATGAATGTTTCTCATTGGCCTTCAAAGGTTGTTCAGAAATTTTTGGTTGAAAGGAGGGAATGAGAAGGGAATTTATAATTTTATATTAATTGATAACATGTGTAATGCACATACTAATAATTTCATTTTCTCAAGAGTTCATGCTCTGACTTGGGAGTCCGAGCTCACAATCCAGCTGAAGCGGACTGATCAAAACTCTGCCAGTGCTCACAATCACTGGATCTTAAGTGAAGCAAATCAGCCATTGCAGAACTTCTGGCCCCAGAACTCCGATTCTCTGCTTTAGAGGAAGTGCTCACAACCCCACAGGCTTGACTCCAGAATTGTTGTCTTGTGGGGCTTCGGGGTTTCTAGTGGGAAATCACTAAATGACTCTGTAATCCACCTCTTTCCCACACTTCTCTACCCAGGTCTGCTTGGTGAGGCTCTGAGCATTCTCAGGTTAGAGATGGGCTCAGTAAAAATCCTGTTAGTTCAAATCTGGCTTCAGACACCTACTAGGTGTGTGACTGGGCAAGTCACTTTGCCCTGGCTGCCTCAGTTTCCTCATTTTTAAGAGAAGGAAATGGCAAATCACTTCAGTATCTTTGCCAAATGGGGTTACTGAGAGTCAGACACAATCAAAACAACTGCAAAATAATATGGAAAAAGCTGTTGACAGGATAAATTGTAAATAATTAACAGAGGGAAGCCCTGGCATGAAGGGAGATGGGAAAAGCCTCTGAGAAGGTAGAATTTTAGCTGGGACCTGAAGGAAGTCAGGAAAGCCAGAAGGCAGAGATGCCCCAGAGACTCTGGGTTTTAACCCTGGTACTGCTGCTGTCTAGTTGTAAGATCTTTGGCAAATCACTTGCCCTGTTGGATTCTCAGCTTCTTCCTCTGTGAAGGGGGGTGCTTCAGTGGAACCGGCGGGACTCCGGGCAAAAGGTCTGGGTTCAAATCCGAGCGCACTTTGTTTCCTTGGGCAAATCTCTGAAAGACCTGGTTAGTTTCTTCAATTGTAAAATGAGGAGGTTGAACTAGGCTCCTCAGAGGCCCCTTAATTCAATTCAATAAACATTTATCCAGCACCTACAATGGGTCAGTCAAGGTGCTAAGTTCTAGGGATGCAAAAAGAGGCAAAAGACAGTCCTTGCCCTCAAGATACTTACACTGAATCTGGGAAACAGCTGATGCATACAAAGCAAGCCCTGTGCAGCATAAACGGATGATAATGGAGAGGCGCTGGAGTCAGGAGGGCTCTCTGGAGCGAGGGTCCCATGACATTCTGTGCAGCCACATTTTAATCCCTTTCCAGTTGTCTAAGCTCCTAACTGTCCTGTGCTTCAAAAATCCTCCTGTTTCTACGGAAGTCTAACCTTCTGCGTTTCCAAGTTCCTTTTACTCTTACCATAGAATATCTAACGACAAAATGTCCCATTGCTGTTGACTTGTTCAGTCGTGTCTGATTCTCCGTGACCCCATCTAGGGTTTTCTTGGCAAAGATACTGGAATGGCTTGCCATTTCCTTCTCTAGATAATTTTACAGATGAGGCAAGCAGGGTGAAGTGACTTGCCCAGGGTCACACAGCTAGTAAGTTAGGACGCCAAACCCCTTCCAGTCGGAGTCTATTTTCTGACGTTCTACTTTCCCTTCCACTCTGTCGTTCTGAGCTCCTTCTCAGCGCAGGCATCTGTTCTGACGCCCTGTTTCAGAATCCTCCCTGCTTGGACAGTCCACCTCCTCTGTTCTCACATTCTGCATTGTTAGGTCTCTTCCCTTTCTACGCTTTCTCTTCTCGTCGGATCTGACCCTCGCTCGCTCTCGAGGCCCTCGGCGTCCTAAAGCTCCCGGCACTGTCCGACGTCCTAACGCTCATGGCTCTCAGCCCACCGTCCGCATGGAATCTGACCCCCGCGTTCTCAGGGCATCCCAGCCTGGCCATCTAAAGTTCTCGGCCTCTGGCCGCCAAGGTCCGGTTCTCCGCTCCCTCCCGGGCGCGGGTGCAGAGGGGCACCGGGGAGGAGGTGAGGACCGCCCCTTTCCTTCCCCAAACCCCGCCCCGAACTGGCGCGGGCTGACGGAGCACGCTGGGGGCTGCGCCCGCTGTCAGGAGCGAGTCACCGGCCGGCGAGCCCTGACCTAGGAGGAGCTCGGAGGCCACTTCCCCGGCTCCGGAGCTCCTGATTGGCGGCCCGCGGTAGCCTGAGCGGGGTCTCGAGGGGCCGGGGCAGGGGCTGCAGGAGCCTCTTCCCCTCCCGGTTCCTTCCTCCCAGGCCTTATATTCTGCCCGCACCCCCGCCACCAATGCCAGACCGACCCTGATTGCGCTTCAGGTGAGTCGGCTCCGGCTGCCCGAAGCAGGAGCCTGGAGAGGACGGGACTGGGAGGGGTGGCGGGTCCAGAGTCTCGCGGCTCCGGGCTTGGGGGTGAGGTGGGGGTCCAGGACCCGCGCTGTAGAAGAGCGCTGACCCCTGTCCTCCCGGTCTCCCCTGCCAGTGTACTTGGATGGCCTTGCCTCAGCTTCCTCCGCTGTAAAATGAGGCAGGCAGCTTTCTCCAGAGGATGCTCAAAGTCCTTTCCAACTAGAAGCTCTTGCAACCATTGGGCAGCCAGACTCCTGCAGCCTCGGTTTACCTTTGAAAATGAAAGGCTGGACTCGATTGGATTTTAGGAAGGTTTCCAGAGGTAGTTGGCACCTCTGGGCACCGGCTGGCCCCGAGCAACCAGTAAAGGTCTTTCGTGTGTGTGTTTTGGCCATGGTGGTAAATATTGCCATCCTGGGTTTTCCTTCCTTTGCCTCCGTTTATTGGTGCCTCGTACCCGGATCCTCTCACCTTTTCCTCGTTTAAATCTCTGCGATCATTTTGAGGGTTTCTTGAAGATTAGGAGCTTCTGTAGTGATACAGGGGCTGGGTTCAAGTCGACGCTCCTCGAGGCTGTTTGGAAAGGCTTTGGTTGTGAAATTGAGATATTTACGCAGGGAAGGGTCATCCACGAACAGAGCGAATTTCGGTTTTGGAGGAGAGGAGGTGAAGGATGTAGATTTTCTTAAGCGATCAGCTTGAATTTTGTCCATGTTCATCTACCCATCTTTTATTCCTTCCAAACTGAGTCTTAACTGTCACTTCTTGCCTTCTAACTGAATGTAAATTCTTTGAAAGATTTTTTTTCTTTTTTCCTAGTTCCTGGCAGTCAATCGACAAGCATTTCTTAAGCCCTGCTATTGGCCAGGCATTGTGCTAGGTTCTGGAGATACAAAGAAAGTCAAGAACGTAGCATAGCCCCTGCTCTCAGGGAGTGGTTTTTAATAGGGAAGATAGCATGCAAACTGACCCCTGGATCTGCTGGATAAATGCTTTGGAATTGATGGAGAGGAGGTGATCGCGATGTGGACAGAGCACAGGACCGGGTTCCAGTTCCATTCCGGAAACTCCCTTCAAATGGGAGGTGTGTTGGGTTCATTGGAAAGAGAAGACAAGGAGTCCGTAGACCTAGCTTCAAATCTTCTATCTACCTGGGTCCCAGGCCCCCCCCTCCCCCCTCCAGGCTTCAGTTTCCTCCTCTATAAAATAAGGGGGCTGGACTAGCTGGCCTCTGAGACCCCTCTGATCCCACCCAGTGGCCTTCCTATGCCACAGCTGCCTCTCAGTGAGGGCTGTAAACAGGTCTCAGGTCAGCAATTCAGAGCCAGGAAGGAACTTACAAGTCAGCTAGCCCAAATGGGGAAACTGAGGCCCTGAGAAGTTGTGACTCATTGAAGGTCACACAGGTGAGGGGGAGGTGGCAAAGGCAAGATTTGAATTCAGATGCTTCTTCAAAACTGTCTCAGTCTTGGAGGTCTCAGCTTTAATGTTAGATCATTGGAAACTATTATCCTTTGGTGTTAGTGTAAAGGTGGGAGGTCAGGAAACTGGAGGCTCCTGCTCACTCTTCTCCTCATGTGCACCTCAGTGTGGCATTTCACTTTTCTTGCAGAAAACTGAAGATCACTGTCTTGATATATCATTCTGCCAGGATCAGGAGGCAGTGGAGGCTGGAGGAGTAAGGCAGAGAAGGTTCGAATCTAAGAGAGAGACAGAGACAGAGAGACACAGAGACAGAGAGACAGAGAAACTACTGAGAGTGTCGAGGGAGATAGATTCACCTTAAGGGGAGATAGATTAACCTTGACTGTTCTTGAATTTTCCTTGCCTGGGATTGCCCACTCAGGCTTTCTAGGAGGGAAGTTAACATTAACATTTAGGGCAAAGGGTAAGGAAGAAGGAAGCGGTGGAAAGCTTGGTCACTTGGTCAGATGTTAGTTGGTCTGAAGGGAAGGCTCCTCTCTCCTCTCTTGTTTTTCATCTCAGGCATTTTTATTTGCTTAGTCCTAAGGACAGAATAATTTTTTTTCCTTTGAAGCAATTGCGATAAAAATTACTTTTGGTGGCTTTTTAGAGGATTGTAATCCAATTCAAAACATTAGGCATTTATGAAACCATTGCTGTATGCAGAGTACCCACTCCAGGGACTGAGGGGGAAGTGAGTTGAGAGAAGGCATGGGCCTCGCCCTTAGGGACCTCACAGCCCTTTTAACAAAAAATGATTTATTTAGTATTTTATTTTTCCCCAGTTGCATGTAAAAAACAATTTTTAACATTCGCTTTTAAAACTTTGAGTTCCAAATTCTCACTTCCTCTCCATCCCTTCACTGAGAAGGCAAGCAGTTCGATTTAGGTTATACATGTGTACTCATGCAAAACACTTCTGTAACAGTCATGTTATGAAAGAAAACAGAGAAAAAGAAACTCAAGGAAAATAAAGTTAAAAAAAGGCTTCAATCTGTATTCAGGCACCATCAGTTCTTTGCCTGGGGATGGACAGCATTTTTCATCGTAAATCCTTCAGAACTGTCTAGGATTGTTTTGTTGCGGAGAGTAGTCAAGTCATTCACAGCTGATCATCTCACAATATTGCTGCTACTCTGTACATATATACATAAAACTTTGCATCAGCCCATGCAAGTCTTTTCAGGTTTTTCTGAGGACATCCTTATTTCATCATAATCCCATGCTGCATTCTGTTTAACCCTTCCCCAACTGATGTTCATCCTTTTAATTTCTAATACTTTGCCCCCAGAAAAGAGCTGCTATAAATATTTTTGTCTGTACAGGTCCTTGGCCTTTTTTTTTTTTTTTATCTCTTTTGGGATACAGACCTCGTAGTGTGTGATTTTATAGCCCTTCAGGCATAGTGCAGAATTGCTCTCCAGAAGGGACCCCTCACATCTTGTAGCTGGTTATTAACAGCTGGGGCATCTTAAGCAAAATCTACCAATATATTTGTAGAATCTGAGAGTGTATCTAGTGCCTCCCACCCCTAGTCCCCCAACTCTTCATTTAAGGGAGAGAGGCAAATTTTCTCAACTCTTCTCTCAGGTCAAGTTTAATCATTATCATTCCAATGTTCTCTATTCTTTACAGAATGACAAAGTGGCTCTTTGTCGGGGTGGCCTGTGTGGTCCTTGGCTTGGTTCATTCAGAGGAACTTTCCAGGAAGAAGAGACATGTGGATCCTGAAGCGTACATGAATATTGTGAGTTTCCACTAAGAAGACCCTGGAAATGCTTGGGAGAAATGCTTGGCAGCCTCCTGTGGACGTGCTCTGCCTCTCTGGGGAGCTGCCATTGGGCTTCTGCTCATACCCACTTCTTCTGCTTCCCAGTCTTTTTTTGGTCTAACCCTTGAGATGCTGTCTTCACCCTCATCTTCATTTTTCTTTCTTTCCCCTCTCTTCCCTTCCTCTCCTCTTTCCTCCTCTTCTTTCTCTCCTCTCTTTCCACCTCCCCTGTCCCTCCTCCCTCTCCTTCTTTCTCTCCTCTCCTTCATCTCTCTTCCCTCCGTCTCTTTTTATTTTCTCCTCTTCCTCTTTTCTTTTCCCTCTCATTTTTCTCTTCCTCCTTCTTTTCTCTTCCCTCTCCCCATCTCTTTCCTTTCTTCCTTCTCCCTTCTGTGTCTGTCTCTCTCTCTCCCCTCCTCTCCCTTTTTCCTTCTTTTTCTCCTCTCCCTTCCCTTTTCTTGCTTTCTCCCTCGGTCCCCAGGAATAAAGCAATAAGTTCAGTCAAGGTTAAGTGATTCCTTTCCCCATCCTCTCTTCCCAACATAGCACTCATCCATCTCTTATACCCTGACTCCTTGTAAGGATGGATGCCCTCGCTTGCAACCCCCAGCTTGTCCTTAACCTCTCCTAATACAGGAGTGAGGTGGTTTTTAAGAGTCAGTTTTGGCCTCCTCAGTTTCATAATAACCATCAGGCTAATTAAATTTGAGTCAGTCAGGCAAAGTTGCGACAGTTGCAGGATGATTAAAAAGTGGCATGACAGATATTTTTAGACAAACACATGAGGCCTCATCTGTCATGTTCACAGATGTTAAGCCTTCAGAGTTATAGATGGAAGGGACCTCCAAGGCCATCTAGTCTGACCTCATTTTACAGCCAAGGAAACTGAGGCTCAGGGAGAGTGCTTCTTCACCCAAGGTCCCACAGCAGGACTTGAACCCAGGGCCTCAGACTCAAGAGACAATTCTCTCCCTACTGTACCACACTGCCTCCTCTTTTTCAGTATCCTAAGTGCTATTTGCAGAGCAGGCTGGTGGTCTCCTTGGGGGAATCTTGCTTTTGTTCAAGAGATGAGGTGGGTTCATAAAGCAGGCTGACAATCCAGTGTGGTTTATGGAGTCTCACAAAGGGGAGCTCTTGAGAGGTTTTGGCATTGTTGGAATAAGTATCCATCCTTACAAGGTGACTACTTAGAAGGAGCCAGGACGTGAAGATGGACAAATGCTCTGGCTCTCGGCTCTCCTCATTGTGGGTACTCCCTGTGCTGGTACAGCCTTGGCTGTCTGTATCTTGCTGAAAATTCTCCATCAAGAATCTTCCCATTTTTATGATGAAATAAGGATTTTTGGAAAAGGACTCAAAAGCCTTATTTTACTGTTTGGCTGGAGCCTCTGTGCTCTCAGGACTTGCACATCCATCATGGCAGGCCTTGTTGCTTTATGGTCATGCCATGAGCTTAATCTGTAGTTTGTCCCATCCTCTGGAAAAAGAGTGCATCAGGGGCCGGCTAGGTGGCGCAGTGAATAGAGTACTGGCCCTGGAGTCAGGAGGACCTGGGTTCGGATCCGGCTTCAGACACTTAACACACACACACACACACACAAAACTAGCTGTGTGACCTTGGGCAAGTCACAACCTCAATTGCCCTCTAAAAAGCAAAAAAAAAAGTGCATCAAAACCCTTCCCTCTCACTTGCCAGCCAACCTTCGGGGACTTACTTCACATTGTTTCCCTTGACATTCTCCATGTTCCAGCCAAGCTACTTTCCCCCTTGGTCAGCCTTCCATCTCCTACCTCTGGGCCTTTGTCCAGGCATGCCTAGTGCTTGGAAGGCAGCTCTCTCCTCCCCTCCACCCCTTCGAATGGGCTCGGGTCCGATGCCACCTCCTCCAGGAAGTCAGCCCTGCTTGCTCTTTCTAGTCCTCAGTGTTTTCTGCTTTCTCAGTTCTTCAACTTTCTCTTTTTATTTCATCCCCATGTTGCACCCTACCAGCACAGTGCAAGCCCCTTGAAGGCAGGGCCTGCTTGTCATTTTTGTCTTTAATTCCCTACCACCTGGCAATAGTAAGTGATTAATAAATGCCCTTTTGATTGAGTTGGAGTGGAAGATCATGGCTGACCTTCACAAGGTCATTTTTGACACTGCCATGACATTTTGGGTTAGCTCCCCCCCAGGTCATTTTGCTGAGTTCGATGTGCCATTTTTGGCTATTGGTTTTAATTTCTCTTCTTCATTTCCATTTTTAGCCTTCTGTCCCACTCTCTACTCTTCCCTAAGACCTTTGAATAAAACTGGTTGCCTTGGCTTTTGATCTTCCTGTTCCCCTTTTTAATCTTCCACTTGAAGAAACCATGGGTTGTGAAAAGGAGAAGTAGGGGCCTGAATAACCCACGGGGGTGTTGTTGTGAGAGTGTGTAAGTCCGCTGAGTAGTGGGGGAGACTCTCCACTTGAGTGCCTGGGAAACAATCTACGTTCATATGGAAACTGGATTAGAGGTCACCAAAGAAGGAAAAGGAACAAGTCACTGACTCCTTTCCCCTGGACTTCAGTTCCTTCTCTCCCCTAAGTTTTGAGTTGATCCATAGGATTAAGTTAACAACTTAATGGAATTATGGAGTGGGACTAGAGAGTCCTGGGAGGAGGAGGGGGTGCCCTGCAGTTCAGGACATCAGCAGATTTAGCAAATCTGAGTCAGGAGGATTTGGCCCTAGAAGAGGAAAAAGAAGTCCTGGGATGTTCAGCTCTGGAGCAGGCAATCCATCAGTAAACATTTATTGGGCCCTTACTGTGTGTCAGGCATTATACGAAGCACTGAAGATATAAAGAAAGGAAAAAAAAAAGATATAGTGCCTGTCCTCAGGGAGCTTCCATTCTAATAGAGGAGAGGTGTGTACAAGATGCCTACAGAGTAGATGGAAGGTGATGGGAGAAGAAATGGCACCAGCAGCAGGCAGGACCAGGAAAGGAGGCCTTTGAAAGCCAGGGAAACTAAGACATGGAAGTGAGGAGGGAGAGCAGGACTCCAAAATCCCCTCTGCTCCTTTGCTGGGAAGATGAAGACCCAAGAGTTGGGCCAAGGTGGGGATCCACTTAATAAAATCCTCTTTTATTATGAACGTAACTGTCACCAACAAGAAGACCTTCCAATATGCAAAAAACAAAAACAATGAGATATGAGATCTAACTTGAATGGAAAACAACCTGTATTCAATGTAACAAAGTTGTAACTAAATTGCCGTTAATTTTTCCGTACTCCTTTCTGAACTTATTTTTGCTTTCTTCTGTGATTTTTTTCATGTCTATCGTTACTCACCAATTCATGCCCCCTCCCCCAAAGCTCTCCTTTATAACAGATAAGTATAGTCATACAAAACCAATCAACATATCGGCCATGTTGGAAGGTGAATGGAATTTACAGCAGACAGAGAGTTGGTTTGAGTCTCTGGACACTAGGGTCTCTTGATATGGTCAGTGGGACTGGAAGAGAACTGTTCAGGGCTCTCCTGTGGCCTGCCCTCTGTGAATGATCTTGAGAAGACTGAGCCTCATTTAGTAATTGGAAACATTCTCACCTGTCCAGTCTGATGGATGTTATTACTACCTTCTCCCCTCCCGCCTTGGCTGTCCTTCTCAGGATTTCTCCCTGAGTCACCATTTCATTTTTCTTTCTACAGAGTGAAATTATCTCCTACTGGGGCTTTCCCAGTGAGGAGTATAATGTTGTCACTGATGATGGCTACATCCTAGGCATTAACCGAATTCCACATGGCAGGAAGAACCGATGGAATAAAGGTACAATGATTTCCAAGGGAAGATGCCTTCTAATCACCTGTGGATATTATGCTTATGAATTTGTACTGTGCAATGTCTATTTTTGTTGATGATTGCTAGGTTCCCAACGAAATAAAACAATTGCCCTTGTATGGGGTTTATTGAAAACCTCTCCTTCCTCCAATGGGACAGAAGCTGCATGAGGGCAGAGACTATTTCATTTGCCTGGTATGTCAATGAGTTTGATGTTTTTGCATCTAGTAGGTGATTATCAAATAAATGAAGGAATGAAGGAGTGAGGAGGGGCAGCCTCTGGGATAGGGCCAGCTTTTAGACACTATGCAGATGGAATATAAGATCATCCCTTTGTCATGACTTTTTCAACCTGAGAGCCCAGAGGAGTTCTTGTCTATAAGGATCTCTAAAGGAAAACTCTCTAAATTAAACAAGGTTTATAAATGCTTCCTGTTTTAAAAGAAAAGCAACGTAAGAAGAAACATCTTCTCTCAAGTTCCTGGTGGAGGGAAGCAGTGTAGGCTCAGATCAGTGCTGACTTGGGGATCTGGGAGGGAAGCTGCTGTTCAGTCAGGAGCCCGCCGAGCCCTTCTGTCCCTCACTCTCTCTCCAAGTCTGTCCAAGCTCATGCTCATTGCTCCCGTGGTACTCTCCCTCCATCCCATCTTCTGCCGTCCCCTTCTTTTGCCTTCAGTCTTTCCCGTCAGGCTCTTTTCCATTGAGTCCTGTTTTCTCATTATGTGGCCGAAGGATTTAAGCTTCAGCTTCAATGTTTGACTTTGCAGTAAAGAGCCTGAATTAATTTCTTTAAGTATAGACTGATTTGATCTCCTTGCTGTCCAAGGGATCCTCAAAAGTCTTCTCCAGCACCATAATTTGAAAACATCTATTCCACAGTGTTCAGCTTTCCTTATAGCCCAGCTCTCACAGCCATACATGGCTACTGGAAAAACCATAGGTTTGACTACATGGACCTTTGTTGGCAAGGTGCTGTCTCTGCTTTTTAGTCTGCTGTCCAGATTCACCATAGCTTTCCTTCCAAGGAGCGAGTGTCTTGTAATTTCATGGCTGGCCACCATCTGCAATGATCTTTGAGCCCCAGAGTATAAAATCTGACACTGCTTCCATTTCTTCTTCCCCATTTGCTGGGAAGTGATGGCACCAGTTGCCGAAATCTTAGTTTTTCTGATGTTAATCTTCAAGCCAGCTTTTATGCTCTCCGCTTTCACCCTCTTCACTTTCTGCCGTCAGAAGTGGGGAAGGACCTGGTGCTTTTCCTGGGGCGTAGCAGGGAGGAGAACAAAGCAGGGACTTCTGTGGTTCACTTCCTACTGTCAGCATGGGGCTATTTGGCTTTTGCTATCCCCAGGTTTTTCCCAGTTCCTAATCTACCCCAGCTAGGTCTTGACAGCTGTGTGGTTTACCCCAGAGATCCTGTAATTGTTCTTTGTAGAAGTGTTCATCGATGCTTCATCATGGGTGTTTCCCAACAACAGCCCTGGCATCAGGCCCCAGAAAGTCTGAACCATTGAAGAGGCCTGAATTTCTTCTTCCTCTGCTTCACTCTCCTTCTGGTTCTTGGTTGAAAGAGCTCCTGGGCCTTCATCAGGGGAGCTCAAGGCAAACCCCATCCCAGCAGCTTCTTAGAAATGTAGAAACAAGGGTTTGCCTACAGAGGATTAAGAGAAAGGTCCCTGGCAAGCTGGAGGCTCCAGAGGTAATCCAGGCCAGCTCCCTTACTTCCCAGTGTAGGAAAATGAGATGCAGAGAAGGGAAGGACTGGGGTGTGGGGGGGTGGTGGTCAGACTGGGAGTGGGGGGAAGAGGGGGAAACTTGGTGTTTGTCTTCAAGTATTTGAAGGAGGTATTAGACTTATTTTGCTTTGTCCCCCAGACCACAAGCAGAAGCAGTGGGTGAACATCACAAAGAGGCAAACTGAGACTGAATATGAGAAAAAATTTGCTAATGATCAGGGGTGTCCAGAACTGGCCTGGGCTGCCTGGAGGAGTGGTGAGGTCCCTGTCCTTGGAGGTCTCCAAGCACAGGCTGGATGAACATTTGTTGGGGAAGTGTGGCGGAAGGGATTCCTTTTGGGGTATGGGTTGGACTTTACGGTCACTAAAGTGTCCCCTCCAACTCAAATTCTGTAACTCACTGTCTTCCTTTGGCCAAAAGCTATTGAGGGAGAGTGAGGTCTCTGTTCAGGGAGTAATTCTGTCTACTTTGTGGCCTCTGAAGATGGAGAGGAAGCTGATGAATGTGGCTGCTGTGCCTTCATCAGCCTCGGTTCCCTTAAACTGAAAAGTGAGAGTGCCCCGGCCCTGTCCCGCTCTAAGTCTGTGACCTGTCTCAGGAAGGCCCTGTCACCCTCCAGTCACTGTTCCTGTCTGTCCCCAGAATGCCACCAGTAAATTAACTCTTGAACAGATAAGTCAGCAGCTAGCTGAGGGCAAGAGAGGGCTATGGGTTGGGGAGGATCATGCAGTTTATAACCGAAGAGGGTTAGGGAACTGATTGTCAGAGAGGGAAAGGGATTTACCCAAGGTCATACCTGTGTGACTCCAAATCCAAGGTTCTTTCCACCGAACGGTTGCAGTGATCAGGGAATGGGGAAGGGAGGAACCTTGGATAGAAAGAGGGATTTGAGGGGTGAAAGAGGGAGCCGAGGCCTCCTAGGGCCTTAAGTTATAGACTCGTGATTGAGCAAATGAACCTCATGCCTGTCAGTAGGGCACAAGGCTCTTATCTGTAGATGAGAAGAGGAAGCAGGGTTTCTCCACTTGACTGAAGAAGGACAAATATGTGGTCCTTCAGGGAATGAAATCTGGATCAGTGCTCACCCTTCCCCAGCGGTGGCCTCTGTCACAGCACAGTTAGTGTGTACTCAAGGAGAAAGAGAGGGTTCCCTCCCTGAGGCTGGGAGAGTGGAGAGGGCCTGGAGCCTGGCAGTCAGCCAACAAGGTCAGGTCCTGTGCATGACTGGTCAGCAGAGTCGAGGATGATTCAGAATCGGGAGTGGCTGGGCAGAGAGGTCGCTGGAGAGCAAGGCCAACCGGGGCCTGTTTATTTCTCTGATAGTTTAATTTTTGGTTGTACTTTAATTTCCTATCTCCCTCCACATCCTGAATTAGAGAATGCCACCATTTGACACAGATTGATAGCTCTATGTAAAACCATACTATGCACATTTCTCTCTTTTAGTCCTTTGTAGTTGATTTGATTGTTTCTAACATTCAAATAATGTAGTCATTTACAGTTGTTATTCAAACAATATTTTCCCCTTCTATCTTTTAAGCCAATCCAGTAGGTGTGAGATGCCTGGATTCTTGGCAAAATCCCACTTGGTCACAATATCTAATTTTTTTTTTTTTTTTGCTTTTTGGAGGGCAATTGAGGTTAAGTAACTTGCCCAAGGGTCACATGGTGTGTGTGTGTGTGTGTGTTGTGTGTTGTGTGTTTTGTGTGTGTGTGTGTGTGTGTGTGAGAAGTCTCTGAGGCTGGATCCTAACTCAGGTCCTCCTGACTCCTGGGCTGGCGCTCTACTTACTGCTCCACCTAGCCGCTCTGACAATGTCTAATCTTTGTGAAATATTGTTGTAGTCTCCTAGCTAGGATTTTATTTGAGATTTTTGCATCCGTATTCATTAGTGAAATTGGTCTATAATTTTCTTTTACTCTCTTTGCCCTTCTTGGTTTAGGGAGCAGCACCATGTTTGTTCATAAAAGGAGTTTGGTAGAATTCCTTCTTTGCCTGTTATTCCAAATGATTTATTTCATATTGGAACGAGTTGATCGTTACATGTTTGGCAAACCTGTCTGGTCCTGGCACTTTTTTCTTAGGAAGTTCATTTATGTTCTGTTCAATTTCCTTTTCTAAAATCCCCCTGCCTGGTTTTCTTGTTAACTCATCTAATTGATCATCAACAACACATTGATTGTGGTTGTGGTCAGGAAGGATAGGTTGGGAGGAAGGAGGTAGGTAAGGAATCAAGGATTGCCTCAGTTGTAGTTTATGGCATTACAGGCTTGCAATAGTGTGTATTGGTGCAGTGCACAGAGCTCCAGCCTGGAGTCAGGAAGACTCATCTTCCTGAGTTCAAATCTGGTCTCAGACACTCTCTAGCTGGGTGACCCTGGGCAAGTCACTTAGCCCCATTTACCTTAGTTCCTCATCTGTAAAATAAGCAGAAGGAAATGGCCACCACTTCGGTATTTTGGGGGCATAAGGGTGTTCAGGAGAGCCGAGCATCCCTAGTAGGAGCATTTACTGAGCCCTTTTCAGGCCTGCTTGTCTGCCTTTGGTGTCTACTTGATTCACCCAACTCTCAACTGTGGCTCCAAGATGCCATAGCACACTCAGTGTCCACACTGTGGAAAATGAGGGGCTACCAGGGCAAGGGGAACCGAGGAGCCTCAAACCCATCTGTGAGTTAGGGGGTGTCTACCCCAAGCATGTGAAGACTTCCCCTGGTGGGTGAGAACAATTTGGTCCAATGGCTGTGAAGGGGCTGAGGCAGGCACTGTGGAACTCTTAGGGCTGGGTCAGGAATCAAAGACGCCAAGGTCATTCGTTACATCCTGGCTGCTCCCCTGGTGCCCTGACTTCTGTCCTGTCCCTGGACTCTGATGACTGGAGGAGACAGTGAGACTGAAGACTGTAGCTCTGGCTCATTAAATCCAATTCATACCCAAGTCAACACATCAGCCCATGATGTCACTGGTCCTCTTTAAAACAAAGGACAAACAATAATTGTGTACAAACAATGTTGGCTTGTTTTATCTTCCCAATGACCCTGTGAAGCAGGTGCTGGTGTTATTCCCATTTGACTGATGACACTGAGGCTGAGACCCTCCTACTGAGTGGATCCTGACCGATAAAGTTTAGCAAACAGCTCCCTAGAGTCCATGCACCTAGATAACTGGATGGGTCGTCTCAGCCTTCTAACTGGCCTCTTATCTGATGCAACTAAGAGGCCGGGCCTGGGGGGGGGGGGGCGGTCTTCTTTATCTTGGGCCTCCTGGCTTGGGCTGGAGCCTATTCTTTGCCTGTATCTCCTCCCCAGAGACCAGATGTAAACCTTCCTCTGGGCTACAAGCACAATTAGGGATTGTTGATTTTTAAAACACCAGCCCAGGCAATCTAGCTGGCTCCACTCCAGATAGAGCTGGATGAATAGAGCCAGAGTCCCTCACAGGGAGAATAACACTGCTTAGAAGTGGGAGGTTCTCCAAGGCCCCTTCTGGTCCCCTTGGTACCTGTGAGAGCATCCCCTGCACACCTTCCCCAGCCAAGAGTCATCCAACACTTGCTTGGAGACCTCGTGGGGGCAGGGAACTCTGGAAGTTGCCAGTAAGAGAGGTATGATTAGAATGCAGGTCCTGTGGAGATGACATTAGTGCTGTACCAGCTAATTCATGATTCTTCACAAGCTGTGGAATCTTGGCTACTCAGCCTCCCAGAAATTAATTCATCCATTCATCCCTCCATCTATCCTTCCCTCCCTCTCTTCATCCATCCATCCATCCATCCATCCATCCATCCATCCCTCCATCCAT
>NW_027186352.1:11814404-11830714 GCF_028583685.1 Petaurus breviceps papuanus
TCCATCCATCCATCCATCCATCCATCCATCCATCCATCCATCCATCCTTCCATCCATCCCTCCATCCATCCATCCCTCTCTTTATCCATCCATCCATCAATACATCCATCTATCCATTCATATCATCCATAGGATGGGAAGTCACTTGTGTTACCTTCTTCCTAGTGTTATTTGTAGTAAAGTGTTTCATAAACCTTAAACCATGATAGAATGTGAGTTATTCCTAATTTACCTCTTTGTTCACTGCTTTTACTTGCTGTTACCTTCTGGGTTCAAACCCAGTGTGTTTAATTTCTCTCGTCTTGGGCAGCCCTTCATATACTCGAACCCATCTCTCTGGTCCTTTCTGAGCCTTCTCTTCCCCAGGCTCAATGTGCCGAGTTCTTGGAAAGGACCTTAGTACAAATTAATCCAAAGGTCTTAGTGGAAAAATGTCCTTATTTCACCAAAGAGGTAAGGGAGGGCCAGAGAGATTTGATGGTTTGTCAGATCTCTGTAGGCGAGAAATGAATTGTTATTTGATTCTATTTTGGAGTTTCCCATTCTGTCATACTACTTTATTGCTGTATTGTTTTTTTTTTTTTTTAAGGGGGGAGGGGCTAGTGTGAAATCATCTAAAGGAGACTTGCCTTATAATATATCTTCAAGTCTGGAATACGGCAGCCTGAATAGGAGGACCTGAATTCAAATTCAGACACTTCTTGCTGTGTGACCCTGGACAAGTCACTTAATTTAGTTTCCTCATCTGTAAAATGAGTTGGAGAAGGAAATAGTAAACCATTTTAGTATCTTTGCCAAGAAAACCCCAAATGAGATAACAAAGAGTTGTACTTGACTGAAAATTACTGAACAACAACAAAGTCTAGAACGGCAAATCTGCTGTTATTAGGCTTTTGTTTCCCCTTTCAAATCAGCCCATGATAATTTTTGGCTCTTGGTTTTTGCATGTAAATTGCACAGTGAGAAAAGCGCCATTTCTGGAGTTCATGGGCATGCTCAGATTCAAACCGACCATTTCCTCATCTGCAAAATACGCCGGTTGAATCACATGGCTTCTGAGTTTCTTTCCAGCTGTAGAGCAATGACTCTAGAGTTAAACACATTGCAATTTTTATTAGTATAACCTCAAATATATAAAGTTGCTTCAGCCCTCTCTAACTCAAATCTAAGTCAACTGCAAGTCATGTCGTCATTTCCCTGATGCCATCCGAAAATGAGACTAAACACAACAAAGTTACTCAGAAAGTGTTGTCATTTTTACTATATTATTTCAATTTAACCTTGAACATTGCTTTCCTTCCATTTTTTTTCCTTTTGGAGAGGGGAAGGTAGGGCAATTGGGGTTAAGTGACTTGTCCAAGGTCACATGGCTAGTTCTGTGTTAAATGTCTGAGGCCAGATTTGAACTCAGGTCCTCCTGATACCAGGGCCCGTGCTCTATTCCCTGCTCCACCTAGCCACCCCACTTCCAATTATTTAGGTCTCCTTTTTTTTTCACCTGTGTATCAATATAGTTTTATAGTTAATCTTTTAGACTGGTCACACTTAAATTTAAGTTGTTTTCCAAATATTTAATAATTTTTCTTGTTATCAGTGAGGTTTCTTCTAAAGTAATGCTTTCTTGATTTTTTTTCTTTTTTTTGTTGCTGTTTATGATGAAAATAAAAACAAATGTCCCAGGAGAAGGGTCTGTGATTACCAGTAACATCAAAGAGTACCTGCTACCTTTTTTAAAAATTCCGTTGCATTGAGGCCAACATTGCAATAAACAAGCTAAAACTACTTTAAATTGACTCATTGTCAATAACTGGCATTTACAGGAATGTACTAGAAACAGCAGTAAAAAGTTAAGAAAAGAGTAATGGTAAAAACCTGCATGCATGTCATATAGAAAAGTAACAATCTGGATGTAAAAAAGAGAAGCTTCCTGGAAGCGTTATGTCAGCATCTTGGAATAGTGCTCAACTGTACGTGTCAAATCCTCCATTGCTGGATTTGTGTCTTTTTTCTCCAAACAATTGTAAAAGGTGCAAATGCTGGAAAAAGGTATCTTTACAGTTTAAAGGCAAGATAATGCTGCCCAGTGTGAGAAATTTTCTCTAAGTAAATTATGAATTCTACAGAAGGTCTGCCCCGCAGCCTCTCTAGTTTTATTTATATTTTAGAATAGATTTTATGTTCCTTTTCAACCCCTTATTAAGAAGCTTTTTTGTAGTGCTTCCCTGACCCCTTTCCTCCTTTTAAAAATATTTGCCCCAAAAGTGAAAATTTAAAATTGGTCTACAGTTTTCAGCACTAGAATGATTCTAAGTCAATAACTGCAGTTTTCCTTATCACAGAGGAAATGATAAATAACCAACCCTTAACCTGATACTGGATTTGTTGGGAGGCTTCCTTCTCTCCTCATCAAGAAAAAAAAAATGGAATCAGTTTTGCTGTTTGAAATAGCGAGGACATATAGTTTTAAAACTATAGCACCATGAAATTCAGTTCTTTCTGGATAAAGGAGTAAATTTCATTAGCTTAGGAGAGATCCCTGCCCATGTAAAACAAATTGATAATGAAATGCTGTGAAATTTTTCACCTGCACTAATCTTCAGAATTACTAGATTTCACCCCTCCTCTCATTTTTCACACAAGAGAAACTTTTTTTTCATTGTTTGTTCACTAGTGACCAGAGCCACCAAAGGAGCGCTCTTAAGAGGTCAGAATTCTCTCGGTATTTCTGCAGTATATTTCTCACACTAGGATGTGTCGTTTCTTCCATATTTAACAGCTGCTACACATCGTACCATAATAGTTTAAGTGTGTACATATTTTAAATCTTCTTTATAAAGTATCTTTTAAAATCAGGGCAAAATTGGAAAATGGTAAAGTAAAAAATGATTTCTAGTAGAACAAAGGTGAGTGAAAGTCTTAGTAAACTGGCTCAGTGCCCCTTTTTGCATGCTAATTAAAAAAACCATCAAAACAACCCCCAAACCCAGTAGTGAGTGACTCATATTCCTCCCTCCATTTCCTCATCAGAGCATGACCAAACTGAAAGCAGCTGGCAGAGTCACAGGATGTTCTTGATTTTTGTTAGTTGTTTATAGTAGTAAAGATTTTTGGCAAACTTATTTTCTCGCCTGCAAACTTGTTTGTACTCACTCATTGCCTTAGTTAATTTTTTAATACTAATCTTCTAAATAAACAGTTGAGTTCAGTAAACACTCTGGTCCCTGTAAATAAAGATAATCTTGTTTTCTTCCTTTGCTGTGTTAATCCCTCATTCTTATTTCCTGTACTTGCATTTTTAGCATCACTAGAGTAGACTGTCAGTCATTGTGAGTAGCAATGCTTTTAATGTTTCTTTATTGCAAGCAATTAATGTTGACTTTCATGATTTTTATCATGTTGACAAAAAATCCACTCATTCTGCTTCTTTTTAGTGTTTTTTTTTTTTTAAATCATGGGGTATGGTAGTGTTTTATCAAAGGCCTTTTCTGTATCTATTGATATGATCGTGTGATCTTTAATATGCTTTTTCTTATTAGCATGAGATAGTGTTTTTTTCTAATATTGAGTAATATATCCTATTACTGGAATGAATTATATGTGGTAATGATGAATGATTTTTTAAATGTTCTTTTACTGATAGTTTTGTTTACTATTTTTGCAGCTGTATCCATTAAGGAAATTGACCTAAAATTTTCTTTTTTAACGCTTATCAGGATTAAGGATTGAAACCATATTCTAACATGCATGGTGGACTTTGAGACCACATGTGGCCCTCAAGTTCTGACCTTTGCCTCAATCCAACCTTCACAAAACAAATTCCCTTAATAAAAGGATTTGTTCTGTAAAACTTGGACTGAGTCAAAAGGCTGCACCCAAGGACCTGGAAGGGAGGCTGCAGGTTCCGAACCCCTGATAGAAGTTGCTCAAACACTTTTGGAAAGTTCCCAGATTTCCCAGAAGCCAAGTTTCTCCAGAATTAGAAGTTTGTTTGCTAGTTTGTCCACATGGGAGGAAGAAGAGATAAAATCTCAAACCTAAGATTTCAGATAGGGCACAGCAGGAAGCTGGTAGTCACAGTCACAGGAAAGGTCATCCCCACGAGACAAGGAAATTAATTTTTAATCAGTTCTTCTCTGGTTTAAGCAAGCTCAGTTCTTGGATGAAGCTCTTTTGGGGGGTTGAGCTATGGTCTCACTGAAGCTTCCTTATGGTACACTGAAGCTTCCCTGTGATCTCTTTGGTTGAAGGCACGGGTCTCGCCTCCTGGATTGTGGCTGCTTTGTGCCTTTGTAGACAGCCTTTTGAACTTCCAAAGAACCTAACTTCTGACCCACCCTTCCAAGATGAACTTAGGCACTTAACTAAGCAAGTCCTACTGTGATCAAGGCACTAGGAATACAAGGAAAATGAAATCAGACCCTGCTCCTTATTCAGGTGTTTGCCTTCTGCTGATGAGGAAGCAAATTCCACAAAGAGAGATGACTTTGCTATGTCGACCCTGCTAATTCCATGGCCCAAGCCCAGGTTTTCCAGTTCCAAGGCCACTGTCCTTTCCACCATGCTCCACTGCTTCTCTAGACAGACGTTCAGCTTCACACTCAGCTCAGCTCAAATACCAGCTCCTACCATATGCCTTTCCCTATGCCCCCAGGCTGCTGGGACTCCCCCACCCAAGTACCTTGTGTTGGCTTGTCATGTTATTTATGCAAAATAATATGTGTCTATTTCTCTGTGTTCATATTGCCATTCCACATAGAAGGTAGACTCCTTGAAGGCAGGAATTATTTATTTTTGGTCTTTTTATTATCTGCGCCTGTTACAAAGTGGCACCTAGTAAATGTTGCATGACTGTGTGATAAGCCCTTAATCTCAGTTTCCCAACCTTCGAAATGGGTATAATGATTGTGCTATCTCATAGGGAAGGTGATGAGGAAACCTTCAAACGTGATAAGAATGTGTGTGACTGTTAGCATTGTTACATTATACCTAAGTGACTTTCTCTGTCATGCACTTCCTCTGGGCCTCACTTTCTTCATCTGTAAAATGAAAAGTTGCATCTTTTTAGATTAGATCTTTTTCATCCCTTTTGGCTTAAAAAAAAGTTTCCTTGACTTCTTTGTGGTTGATATCTTGCTTATTTTTAATGCCAACTTCTGATCTGTTAAGTTCCCTCAGTTTTATCCTCCAAGGTGGTAGGAATGGTGGTAAGCTTGATTCTTGGCAAGCCCAGTGAGTTCACTCCGTTTCAGTCAACTTAACTGTGGTCCCCAGACCAACTACTGAATTCACCAACCAGTCAGTCAACTCACGTTTACTAAGAGTCTGATTTTGTGCTCAGCAACGGAACTTATGTCTCCCAGGTTGACTTAGGGCCATCCTTGTTGGCCAATCCAGACCATCCTCCTTTGATTCCCTTGGCTCTGCCTGAAGTTCCACCCCCTCATTTGTGAGGCTACCAAATGTGGCAAGGATAGTCATGCTGAGGCAGAGAAAGAGTGCCCAGTGTGGAGACTCTGCTGTACTTCCAGCATGTGTGACCTTCAACCTCAGTTGGACTCTGCATAGGATGGAAGGAATAAACTTTTATTAAGTGCCTGCTCTATGCCTGTGCTAAGTGCAGATATAATCCTTACCTTGTGAGGTAGGTGTTATTATTCCCCGTTTTACAGGAGAGGCAACTGAGGCAGACAAAGGTAGAGGGTTGCCCGGGATCACATAGCTAGTAAGTGTCTGAGGCTGGATTTGAACTCAGGTCTTTCTGACTCCAGGTCTAGCACTCTATCTACAGTGTCCCCTACCTGCCTTTTCATGAATGAAACATATGGCAGCTGTGCTGCCAGTAAAATCATGGGCAAGGGTAAGATGATTTTTTTGGCAGATGGGCCAAAATTGGGCAGAATCACAGATCCTCAGAGTTGCCCGTCCCACCCCACCTGGACTTGCACCAAAATCCTCCTTGTGACAATCCCAGGAGACTATCATCCAATCAAGGCTCTGTCCAAGGTTCTCTTGTCATGTGCCAGGGCTGTCCAGCTTGCTTTGAGATGGCACCAGCAGGAAGTTTTCTTTATCTGAAGCCAAAGTTGGGCTCTGGATCCTGGATCCACCTCTCCCAGCTCTGCCCTCTGGGGCTGTCAGAACAAGGCTGGTCCCTCTTTTGCCCTTCAGACTTTTGAAGGCTCCTACTTCAAACTGAATTCACTCAAAGCCTGCGGATGTTCTGGAGGTGAACTGCTTACTAACCACACTGCCCCTGACTTGCATTTATGAGGTTGATTATTTAAAGCCAGATACAAATTTGGCCCATTTCTCTAGCTTGACAAGACAATTTGGGATTGTCTTATCCAGTCCCTAGATCCCCATGGTGGTCCTGGGTCACCTGTGCTTTTGGTGAGGGTGTCCTCTGTGATTTTATCTGAGTCGTTGATAAAAATGCTATGTAGCACAGGGTCAAAGCACAGAGTCCTGGGGCCCCACCAGAGATTCCATTCTGAGACTTTTGTAAACCAAATTTATGATTTCACTGGTATGAGGAGTGTCTGATGAGGAAACCATTACAGATCCTTATTGATTGACAATGGTAGAGAAGTGCTGGGGGGTAGGGGTGCCACACTCAGCTTAAATGCCTTCTTTAGGGTCACACAGACAGTATGTGCCAGAAAGGAGCCCTGAAGCCAAGCTGGCTCATCCCACCGTTGTCTCTGATACTGATCACCCAATGGTTACTCTTGGCATCTGGCTGCTTAATCAGCTTCAAATTTACCTAATTGTTCTGCCATTTAGCCCATGTTTCTCCATGTTCTTTGCAAGAATAGCATGAAATATTTCATCAAAAATTTTTCTGAAATCTATGTAAACTACATATGCAGCTTTCTCCTGACCTGCCTGTTTAGAAACTCAGTCAAAAATGAAAATGAGGTGAGCCTGGCATGACTTGTGCTTGCTGGTCAGGTAGGCCTGTGATCACTGCTTCCTTTTCTAGATGTTAACTAACCACCCCTTTAGTAATACTGCAAACCTTTAGAGTGCATTCTATTTCCTTTTTCGAAAATTGGGATGTTTCCCTTTTTCCAGGCCCTGGGCACCTCTCCTTTTTTGCTTTGATCTTTCAGTTATGGCTGACAGTGGCTCAGTAATCACAGCTGTTTATTTTTATAGCTCTTGAGATGTTGTTCATCTCAGCCATGGGACATGTGCTCATTCAAGGCAGTTGGGTGGTCTCTTACTATGCCCTTATCTTGGGTGTCAGCTTACTGTTAGTCATTTTTTGTTCTGTCCAACCCAGTGGGACCTGCACTCATGAACAGTTGGGTTATCTTTTACTGTACCCTTATCTTGGGTGCCACCTTCTGATTAGTAATTTTTTGTTCTGTCTAACCCAGTGGGACCTGCATTCATACAGGGCAGTTGGGTGGTCTCTTACTATTCCCTTATCTTGGGTGTTACCTTCTTACTAATAATTTTTTGTTTTGTTCAACCAAGTGGGGCCTGTATTTATACAGGGCAGTTGGGTGGTCTCTTACTATTATTATCTTATCTTGGGTGTTACCTTCTTACTAGTAATTTTTTGTTTTATTCAACCAAGTGGGACCTGCATTCATACAGGGCAGTGGGTGATCTATCCCCTTATCTTGGGTGTTAGCTCCCTGTTAATAATTTTTTATTCTGTTCATCACATTTCAAAGATCATTCTCCTTGGTAGAAAAAATAGAAACAAAATGAGAATTGGGAAGTTTTGCTCTCTCTTGTCAGTTCTTGATATCTCCTCTCCCTCTCCTACGTCCCATTGTGGTCCTCTATTTTTTTTAAATTAAAAATGATTTTTAGCAATCATTAAAAAAATTTTGAATTCTAAATTCTCTCCCTCACTATTGAGAAGGCCAGAAATATTATATTGATTTTCCATGTGAAGTCATTCAAAACATTTACATATTAGCCATATTGCAAAATAAAGCACACACACACACACACACACACAAAGAAAAATAAAGGAAGTGAAAAAAGCGTGCTTCAATCTGCACTCAGAGTTTATCCATTCTTACTCTGGAGGTGGAACATTTTTCTTCATGGGTCCCTTGGAGAATTGCTCAGTCTTTTATGGTTGATCTATGCTCTTTCATGGTTATATGACTTTTGTTTTTCTTTACAATGTTCTTCTTGTTCTGCTCATTTCACTTTGCATCAGTTTGTAAAAGACTTCCTAGGTTTTTCTGAAACCACCCTGCTCATCGGTTTTTTTTTTGTTTGCTTTTTGGAGGGCAATTGGGGTTAAGTGACTTGCCCAAGGTCATACAGCTGGTTTTTGTGTTAAGTGTCTGGATGGATTTGAACTCAGGTCCTCCTGACTCCAGGGCTGGTGGTCTATTCACTGCGCCACCTAGCCGCATCATTTCTTATAGCGCAATAGTATTATATTACAGTCTTGGGCCTCTCCTCAATTTCCAATTCTTTGCCATCACAAAGAGAGCTGCTCTAAATATTTTTGTACAGATATGTTGTTTTCTCATATTTTTGATCTCTTTGGGGTACAGGCCTACTAATGATATTTCTGGATCATAGAGTATGCACAATCATACAGTCCTTTGGGCTTAGTTCCATGTTCTCCAGAATGGTTGGACCAGTTAGACAACTTCATTAACAGTGCATTAGCGTCCCTGCTTTTTCATATCCCCCCAACATTTCTCATTTTCCTTTTCTGTCATATTAGCCAGTCTGGTAGGTATGAGGTGGTATCCCAGAGCTATTTTAATTTGCATTTCTCCAATCAATAGGGATTTAAAGCATTTTTTAGTATAACTATTGATAGCTTTGATTAAATTTTCTGAAGACTGCTTGCTCATACCCTTTGACCATTTATTGATTGGGAAATGACTTGTATTCTTATAAATTCAGCTCAGTTCCCTATATATTTGATAAATGAGACCTTTGTCAGAGAAACTGGCTGTACTATATTTCCCCTAGTTTCTTGCTTTCCTTCTAATTTTAGCTGTATTAGTTTGTCTCTGTAAACCCTTTTTAATTTAATATAATAAAAATTATCCACCTTACTTCCCATGATCCTCTTTGTCTCTTGTTGGGTCATGAATTCTTCCCTTTTCCATAGATATGACAGGCGTATTTTCCCTTGCTCCCCTAGTTTGTTTATGAAATCACTTACGTCTAAATCATTTATCCATTTTGAGCCATATCTTGGTATGTGGTATGAGATGCTGGTATATTCTTAGTTTCTGCCAAACTGCTCTTCAGTTTTCCCAGCAGTTTTTGTCAGGTAGCGACTTCTTGCCCCCAAAGCTTGTGTCTTCGGATTTATTAAACACTATGTTACTGTGCTCATTTGCTGTGGTGTATTGTGTATGGAATCTCTTCCACTGACCCACCACTGTATTTCTCAGCCAGTCCCAGATTCTTTTCATGATTACTCCTTTGCCATATAGTTTGAAGTCTGGGGTGTTTGGGGCATATGGGGCACCCAGGGAGGATGAACGCCTGCGGTACGGGGGGCTGCTTGATTCACCCAGCTTCCACCTGTGGCTCCACAAAGTGGTAGCATACGTGGCAGCCACACCCTGGTAAGTTTCTGAAGACTGGCTAAACCAGGTGAGGGTAGTCGACAGGCCTCAGACCCATCGGTGAGTTTGAGGGGTGTCTGCCCCAAGCACTGAAGACTTTTCTTGGTGGAATGGATGGATGAAGACAATTTGTTCCAGTGGCTGTAAAAGCAGCTGGTGGGCACTGTGGAGTCAGGAGTATGAAGACACCAAAGTCATCTACTGCATCCTGGGCCATCCCTAGGTGTCTTGACTTTGGTCCTGTCATCGGACTTTGATGGTTCTGGAAGAGAGAGTGAGGCTGAAGATTTTGTGCAGCTCTGCCTCATTTAAATTCAGTTCCAGCACAAGTCAAGACATGGCCTCATGATGTCCTCAGTCCTCTTTGAGACAAAAGAGGGACAAATAGCCACAGCTGGAAATCTGGCACTGCTGGGCTGCTTCCTTCACGGTTTTCCTTCCATTGATTATCTTGATGTCTTTGCCCTTTTCTTCTTCCAGATGAATTTTGTTATTTTTTTTATAGCTCTAAGAAGTAATTCTTTGGTAGTTTGGTTGGTATGGCACTGAATAAGCACATTAACTTAGGTAGAACTGCCATTTTTATTGCATTGGCTCGACCTATTCATCAGCAATGAATATTTCTCCAGTTGTCTAGATCTGTGTTTATTTGTATTCAAAACATCTTGTTACCGTGTTCATACAGTCCCTGGGTTTGTTTTGACAGGTAGAATCCCAAATGTCTCATATTGTCTCTAGTTATTTTAGCTCTTTCTGTTGGGTTTTGTTGGTAATATATAGAAATGCTGATGAGTTATATGCATTTATTTTATATCCTGCAACTTTGCTAAAATTGTTAATTATTTCAGCTAGATTTTTAATTGATTCTCTAGGGTTCTCTGAGCACAACATATCACACACAAAGAGTGATACTTTTCTTTCCTCATTGCCTGTTTTTATTTCTCCAATTTCCTTTTCTTGTCTCATTGCTATAAAGTGGCGATAACGGACATCTTTGCTACACCCTTGACCTTATTGGGAAGGTTTCAACATTATGCCTACCACAGATAAGGCTTGTTCTTGATTTTAGACAGATACTGCTTATCATCTTTGGGAAAACTACATTTTATTCCTATTCTTTAGTATTTTTAACATGAATGGATGTTGTATTTCATCGAGTTTTTTCTACATCTATATAATTGTGATTTTTTGTTTTGTTATTGCTATGGTCAATTATACTGGTACTTTTCCTAATATAGAACCAGTCTTGCATTCATGCTATAAATCCCAGCTGGTCATATAGATCCTATGATCATATCATGATCCTCATGATATTTTGCTGTAATCTCCTTGCTAATATTTTATTTAAAAATTTTGCTTCGATATCCATTAGGGAAATTGGTCTATAGTTTACTTTCTCTGTTTTTAGTCTCCCTGAATATTGCTTTTTCATGATTCTATTTTTTGAACTTTATAAAGACAGTCTTGTCACCAAAAATATAGAATGGCTACGGGCTTGTCATTTGAGGATCAGACTAGCAAAGTCTGGAGTGGTTCCTCAGTGGTCAGTGGCAGTAACCAAGAGCAAAGCACCTGTGACAGTGAATAGACTCCTGGATTTGATCTTGTCCTAGAGTCTAGCTGTGTGACCCTGGCCAAGTTATTTCCTTTCTCTGAGCTTCAGTTTCCCCATCTGTAGGACCATAGTTTTAGAGGTGGAAGGGATCTAAGAGTCCACCGAGTGACACAGAGATGCTGGTGTCGAGCCACCTCCCTCTTGGGGATTGTTATGAGGAAAGTCCTTTGTGAGCTGCTAAGTGGGCTAGTCATAGTCATGTGAAGCGAAAGGATCAGGGTGGGGGGGGGGGATGGAATGCCTTGCCAGCAAGTCCTGGATGAAGAAGGAGTAGCTGGCTAGTGTGGAGTGCTCTGACCGCCTGGCCCCCACTGACTGCTTCTGTGCTCTCCAGTCCCTCTCTGCAGACAGACCTACTGCTCCAGGAGCCCCTGAGCAGCAGAAGGCACTTGGTGATTCTTGGAGGGCCCAGGGCTCCCTGAATGGCCAGTCCTTACCCTAGGGGCAGTGTCTCTCCTCTTTGACTGTTCACAAGCTCAGCTCTGAGTAAGCATGTGTGTGCTGTGCTCCAGGTCCTCGGCAGGCCGTGTTTCTGCAGCATGGTCTGCTTGCCGATTCTAGCAACTGGATCACGAATCTGGACAACAGCAGCCTGGGCTTCATCTTGGCTGATGCTGGTTATGACGTGTGGATGGGGAACAGCCGAGGAAACACCTGGTCCCGAAAACACACGACCCTTTCTGTTTTCCAGGATGAGTTCTGGGCTTTCAGGTAGGTGGGTGGAGGGGGAGGGAAGCAGTGAGTGGCAAGTCTGTGTGTTGGGCACTGACCCAACAGCCCTGGAGGGGGATTCCTCCCTGAAGGAATTCTCCAGGAATGCACACCTTTCATTTCACATGGTGCAGGCATGTGGGCTGATGAAACGGCTGAGCTTTCTCTGGTGCATTTTATATTTGAGGCACCATATGAAATGTATGGTAGATAGCATGTATGATTTGGCATTAGGAGAGACATGGGTTTGAATCCTCCTAAGATATTCCCAGCTCTGTGACCTTGGGCATGTCACTGTACCTCTGGGCCTCAGTTTCCCCATCTGTAAAGTAAGGATGTTAATTCCCGTTGAACCTACTGTATAGAAGTGTTGGGAGGCTTCATTGAAATGTCTACAAAACATAATATCTGTCACCTGTTTCCAGCAGAATGTAAGCCTCTTGAGGGCAGGCACTGTTTTCTTTAAGCAACTGGTGGTACCATGGACAAAGTATCAAACTTGGAATCTGGAAGACCTGAGGACAAATCCTTCCTCAGACACTTAATAGCTATATGACCTTGGACAAGTCACTTAACCTCTGTTTGCCTCAGTTTCCTCATATGTAAAGTGGGATAATAACTACACGTACCTTTCCAGGGTTGTTATGAGGCTCAAATGAGAAAATATTTGTAAAGTGCTTAGCACAATGTCTAGCCCATAGTAAGTGCTATATAAATGTTAGCTATTATTAAAGTGTTTTTCAAACCTTAAGAGTTGTTACTACTACTACTATTACTACTACTTATAGTAGTGGCGATGGTAATAGTGGCAACAGCTCCAGTTCCTGGCATGGTTTCCATTGGCACAGAATAGATGCCTTAAGGGAAAATGTGAATTGACAGTTTATATGTAAGTTAAGGATCCTGGGCTTGGAGTCGGGACCTGCTTCACCTCCAGCTCCTCTGAGCCGGGTGACCCTAACTCCCTTTCACTTAGCCTTTCTGGGCCTCAGTTTCCTTCTCTGAACAGGGAGTGAGCTGGCCTTGATGATGGCTCCTACTGTCTCCTCCAGGAGATGCAGGGACTGGCTGGAATTTCTTTCGGGACCTTCTCTTTTTGCTTTGCAGCTTTGACGAGATGGCGAAGCATGACCTCCCGGCCGTGGTCGACTTTATTCTGAACAAGACTGGTCAAGAGCAGGTGTATTATGTTGGCCATTCCCAAGGTACCACCATAGGTAGGTCACGAGGAGTCCCTGCTTCTGCGTTCTTTGTCCAGTCTCAGAACGTCCTTCTCTTATTGGAGCCATGCTCGTGTGTGCTCTGGTGTGTGTGTGTGTGTGTGTGTGTGTGTGTGTGTGTGTGTGTACACATGTGCGAGTGTGTAGAAAGAAAAGCTCCTGCCAGACAGTGTTAGTGGTCAAGACCAGGAAGGCCAGGTCCTGGGGACCCGGTGCCCAGATGTGGGATCCTCTCATCTCATGGGGATGTGAGGGAGGGGCTTCCTCAGTGGGGGGAGGCGTTAGATCCTCAGACCTCTTCTGAGTGTCTCATTCTGATTTTCTCTTTGAGTATAAAATAAAAAAGTTTACAAAAATTCGTGCGCATTTCTGTAGCTCTTCAAGATTTGCAAAGCACTTTCCATATATCAGCTCATTTGATCTTCACAACATCCCCATTTTACAGATGACGGAACTGAGTCACAGAGAGTTTAAGTGACCTGACCTCATACAGCTGATAAAGCTCAGTGGGCAGGGCCATTTCCCCCTCCAAATGTCATGGTCTACTTCCCCTGCTCTCAAGTGGAGACAGGATAGGGTGGGGAGGAGAGCTTTCCTTGGAGTCAGGCAGGACTAAAGTTCAGACCTGGGAAGGGGGAATGGTTATCCTGGGCTTAGATTTTTAGGGGTTGAGCCCTCGACCATTGACTTATGGGCAATTCCAGGGTTTCCCCAAGCCCTGAGGTAGGGGTCTCCTGGGAAGGAAGGACTGAGTGGGGCCGAGAGGCCCCATCTGTGCTTCGGTTGCCTGTCTCAAACTGGTCGAAGGCTCTGTGGCCTCAGCTCAGGCTCTAGGGCTGGAGTAGACTTGGAGGGTCCTGGCTTCCTTCCAACTGCTTTTGAAGTAGCTTTGAGAACATGTGCTTAAGGTGTCCTTAAGGCCCTGTTGAGCTTGAATCCACGCTTTGGATCAACAGCAGACAACGGGCCTGGCTTCAAGAGCCCTGTCAGACCTGACCCGGGATTGCTGTTGGGGGACTGCCTGGGGGGCCTTTAGAGGGGCTGGGCATGGCCCGGTACAGCCTCCTCCTTTGGGCGGGTTGTTGGTGTTTGGGGGTTCACTGGGAAGAGGCCTGAAGTCCTGTTTTGTTTCCTCCCCTCCCCCCAGCCTTCCTCGCCTTCTCAAGTTTGCCCCAACTGGCCAAGAAGATCAAGATGTTTTTTGCCTTGGCTCCCGTGGCCACTATCAAGTTCAGCAGCAGCCCCATGGTCAAGCTGGGAATTTTCCCAGATTTACTCTTAAAGGTAGGGATCCTGGCACCTCCCAGGCTGGGGAATCCCCTTTGACAGAGGAAGAAACTGAGGCCCAGAGGGAGAAAGTGCCTTAGGAGCATAGGCATCAAGCTTGCAGAGATTTTGGAGTCCGATTAGTGCGAAATTATTTTGTCTTGTTTTTAAATTGTGAAATGTCCTTTCCCGAGTGGCAGGATTGCTTCTGGGAAGTGCTGTCCAGGTTAGAGTTAAGAAATGTGTGTGCTGCCCTTAGTTCTGGGGGTAGTAGGGACAGAGATTCCTATCTATTCTGCACAGCTAAAAGAGAAGCCTAGACCCATGAGGTTTGGTTGTATCTGACTCTTTGGGGCCCCATTTGGGGTTTTCTAGGCAAAGGCACTGGAGTGGGAGCTGGCTGGGGTCTCTGCAGCGAATGCCCCTCTCCCCAAGGCCATTTAGCCTCTGCCTGAGGGTCCCCTGGGGGGGTCTGAGACAAAGCCCTCATTGTTAGAAAGCTTTTCCTGACACTGAGGTGGATTTGGGGCAGTTTCCAGCCCTGGCTCCTGATACTGTTCTCTGAGGCCAATCCCTTTCAATCATGACCTCCCATCCCTTACTGGAAGGTGGCTCTCATGTGCCCCCAAGGTCTTCTCTTTTCCAGGATAACCAGGCCAGCTCTCTGGCTCCCACTGGGGCTCCACCAGCTACCACAAGCCACTGAGCTTGGGGCAGGTCATGTCTTGCCAGGGCAGTCCAGGTGGCCACCCTGGCAGGTGGTAAGGGCTTCCTTGTACATCCCGACCTTGTTCTGCATGGATCAATAAATATCATCGTCCTTTACATATGGGCAGGAAGCACTTTACAGACGTGATCTCCTGTGATCCTGAAACAGCCTGAAGTGGACAGTGCGAAGACGGTCCACATTCTACAGGAAGCACAGAGCTAGAATGCTTCTGAAGTGGAACTCGAACCCAGATCATGGTGTCTCCAAGTGCAGCAAGCATGCTGTCCATACGGCCATGTTCCCTCCAGTGGGAACTGTGTGTCTGCTGGATGCCTGTGAATGCACTCGTTGCAGAGGGCCAAACCAGGCTGTTTAGGGGTCCTCTCTGCTCTTCCTCATCTAGTAATGGGGGCTCCTTAGCACCATGAAGGGAAGCCCAGCACAAAAAGAGCAGAGGGGAAAAGAAGTGATCATGCTAACAGTGTTCAGAGCCCTTAGGGCCTGTCATCTGGAAGGAGCGGTCAGCTCAACCTGCCTGCCAGGGGAGAGGGACCCAGGAGCAGGAATCAGAAGGAGGACACTTCTGATGGTCAGCAGGAGTGTAGCCAGCATGGGGACCCACGCCCGGAGTGGAGGCTGGAGCTCTAGCCTCAGAGCTGGGAAGAGCCAGGTCACTTACCAGCTGTGTGATCCTGGGTGAACCTCAATGATTTCTAAGGACCTTTCCAGCTGGAAGTCTGTGAACCTTCCTGCAATGACCATAGAACCCACACCTTACTGAGTTACGAGATGTGAAGACAACCCTCTCCCCCTCTCTGGGTCTCAGTTTCCTCCTTCATAAAATGGAGGGGTGGGATTTAAATGACCTCTGGGGTCCCTGCCTGCTGCTGACCTGTGTGCCAAAGGCCTTTGACTGCCCTGGGCACCCCCTGAAATGGACTTCCTGGCTTTCTGTTTCTGTGCAGGACATATTTGGAATGAAGGAATTTCTCCCTGAAAATTGGCTTTTGAAGTGGCTGGGGACCCACGTGTGCACCCACATGCTTCTGAAGGAGCTCTGTGGCAACCTTCTCTTTGTGCTCTGTGGCTTCAATGAGCACAACCTGAACATGGTGCGTCCCTTCTTCCTCCTCTGTTTGGGCCCTTTCTTCCCTCCCTCCCTCTTGTCCTCCCTCCTTCCTTCCTTCCTTCCTTCCTTCCTTCCTTCCTTCCTTCCTTCC
>NW_027186352.1:11830814-11837753 GCF_028583685.1 Petaurus breviceps papuanus
CCTCCCTCCCTCCCTCCTTCCTTCCTTCCTCCCTCCCTCCCTCCTTCTTTCCCTTCTTCCCCCTTCTCTTTCTCATCTCTTTTTCCTTCCCTTCCCTTCTTCCCCTCACTTTTTCATTCCCTAATGTGTACCTTTTTTTGAACAAAGCTTGCCTCTATCTTTGTGTCCCCTTCCCCCCAAATCAGACAACCAGTAATCCAGTTGATAATCTGGGTGCTGGCCTCTCAGCCGTGGCCCTTGCCAGGCCGGCTGTCCCCTTGGCTTTGGTGGTTGCAGGGTGGGGGAGGGGGGCTACCTAGATGATTCTTGTGTGTTGACTCAGAGTCGATTCCTTTCTGCCTTTAGCATCATGGGGAGCCTGGCTGTTAGCTAATGTGGAAGGAAGAGGGGGGTGGGCACAGGACTTGGCTTCCAGGCCCAGATCGCCCCTTAGGGTCTGAGGCCAGGGCTGGAAGGAATCTCGGAGATCATCGAGTCCGTCCTTCTCATTTTATGGATGAGGAAACTGAGGCTTGACAAGGAGTAGCCTGCCCAAGCCAATGGCTAGCACAGCAAAGCTTTCCCCTCTGGACCTGAGCCCAGCATGCTCCCCATCACAGAGTCCTCAGACCTTGGGCACTCACTTCCCTTACAGGCTCTATTTCCTCACTGCCAAATGAAGGGCTCTGGGCCTGGAGAGCCTGGGTAGCGCTGGGCTGTGCCCCAGGCTTCAGTGAGCCCGGGCTGCTTTGGAGCCTTGGCTTTCTGGGTGGTCACCACCTTGTGTGAGCGGGCCCGACCTCCCCTCTGGCTCTGGCCGAATTCTCTCCTTTCCTTGTATTGCAGTCTCGAGTGGACGTGTACAGCTCACACAATCCGGCTGGGACATCTGTGCAGGACATGTTACACTGGGCTCAGGTAGGGGCACATGGTGGGGCAGATGCAGGAGGCGCCAGGCTCTTTGGACACAGTCCTGAGGCTGGAGTCAGAAGACCCTGTTAGGGAATCTCTGGCCAAGTCACTTCCTTTCTGTGCCTGTTTCCTTTTGGACAAGGAGCTCTCCCCAGCTCTGAGCTGTCTCTCCTCCCCTCCCTCCTGTGCCCCCCACCCCCACCCCACTGCCCACTCATCCTCTCTCTTCATGAATCAGGAAAGACTTTTTTTTCCTAAGCAATCGGGGTTAAATAACTTGCTCAAGGTTACATGGCCAGTTATTTCTGGGTGTGGTACTGAGTATCTGAGCCCGGATTTTGATCCAGGGCATGACACTGGAGCTGGTGCTCTTACTTGCTGAGCCACCTGGCTGCCCCTAAGCAATCGGGGTTAAATAACTTGCTCAAGGTTACATGGCCAGTTATTTCTGGGTGTGGTGCTGAGTGTCTGAGCCCGGATTTTGATCCAGGTCGTCCCAACACTGGAGCCGGTGCTCTTACTTGCTGTGCTACCTGGCTGCCCCCAGGAAAGACTTCTTGTAGGAGCTGCTGTTGAGCTGAGCTCCATGGGGTGGAGGTAAGGAGGGAGATCCAGGTGTCGGGTTGGTGGTCTGGAAGAGAGAGAAAGTGTGAAGGCCAGTTTGGCAGTTCTTCAGTGACTCAGGAAACCCACTCAGGAAGGTCTGTTTGAGCCTTCCAATCAGGGAGTGAAGAAGGTCAGACCTTCAGCCAGAGGATGGGATCATTGTGGCAGCTGGGGGGAGGGGAGACTTGGAGCCAGGGAGGCCTATTAGGCAGCTGTTAACAGGGCTCAGGTGAGAGGCCACAACAGACCCAAGGACCAACTGGAAAGGCCCAGGAGAAAGGAAGCAAAGGCTGGGCCAGACCAGATGCCATGGGCAGTCTATGGAAATGTGTCCATGCTGCTGCTGGCTCCTTCCCAGGCGCATTGTGTCTGCAATTGGAATTTCCCAGGTAAACAGTTGCTCTGATGGAAGGCAGCTTCAGAGAGATGCCCCGACGGGCTTTTGTCATTAGTGATATGTTGCCACCCCACCTTGGACAGAACTGGCATCTGGAAATGTTGAAAAACAACATTAAACTTTGCTGGGTGTTTTTTTCTCTCAAATGATAATGACTTACATTTCCCATAGGGTTTTCAGCTTTACAAAGCATTAGACAAATGACCCCCCTGTGAGCTGGCTGGTGCAATACTTTAGAGATATAAAAACAGCCTCTGATGGGTAGTGCAATTGAGGGTGATACCCCAGGGTCAATCCCTGGGGCCCCCAGCTATGATTTTGGGCTGACTTTGCCCAAGGCCAAGGTTAGATGATGCCCCCAGGGTTCAGGCAGAATTTCTAGCCAGTTAGCTCATTTGGAATACACAAGGGGATCTGGTCCTAGGGATTATGGTAGTATGCTGTGTGACTCAAGAAAAATGCACAGGCCTCATTGCAAATAGGAAAAGAGCCAGGATATTTAATCCCTGTGAAATGCTGTGAGCCATCTTGTCCTTGGAGACCAGAGAATGCAGTCCACTTTCCTTTGCTTGGTGAAGAGGTGGGGGCCTATATTGCCAGGGGGGCCGATGTGAAGCCATGGCACTGCTATTCTTTCTTACAGGAGAAGGCCTGTGTGGGGAGTGTCTCAGGAAATGAAAAAGAGAAAGAAACACTGCAGTGAGGTCAACAAGCATTTATATCATGACTACTGTATGCCAGGCACTGTTGCTAAGCAATGTGAGCAAAAAGCCAGTCAGTCCCTGTCCTCAAGGAGCTTCCATTCTAATGGGAGAAGACAAACACTTAAAAGAGAGATGAAGATGGGGAGAAAGTCTCCAACAGAGGGGGCAAGGCCGAGGAAAGTCTAGAGAGGCCCAGGGGACCGAGGAGTGAACAGGGCTGGCCATGCCGTTCCTGGAAATGCAGGCTCCAGGAGGAGGGGGCTGCTGGGGAATCAGTCTGGTCCAGCTGCATGTGAGCTCCCTGAGGGCAGGCCCTCCTCACTTTGCCTTTATATTCCCAGGGCCTGGCACTTAGTAGGTGTTTGAGAATACTCTTTGATTGAAGGCTAAGGCTTGTATTGCTGTATTAGCTTGTAATGAACTCTTTCTAACCTTTTCAATTCCAAATGTTTAGGCTGTCAGATCTGGGGAGTTTAAAGCCTATGACTGGGGAAGTCAAGATAAGAATTACTTTCACTACAATCAGGTAAGGGTGCTGGGGCTTCTTTCGTGGGTGTGGGGGATGGGTGGCTATCTGAGATGGCAGTAAGAAGTGGTTGGGCACAGTTGGAGGTGCTCACCACAGTCATGGTTGAGGGGCCAGTGAGGCCCCCTTCCCTTCTGTCCTCTCCCCTCCCCCAACAGACCATGGTGGAGCTCAATGCCACACTTTCATGCCAGGCTCGGATTCTTCCAGTGGCTTCGAAATGAAGCCAGCAGGCCCCAGCTCCTTCTCCATCAGCTTTGACCAAACTAAGTTTAAGGCATGTGGTTCTTGCTTTGTTGTAGCTTTAAAAACATTGGTCACTTGAAAATGGGTTTTCCTTGGCCTTTCCCCCGCAGACTAAGCCTCCCCTCTATGGAATTAAGGACATGCGGGTCCCAACAGCCATTTGGAGTGGGGGCCGAGACACTCTGGCAGACCCCAGGGACATGGGCCTCTTACTGACGCAGATCACCAATCTCGTGTATCACAAGAACATTCCTGAGTGGGAGCACTTGGATTTCATCTGGGGGATGGACGCCCCAGCGAGGCTCTATAGGGAAATCTTGGACCTGATGAAGAAATATAAATGAGGCCTCCCAGGGGAGTCTCGGCCCAGACCACGGCTCAAGGCCATGGTGATCATTCTGCTGTTTTCTCCAATCGATTTGCACTTTCTGAAAGCTTTTTGTACAAGAAGGGGGGGGGGGGCGGCCCATTCTCTGGCTCACTCCGACTCTGGCCTACCACACTGTCTGGCTTTTGAGCCTACCTGGGGATGGCAAGAAGGTGTCTCAGGAAAGACAACCCTCTTCAGATCCCTCAGAGCCCTTGAACTTGAGATCCAGAAGGGCTATTAGAGCTCATGGGGTCTGATTTCTCTCCATTTTAAAGATAGAGAAACTGAGGCTCAGAGATGAAAACTCAAAGCTCTTGGGCATTTTTAAGACCTCACAGACTGGGGTAAAGGCTCTACCCCCCAGCCCCAGCCCCCAAACCTGTGTTGTTTATCTGGATCGTTTACAGACAGTCCCCCAAGTGTCAGAGCCTGACACCTCTGGATTCTTGTGTTTCTTGGTGAGGCCTTTTTGACATTGGTAGCAAGGCTGCTCTCACACTGGAGAAACTTAGGGACTGAGCCACATTTTATTTTCCCCTGTGTTTGTAAGGAAGGGCAGTGGCTGCCGGACACTGAGCCTCCAGGTATCTCTTTGTAGACCTTTGCTCCTGGTTCTGCACACCAAGCCAAACAGAACATCTCTTGTCCCTTTTAGTGGGGGAGCCTTCAAAACTTAAGACAGCTGCCACCTCTTCACCCCCCAGACCCCCAACCTCCCAAGCCTTCTCTTTATCAGGTTACAGATCCCCAGCTCTTTCAAAAGAGACAGCACGACCCACTGGGCACAGTGCTAGACTTCAGGTCCTTGAGACCTGGTTTGAATCTCACCCTTGATTCTTGCTAGTTCTGTGACCCTGGGCAGGTCACTTAGCCTCTTTCTAAGTAGACCTTTGACCTTTACTAGCTATGTGATATAGGGCATGTGACTTAACCACAACATCTAAATTTCCTCATCTCTAAAATCAGGGGGGTGACCTTTTACAGTTTACATTCTAAATCTGTGGTCTTCTTTGGTAACCATCTTTCCCCTGCCTTTTAAACAAGCAAGTGTATTGATTGGCTGTGACCTCTTCTCCAGGGTGAATTTCTCTTCTGTCCACAGGCATTTCTAATGCTTTGGTTGGCAGATGCCAGAAATACTTCCTAGATAAATGGTCAAGTGTCTGAGTAATCTTGAATGGCCTTGGGGTAATTTAAAACTTATTTGCTTCATTAGTTTGAAGACTGAGACCACTGGACCGTTTGTGCCTAAAACCCTGGAAGTCTGACACTCTGGGGCTCTGCTGGTTCAGGGCCCCCAGATGCTGTTAATAAGGTGCCAGCATTTCATTGCTTTGGTGAAATCCTGAGCAACATTTACCCCTTCTTCATTACACCACCTGCTCCCCATGTCTTGGAACTTGGTGCAGCATGAAAGCAGCCACTGCTGGCTTTGGCTCTCCTTTTCCTTTCAAAATAACCATGGGAATCTGTCTACCCAAACTCAGGGAGTCCTAACCTTTGAATCTTTTCATTTCAGCTATATGGATGATTTTGTTGTTTCTGATTTACAAACATTTGTGTGTATGTGTATTGTGGGTAACCAGAGTATGGGGGCTTTGATACTCCTGACATAATTTCCTCCTTGAATTATAGACTAGATTAGAATTTAGGAATACTAGATTATGATGAAAGTTGGGAGGACCCCCACATGTGCAAAGGTTATTTTGTTACTGACATATTTAAAGTTGAAAAAAAAATGTCCAATAAAATTGAATGTGCTACACACTAATACAGAAGTTGTCTTTTTTTTTTTTTTTTTGGGGGGGGGGTGACCAAGGGGAATATTCACAAAACTCTGCCTTCTCTATTTTCCCTTTTGCCTCTACACCCTTTCTTCCTGTATCTGGAAGGTCTTCATGTCCAGCATTGGGGGTACCTGTGGGAACCAGATGTTCTTGTAAAAGAAGACTTGGGGGTTTCAGTGGACTGCAAGCTCAGCATGAATAACCTAGGTGCTAGGGCTGTGATCTTAGACTGCTCTGAGTGCCTCAGATGAGAGGCAGAGGGTTGTGGTGGATAGTAGGGGGATTGTAGTTGGAGCCAGGAGCCTGGCAGAATAGAACATGGCTAGATTGGTTGTCAGAAGGACATGGGTTCAAATGTCTCTGACTAGCTGTGTGACCTTGGAGGAGTCCCTCAAACTCTTTGGGTCTTAGTTTCTTCATCTGTAACTTGAGGGTGTTGGCCTACAGGACATCTGAGATCCCTTCTCAATCCATCAAAATAATATAGCATTTATTAAGCACCTACTGTGTGCCAAGCTCTGTGCTAAGCACTTTATACATATCTTATTTGATCCTCACAATGACTTTGTGAGGTAGATACTGTTATCCCTATTTTACGATTGAGGAAAATGAGGCAAACAGAGATTAAGTGACCTGCCCAGGGTCATACAACTAGTAAGAATCTGAGGCTGGATTTGGAATCAGGTTTTGCTGATTCCACATCCAGTACCCAGTCTACTATGCCACCTAGCTGCTTAATACCATGCTCATATGACTAGTCTATAGTCACAAAGCACCAAGTATCAGAAGTGGATTCCTTACTCCAAATGCACTGCTCTGTTTACAACACTGCTTCTCATTCACTGAGTTGTTACTCTTAATAATTACTTGTACTCCGGATGGTACTCGGGGCTCCAGACAGTAGGGAAGGGAGAGTTGAGGGGCTAGGTTTGGCCTAAGCTGAGGTCCTCCAGTTTCCTGGGGCACTGAAGGGAGGGAGGCTGGAAGAGGAAACCAGAGAAAGGGTCATGTGTCCTTTGGTCCATTACGGGCATGTATGACTGCCTTGTAGCTAACTCCCCTTCCATGCTTGGACTCTAAAGGGGTGCAGATGGGAAAGGAAGGGTTTGAAGTTGGGTGTTTGAGGTGTGCTGGCTACAGCAGCCCACCCTGACCTCATGCTGGAATGGGGCGACAGGAGATAAGTCACCACTTTCTAGTCACATGGGAACTTCTGGAGGGTTTTTTGTTCTGAAGTTTCCAGAAAATGAACATTTCTATACACACAGCAGAACACACAAAAAGGATTGAATCTAAAAATGAATTTCATAATACTATCTTAAAAAAAAGAAACGTATAATTCCACACTTCCCAAACTGTCCTGAGCTGTGTGCTTTCTTCTGATCACCTCTGCGCAGACTTAAAAAAAAAAA
>NW_027186352.1:11837853-11839435 GCF_028583685.1 Petaurus breviceps papuanus
AGAAAGAAAAGAGAAACCTTGTAACAAGTGGGGAGAGTCAAGGAAAATGATGCATACAATGGCCATATTGAACAAATGTTTGTTTCTTTCCCACCTCGTGTTCACCTCACAGGACCTCTGGCTGCTGCTTTGATCAACATTCTAAAGTCTTTCAAAGCTTTACAATGTTGCCATCCTTTCATACATTGTTCTCCTGGTTCTGCTAACTTTGTTCTTTATCAGTTCATGTTTCCCAGGATTCTCTGGCATTGTTTTTTTCGCCATTTCTTAGGGCGCAACGACATTTCATCATATTCCCTGTATGACTATTTGTTCATTCATCCCCCAGGTGACAAGCATGAAGCCCTGGACAGCCTAGGTCTTTGTTTTTCTTCCGCCCTCTCCCCCCCTTTAATTCCCTGCCTTAGGATCAAGAAGTAGGTTTTTCGGGTAGTTATCCCACCTTTGGGGAAGTCTTTTCCTTCTTGGGGCATCAGTTTTCTCATCAGTAAAGTGGGGATGGACTGGATGATATTCCAGGCCTCTTTTATTTCTAAATGTTGGTTTCTGAAATAAGAGAAATCCCCTCACACCAGCCATCCCGTGTATAAAATCCTGACTCCTTGCAGTCTCTGGCCACAGAGTTAAGAACTGGACAGCCACAGGCCCTTATCTGGTGATTTCTGCAGTCCCTCTCATTCCTGGGCCCCATTCTGGAGTAGAGGGAGGGAGCCATGATCACATGGATCCCAGGATAGGCTGGTGGGTGCCTCCGTTCTGACAGCTCTCTGCACAAAGCCAGGCATCCCTCAATGAAGGGGCTCCTAGCAAGCCCATCTTCTTATCTCCCCAGCTCTCCTGCCAGTGCCAGGCTCAGGTGTGCAGCTCCGTGGGGGCCCAGCTCAACCCCGCTTAAGGATGAGGAAAGCCTTACGATGGGAGCTACGCTGCGGCTTGGCCTCACGGTGGCAGTGTGGGCCTTGTTTTCAAAGCTTCCCAGTTGGTCCAAGGGAGGGCATTTCTAGTTGACCTGGAGATAGGTGGCTTTCATCCCCCGAGGGAGAGATGGGGGTGAGGTGGGGCATTCAGGGCCCTTCCACACTCCCACAAAGCTACAGATAGCCTGGGTGTTAAGGGGAGGAAGGGGGCCAATGTGAGCGGTAATCACAAGAGATGGCCCACAGCTCATTTCTATAGCCCTCCCTGAACAGGATCCACTTGGCCAAGAAGCCATCCCCCCTTTGCTTGCATACCCCCATCGATGGGAAATTCACTACCTACTAGGGCAAGCCAACTCACTTGGGAATACTTTGGCATTGGCTGAAGTCACCTGCCGCTTCCCACTGTGACTCCATGCTAGCAGAATCATGAGACTCATCTTTTACCCTGGAAGCCAAATCTAAAAAATGGAGACAAAGAGTTTCTTGATAATTTCTTTCTTTCTTTCTTTCTTTCTTTCTTTCTTTCTTTCTTTCTTTCTTTCTTTCTTTCTTTCTTTCTTTCTTTCTTTCTTTCTTTCTTTCTTTCTTTCTTTCTCTTTCTTTCTTTCTTTCTTTCTTTCTTTCTTTCTTTCTTTCTTTCTTTCTTTCTCTCTCTCTCTCTC